>NC_079492.1:43967541-44280457 GCF_020520425.1 Spinacia oleracea | reverse complement strand
TGATAACAAAGTTGCTCTCTCCATTGGCCAATCTAGTTTATCATGAGAGAACAAAACATGTAGAATTGGATTTCCATTTTATCAAAGACAATATCACATATGGTTCAATCACAACTCAATATGTTCCATCTCAACTACAAGTAACTGACCTATTCACAACGCCTATGTCTACTTGTCAGCTGGCTACTCTTCTATCCAAGATTGGAGTTGTGCATCCAACTACAACCTTGAAGGGGAGTGATGAAATATGAAGACTGATTATGTGCTAGTATACAACATACATTGTTGTATGGTGCAGCATATCTTAGATTAGGCTCCATGTTATTCAGTTTTTTTGTCCTCTAGTGGTGTAGGTGTTTATGCAAACATTGTAGGGAAAAATCTTCCATATATAAGCAGTAACTTGTACATTGAAACTCAAGAGAGATTCAATAATATCACCAGCCACATTCCACAAATACTCTTGCTTTCTCATTCAAATTGTTCTTGCAATATTTAGACTTTAATTACAAGTGTTCAAGTTTTTTATCACGGTTTCCAATGCAATATTTCAATCATTAATATCTTTAATTGTCAATGGGTAAAATTATAAAAAGTTGACATTATAAATCTATCCAATGAAACGATTTTTAACAAGACCCCACATGACTATTTTTTTTACGTATAGATCACAATTGATAGTCAAAGTAGATTATATAGATAGTATCAAAAGTCAAATTGTGTCATCTACAAAAAAAGAAGAAAATCTATTACATTATACTAAAACAGACACCAGATATGACACATGTCATGACCTGGTGTAAAAAAATTCCGCCAAAAACCCCTTTCCTAAATTAATCCCTTGTAAAAGAGAAGAACTTCACCCCAGCTAATATCATAGAAGAGATAAAAACGTGAAAGAGATAGAATCCGAAACAAACCGGAAGAATCTAGAAAAATGCGTGGATATAATTTACCAGCGCTAGAAACTTCTAGCGTGTGGCACTGATGATACACATTTGTATGGGGTATTTTTGATGCACTTAGGTTTCATTTCTACGCATTCGTCTCATTTTAGTTGCATTTAGGATCACATTTGCATAAGTTGTCGTTATTGTACTATATTACACTCAGTTTATGTTTTCTTTGATAATTCAGGTGATTTACGATCATTTGGAGGTTTTTGGAGTGTCTAGAGGTGATGTGAATGATTATCGGTTGTTTGTGTTGAAGACGACATGTTTGATCGAAGAATGGAGTTTTCGGGAATGATTTGCGGAAGTTCCGGAGCAATTAGCTCGTCTTATCGACCGTCGAGGCAATTTTGTATTTCGGATGACACGAGGCTAGTTTCCGATGCTCGTCGCAAAATCTTGGTAGCGCGGAAAACATTGTCGTAAGCATCATCATCTCATCATCGACCATATATTCCACGTTGTGGGCGCACCTATACGAGCTATGCCCACAACTAGGCGCGTAGTGCCCGCAGCGATCCCGCAGCCAATGACACCATCTTCTTTGCACGCTATGACTTGGTCGCAGCAAATCACTGTGCCCAAAACTCATATCTTCTTCCTCACTGCACCCACAACCAGCCCACAACATGCACCTTCTTCCTCGATGCGCCCACATCGCGCTCCTACGCCATCACTTGCGACTTCATGCATGGCTTATGGACGTTATCACTCGTCTTGCCTAGTCATCGTTCATCGACCAATCATTGACGATTTCTACTTTATTTCATATATTATTATTTTCTTTTATTTACTTTTTATTTTAGAAAATAGGAAAATATAAACACTCAAAGGGATTTAATTAATTCCGTTATGCTTTATTTTCCTATAATTCGCTTTCACGCTTAAATTTATTTTCTCTTTCTTCCACTGTTGAACCCTAGCTTTTCAACCTTTCATTCATCAATCTAGAGGTATTTTTATAATTTCTCTTGCTTTAATTCTTTGTTGTTATTTTCGTTCCTTAGATTAATTCTCTTTTTAATTCTGAAATTTATATTTATTTTTTCTTTCATGCTTGTTAATTCAATTATGAGTGAGTAATCATTTTCTAGGGCTAAGTAAGGGAAACCATGTTTATACCATGATTTTTATGCATTAAAGTTTGTTAATTTATAGATTATTCTTGAGTAATTCCAATTGATTTGTGCTTAACTGTTGATTCGTGTAATTGGCTAATATCGTGGATTGATTATCTAGCTAATAGGAATTAGAATTGAAAGATTGTATTCATAGAGGCTTGGTGCAATTGGCAATTCTTGTTATATTAGCGACCGTACTGCATATGTTGGATTCAAAGTGTAAAGACCCGACCGTAGGATTAACATGCACTTTAATTACTCGGCATAGTTTATTAGTTGTCCAATTGATTTTTGTTCTTGGATTGGTATAAGCATGGTGGACCGAGCATATGCCCTACACTATTAAATCATTGATAAGTTCATTAGCTAGTAAACCAAATTCTACACTTTCGTTTATTGAAAAAGTTTACAATAATTGGGCAAAAACTAATAGAACTTGTCTCCCTGTAGGATCGACCCGTATTTTCTAAGTATCTGCTAACAACAGACACCGTGCACTTGCGGTATCACTTTTTAATTCATCAAGCATACACGCACCGTTTATTTCTACCTTACCAACGCTGACGCATCCTTACCAGCGCTGTTAATTTGTGGCGCTGGTTAGGCTAGCGTTAGTAATTTCTAGAGTTGGCTTTGCAGTTTTAGTGAAATTCAGTCTCTTCAAACGTCTGTCTTGTAGGGGAATACAGTTAAATACATATTAACGTAGCGGAATAATCCCCAAAGCTAGTAAGCATGTATAAAATACATATTAAGCAAACTTACATTAGAAGCGTGTTTTCCCTAGTTCAACAAATCACAAACACGAACAAAGAACTCCAATTGTCGTTCCTCTACTTGGTTCACCGACAAGTTCAAATCTGTCTTGAGATTCGTAGCTTAGACGTCACTCAAGATAATTTATCTTTTAGGGAAGAACAGTATGAACGGAGGCAAAGAGAGAATTAGGGTTTCTCTTTGATTAGGTTAAACTGAACTCACATAGAATTAGAATTGTGTTGTGTATAAAAACATAATGAGAGGTGGTGTGTTATAACTCTAAGGTTATAACATGACCGGCCAAGGCACAAGGCCTCAACCGGCCAGCTACACACGCACAAGCCCACAACATCACGCACAAGGTAACGCAGTCGTGGGCCGTGGGCCTCGCTGTTTGCTTGATGTCATCGGTGCTTTCCGCGCGCGCCCAGCCTTGGCTTGCGGGCTTGCTCACGCTGTTGGCGAGCTGCTGGCTCGTTGGGCCTTGCGCGCTTGGCTCGATGGGCCGGCAACCTCGTCTCGCTCGTATCCGCGACCAACGCCTTACGGCTATTATTTATCGTATAGTACTTGACGAATCACCGTCGTACAATGCGATTATTCGTTTCTCCTAGCTTACGAATATCCGCGATACAATATACGATTCCGATCCAACGTCATATCGTGTATTTATGTTTTTCCGAACTAATTCCCAAAAAGCTTTATTAAATGAATTTCCGATTCATTTAATCCGGTGATCTGTTACATGCCATTGGTGTGACCTTATAGGTTCAGTCAAGAGTAAGCTGTGAGCCTAATATAGATTAGAAGTCACTGATCGAAAGCATTGCTCCACCTAGCTGTTCCGATCACTTGATCTCACTGAATTAATTGTTCGTAATTAATCTGAACCTTGGTATTAGACTAATGCACCTTGGGTGAAGGACACATTTCCTTCAAATCTTTATTCGACCAGTTACACTATAAATACAAGCCACTGAATTCTAGAAATCGGTACCAATTCTCACACAATTCTCCTTTGTTCTAAACTCGTCCCTACGTTTATAATAGCCATGCCCGTATTAACTCTTGTTATCGAGCCTCTATCCGTATAAACATTGAAATCATCCTATTCACTGTCAATGTTATAACCGATTCTTTAGCCTAAACTAAGGAATCTAAGGGGAGACTCAAGAGGAATCGCACTAGAAATCGGGAACAGTCAGTAAGTTGCCAGGAAGTTCCAAGTATAAACGAAAGTCTAATAAGGACATTGGTATGTGTTCCTAACAACCGCAATGTAGCCTAAGCTATATTGTTACCTGCAAATATACATTTTTTTTTACTATTTTCGTCACCGTTATAAATATGTTCACATAATCTGCTACATTGATCCCGCCTAATAAGATAATTCTTGGACAAATTGGTATTGTTAATCTCTTTAAATCAATCTAGATCGTTGGTTAATTATTTGTGCATTAAAATCAACTCATATTAGTAATGTAGCCTAACGCATGTCCCTTTCGTCATCGCATTGAACTAGTAAGAACCGCCGAATGGGCTAATGTTGGGCACTCCTCGTATTAGTAAATGTCCCTCGAACCCTCAATCCCTACTCTGCGCCACATCAGGGATCATAAGGGAACCTAAAGTCGTTGTGGTCAAATACGTTCGTGTGGTTTCGGCTCTACTTCCATATCACAATAATTGGATTTTGTCAGTTTTTCTCAATGTCGTTGAAAACTGAATGACGACTCCATGATCTAGTAAAAAGGAGGCTATAACCCATAGTTAGTCCCCTTTCACTTAATATGATTAGTCTTAGTATGTGGATCAACACTATTACATAAGTTAATTCCTCTGCCACATCCACGAGGGTAGTCGTTCGAGCCATTTCTTCGGAAAAGCCTCATCTTTGGAAAAACTTCGTCTTTATACTATATTAAATAATTCACCACAATAAATAATAACTCAATACTCTACTTTCATCTTATTTGGCAAATTTGCCAAATACAACCTAATAAAGTTCTCTTTTTGCCAATTACAACCTCAAATTTCTATTTTTGTCAATTACAACCTTAAACTTGTACATCTATTTTAAATTACAACCCGAAACCATTTTTCGGCAAAAATCACCGGAAAATGATGTCATAACATTATTAAAAAAAAATTATGAAGTACAAAAAAAAAAATCGACTATTTTATTTTTGTTGTTTTAATTCTTATTTACCGATTTAATGTTTTTATAGAAAATATGTAACTATTTTTTTAATAACATTATGACATCATCTTCCGGTGATTTTTGCCGGAAAATAACTTCGGGTTGTAATTTAAAATGGATGTATAAGTTTAAGGTTGTAATTGGCAAAAATAAAAATGTGAGGTTGTAATTGGCAAATAGAAGACTTTATTAGGTTGTATTTGGCAAATTTTCCATCTTATTTTAATAAATTAAACTCACGCTCCTAAAACTATGTATCGACCAAACTGTATCTTTTAATTAAATACGGAGGGAGTACGTAGTAGGACAAAAGTTGATTATAAGATGATTAAATGAGTACGTTCAAGATTTATTAATTACGCATTAATTTTAAAGGATAAATATTTCATTTAAATATTTTATGAAAAAGATGGAATAATTTTCAAATATTCGTGCATTGCATATCATGGGATCTAATCTAGTATATATATACTACTACGCACGTACTACCTTCGTTTCATTAATTTCTTTAAACTTTGAAAAATGTGTCAAATAATCACAACTTTGACCATAAATTTTCACTATTGTATCTATCAAAAATTATCATGAGATATCTTGTTAGATTCGTCTCGAAATGTATTTTATGAATATCAACTTTTAATAATTTTTTGTCATACATAATCGGATATATTAACCGTCAAACATTACACCGTAGTCCATGCAAATAATAAGCGTAAAGATCTTTTTAAAACGGAGGTAGTATATCACAAAAAAATACACATAGCTTCACAAGGACGCGGTAAAAGAAAACCTACAACCTTCTTAAAAAAGTGGAACAAAGTGGCAGAGGAAAGGTCACTTGAGAAAGATTTAATCTAACGCCCGAAAATTAACATATAATTTTTTCACACACAAAAATTGGATATATTAATAGTTAGATATTTTAATGGAATACACGCAATGTTAAATGTTAAAAATTCAAACATTAAACGTAGTATAAAATTAAAAAGTAATATAAAGTTTTGTGTTTTAATTAAAAACCGAAATATAAAAATAAAATAAGTAGTTTTCATTTTCTAAATAAACATGGTTAATATATATATATATATATATATATATATATATATATATATATATATATATATATATATGACTAATTTTTAGTTCATAATTCAATTTAAAACATATGACTTTTAAAACCAAAAAATCAAAAAGTAGAAACTGGTTTGTTAGTGATATCGAACTATTACCTATGTTTCATAATGATCTTCACAATTACTATTTGCAAAAAAATATTAAAACAAAGTGGAAGAGTGGGTAAAAGGCGAGTGAATATATTAAGACATTGACAAAATAATAGAAATGTATAAAAAAAAAGTAGGTGAGTGTATAAAATTGAATAAAGTAAGAAAAATTAACTGAAAGTTGTAATTGTTGTTAAGGTAAGAAGGATAAGATAGTAATCTTTTAGTTCATAAATATATTAAAGCATAATGTAAACAACATTATGAAAAAGACTAAAACGGAAATTAAGTGTAAAAATTATTTTGAAACGAATAAGTAGTAAATTAATGATTTCTTCAACCACTCGGACCACTAGCTAGGTAGCTCCTAATTAATGTATATATAAACGACTCCAAATACTGATATATAGTTTCTACACAAACAAACAATTCAAACACTTAATTGCCTAGTGCATATTAATTCGTCAAATTCACCATGAGAGATTGGATGGGCAGTATGTTTCATATTCAAAAAAAATTTAATTTTTTTTTTCAATTTTTATGAATGTGTTTTCTGTATAATTATGTGATGAAAATAACTTGCAGGGAGTTACACTTTCGACATCGCTGACCCAAGCCAGCCGATTCGGACGTTTAGAACACGGAAGCCTTGCCACTTCATCTTCGAAATCGAATCATGGGTGGGTCTTTTGAAAGCAATGAAAGACGCCGGTGACCAGCAATCATTCGAGACCCCAACTTTTAGTGTTGGAAACGAAACATGGTATTCCATCATTTCTAACGCTTTGTTCTTTCTTACCTTATCTTCCCTTATTTCAATTTACATAAATGTTGGAAATTTTGTGAACAACGTTCTACCTTTTCATTTACCAGTTTTTAGAACAACTACTACCCCGTTTCAAAAAATCTTTACAGTTACTATTTACACGGACTCCAATGCAATATTTAACTACTAATATATCCAATTTCGTATGTGAAAAAATTATAAAAATTTGATATTCTGAAAATACATTACGAGACCAATCTAACAAGATCTTACATGTAACGTTTTGATATATATAATAGTGAGAATTTACGGTCAAAGTTTTTATACTTTGGACACATTTTCCAAAGCGTAAAAACTTTCTGAAACGGAGGTAGTATATTTTATTTGTTGTTTTTTAAAAAACAATTACCTTCTAAGTTTTGTGTTAAAATCACGATTACTTTATTGACAGATGGTTTTAATTGAGTCATGAACTAAAAAAAAGTGGTTGATTATTACTGTCACTTCAAAGCATCTGTTTCGTTTTTAATCGTTTCAAGTGATTCAAAACTCATTCAATTCTCCTACTTTATGTGTGAAATATCCATATATAATCCAATTTTCCTTTGATTTTTTTTGAAAAATAAACGAATTATAAAATATTTGTGAAAGATCAAACGAGATGTTTTGAGATGTCGTTTTCTATGAAATCTTGAAAAAATAGAAAATAAGTTTAAAATCACTATAAAACGTTTAAGAAACGAAAAAGATACCTTAGTTTTAAAATGAGAAAACTATAAAATAGTACTCCCTCCGTTCCGGAATACTCGACCCGGTTTGACCGGCACAGAGTTTAAGAGACTTGAATTGACTTATTTAATTTAATAGGTAGTAGTTGATAGTGGGGTATTATTTTAATGTAGTTAGTGGGAAATGTGTAAAGGGATGGGGTTGGGGAGAGTAGGGGTTGAATTTTTAATTATTTTTTGTATGGAGTAGGGGTAGGTAGGTTAATAGGCGTGGAGTGAGAAATAATATAATATTGTTAGAATATTTCCATTTTTAGAAACAGGTCAAGTATTAAGGGACGACCCGATAAGGAAAACAAGTCAAGTATTCCGGGACGGAGGGAGTAGTGTTTTCCACACAAAAACATAGTGTAAGGTACTCCGTCCGTATTTTAAAAAGAGATACACTCTGACCGGTACGTAATTTTAGGAGAGCAAGTTGAACTTATTAAAGTAATGGGGGTAGTGAATTAAATTATTTATTATAATAAAAAAATGATGTGAGTAAGTGTGGAGACTAGACCTGTTCATTGGGCCGGGTTAGGGCTGGGCCGAGCCTGAGTTAAACGGGCTGGATTGGGCTGGGCTTTATCATCAATCTTAACATGCTGGGCCGGGCCGGGCTGAAATTAAATGGATCGGGCTGGGCTGAGCAATTTGTTTTTTTTTTTTTTTTTGGGGAATGAGTTTGGTTTTAATATGTATACATATTTTATATATCATACTTTATATAATACACCTAAATAATATGAAAAGAAAATAGATGGCATCCTAAATCATTTTTAGAATTTACGGACATGATCAAAATTCTAAACATATTACTCACTATCTCACTCCAACAAACCAAACGATATATATGAACCCAACAATATAAAGCCGGCCAATTGAGGAAATATTAATCTAATTACTATCAACTGGGAAAACATTAATCTAATTACTATCCAATATGAACAGTAATTACAATGGCTAATTGAAATTAATCAAAATAATTATGTAAAAAACCCCTTTCCCCTTTTTAACTGTTAATTTGATTGATGAATCACAATGATCAACCACCAAATTCAATTAAACTACGCTACTTGACTTGCATCGAATCACTATGTATTAGTTTCAAATCTTATCTCGCCTCCTTCGACAATTCATCTGTGTGTGAGTTGCAGCAAAGATTTAACAAAATCAGATGGTTTAACCACGTTGTTAATGTTGCTTCTGCGGCGGGAGCGGCGACGGCGGCAGATCTTTGAGATGACGGCGAAGTAGAAGAGGAGGAAGGCGGCGGCGAGGAAGACGATGAGAGCGGCCATGAGAGGGAGATGTGAGAAGAGGAGCCGTCATCATCACCGCCTCCTTCGTCGGGGTTGAGGAAGAGAGGGGGTGGTGGTGGAGGGAAGATGCATAATTTTGAGGAGAGAGAAAGTGAAAGGGGAGAATTGAACTACAGTACGAAGAGAAAACCCTGTTTGTAAATTCTCATAAGGACCCGGTAAAAATCCAACCTGACCCTTTAACAATCCATTTATTTATTAACCCTTTAAGAGCCCTGCCCACTAATAAAAATAAAGGGCTGAGCCCGTTTTAAAAAGGGCTGGACCCGGGCTTTAAATAGGCCTCCAGCCCATTGAACAGATGTAGTGGAGACCAAAAGAAAGATATAAATATTAATATAATTGAATGTATGGACCAATACATGTCAAAAAAAAAAGCATATCTCTATTTAAAATAGGAGGGAGTAGCTGTTAAAAAAAACGATTTTTGTTCGCAAAATAGTTAAGTATACAAGATGGTTAAATCAGTAAACATTCGGGTAAGTATAATGTAAGGGGTTGTTCTCTTTAATTGGTAAAAAGTACATGTTCCCTTATATATATAATGTCGCAATGTTTGCTTTGTAATTCATTGATCAGGTCGATGATCATCTATCCCGGCGGACATAAGCGAAGAGGTGGCACCGACCACATCTCATTGTACTTGAAGAGACACCACTCTACTGTCGCCCGAGGCAGATCAATTAATGTGTCGATCAAATTTTTCATATTGGATCAACCTTCAGGTCAATATTTAGTCATCGAAGGTATACTCTCCTCGCCCGCCTTGTCGTAAATTCTACCGCCCGTCTCATTCGATGCATTTGTGTTACCGATATCTCTTCAGCCTTTTTGTATTATTTATTTTCTCTGTTCTTATTTATATGACACAATTGGATTATTAACACTATTCATACAAGCGTTTTTGACTTTATTTTGTGATTTATACTTGAGGAAAAACATAGTCGTGTGGGGTCTTATTAGATTCGTCTCAATAAATATTTTTTAAATATCAACTTTTTATAACTTTTTCTTATCCATAATTAAAGATATTAGTGTTTGAAATCGTGCATTGTCAAACATGTCTAAATAATTGTGTCATTTAAAAAAGAACGGAGGAAGTATTTACTAACTTTGACCGTACTCCCGTTTTTAGTTTTTGCATCCTTCACAAATTCACTTTGATCCTATTTTATTTCTAATATATGAAAATAAATGTAAGTGTATACTCCATCTGTATTTATTTAAGAGATACACTTGCTTTTTCCGGCCGTATTTAATTATTTAAGAGATACACTTGCCATTTTTAGTAACTTATTAACCACACCATTTAATTAAATAATTTATCTACACCCCAACCCCAACCCCACCCTCACCTCTTAAAGTGGCATGGTCCCCACTTGTTTTATTTATTAAAATATCTATCCAACCCCACTCGTTTTATTACTTTATTTCATTCAATTCTTTTTTTAAATACCTATGTCCGACCAATGTATCCCTTATAAATACGGAGGGAGTAATATATTGTTGCCTCCATGTTAATAATATATTTTCAGAATATTAAGTTTTTATAATTAAGTTTTTATAATATGTTGTTAACAATATTAATTGTCAAAGTTGTGTATTGACAAACGTGTCCAGCCAGGGGTACATATTATTAATATGTAATTTTTTTTTGGACAAGTGATTTTTGTATTTTTAATTGACATTGGGTTAATTTCAATATATATTTTAAAATATTTAATTTTATACTCCCTCAGTTCCTCACTGTTTTTCCTAATTGGAATCTTGACACTATTAATGGAACATAACCTCTAATACATAATAATAAAAAAATAGTCATAATGTCTTGTTTGATTCGTCTCAATAAATACTTTGACAATATAAAAATTTATATTTTTAATAACACTTAATTATAGATAGTAATGATTTAAACGCGCATTGATAAATGTGACATAGTGAAATGAAAAGAACATTTAGAAACAAATGGAGTACTCCCTCCGTCTCTTTTTGTTCTTTACGTTTTCCTTTATGGGTGTTTTAAAATGTTTTTTACATTTCCTTTTATATCATCACATAAATGCTTTAATATTCTATCAAAATTTGTGTGAAATGATTAATTTAACCAATTAAATTCATTGGTTATTTAATTTCTCACACCTTTCTATTAGGATATTAAATTTTTCTCATATTTCCAATATCAGAATTTTGATAAAAGTAAAAACATTATAAATAAACATAATTTTCATTGTTTAAATAAAAAAATAGAGGAATCTCAATTCACATTAATTAGTCGTTAATAAACGTGCAAAATGTCAAACGTAAAGAACAAAAAGAGACGGAGGGAGTATTTTTTTTTTATTAATATGTAATTAAAGATAATAAATAAATAAATGATGCATTTATTGTGAAACGGAATAAATATTACTCCGTAAAAACTAAAGTCGACAGGCGGTGACGTATTTGGTGCAGATCTGGGAGAAAGGCATTTTGATGCTCGGGGAACAGAATGGGGAATTCCGCAAGTTCTTCGGATTAATGACTTTGAAAAAACTACGAATGGATTCCTGGTTAGCGACCAAGTTACCTTTGGAGCAGAGGTTTTCATTACAAGCGATGAACCAACATTCTCAAAGTTGTCACAAGTCAAAATCATTTCGAAACGCGTTTTTAATAAGATTAGCTTTGGACTAAATTTCAATCCCACTACCCCAGATCCAATTGATTCTGCCACCTTCCCTACCACCTTGGATGGTGATCTTTACACATGGTGAGTATCGCTCAATCTTCAAAACAAAGGAAATGATTTTATCATGTATATATGTGTCTGTATTTATTTTGAACAATTATATCAGGAAACTTCAATTGTTTCGAGAAGGTTTTGGATCGTCAACAGGCACCCATTGGTCTCTATTTCTGGTACTTGTCAACACAGACAGGCTGTCCAATGGAAGGAGCATGCTTGTTAGTTTCGAGCTCAGCTTGTTAAGCAAAAATAACGGAATGTACTATGATACCAAGAAAGGTAAGTACACATTATGCAATCTTCAATGCACAACTTTGACTATTAACTTATTGTACTCTTGCATAATAAGACATATGGAGATTATATTAAGAGTAAGTCTCTTATGAGACTGTCAACTGCATGGTGCACCTTAAGAACACTAGTATATAATTAAAAGAACATGAATAAATTTTTTATTTATATTTTTAATAAATAGTGAAGTATAATTATACCTCATGTTCTTTTATCGTAGTGTCATATTTTTTACGTATGCACATATGTTCTTTTGGTGCACCATGCTCACTGTACACCATGATCCATAATCCACGGATTGACTATTTAATTGATTATAATTAATTCATAACTATTTGACCACAATGTGAAACTATTTGATTAGAAAGTACAAGTGTGCAATTATTTGATAAGAAGTTGGTATTATACAAAAGACCGTCATATATAAGGTTTTGTATTATATTAACGAATTTAATTGCGGCCGTTGCAGAGATGAACTGGTTGACCGGCTCTAAGGTGTCATTAGGGTTTCCAGACTTCATTCAAGGAAGCGATGTTTTTACTTCGCCAAACAACTTCAACGGTGGAAATACCTTAGATGTGAAGGTGCAATTTAATTCCATCTTCTTACTCAACGATATGGATGGTTGAGAATTCCTTTGAGATACTCAAAATCACCATCTTCAAATTAACAAAATCCATCATCCATCATCCATCATTGCCTTTTTCTTTACTTCAGTTGATAAAATAAAGGGCAATACTTGCCTTATCGTTTTGTAATTTTATTTTGGAAGTGTGCAAGTGTATTTAACATTTACGGTTGTTATTTCAATTGATTACTAGCTCAGATTCCATAAAATACTACGTCTAGTGATATGATTGTTTCTCTATAATATTTGTGTTAGCTTCTATTCGAACGGTTCCATTCCTTAACTATGGTTTTTGGCCATTAATTCCAAATTTGAAACCCTATATACTAACTATGGATTTTGGATATCAGAGTTCCAATTCTGAATCCCTAATGGAAAAACTCAACAATTTATAGTTAAAATTCGAGTCTTGATTGTCATTAAATTAGGAGCTGGCAAGCAGCAAATTATGACTAGATGGCTGGTGTGTATATTTATACGGATTCTTCATCGTACCACTAGGGATGACAATCTTGTTCGAATCCGATCCGAAGGAAAAAGCCCGACAAACAAAAGTCTGAATCCGATCCAACAAAAAACACTACAAGAAATTGTACCATTAATGACGGAAAAGTCCGTTGCGAAAGACCAATAATCGTTGATTAACGACGGGATTTCCTGTCGCAAACCCGTCATAAAAGAGGATCGTCGACCCGTCGTTAATAGAAAATCTCGTCGTTAACCAGTCGTAAAAGACATTTGCGACGGTTGTTCCCGTCTTTTTTTGGTTGTTAGCCCCGTAGATTTTTGACCCGTCGTAATTAGGTTGTCGTTAAAGATACAAATTCTTGTAATGAAAAGTCCGACTCCGAATAGGGGCTGGGTCGGACTTGGGTCTTGTCTAGGGCCGATGGAGGTTCAACCAGATCCGAATAAACATAAGGGGTATTCATAGTTTACTACAAAAAGAAAAATAAACCCTAAAATGTACAATAAAACCTACCCAACCGTCACTTTCCTTTCTCCCCCGTCTCTTTATTCTCTCTCTCCCCCTTCTTCTACTGCTTTCATTTTCCCCATCTTCCCTAGTCAGTGGCGGATTCAGGATTCAGAAATGGGGGTACGAATATAAATTCTTATAGTCTACCAACAGGAAAAAAAACCCGGATCCAATTCCTCTATAAAAAGGATCCAAAAAAGGGTCTACTTACGGTATTAAAAAAGGGGTCAAAATTACATTCGTTGTAATATTTTAGTCCAAATAATTAAAATCTAAACCCACCGTTCACTTCATTTATATTATCATTAGTCTTTCAGTATATTCGATAAACAATATAACAATTAGAAAAATAAAGGGAGTAATGAACTATGTATATAAAAACCATTAATGAAATTGAAATCATATTAAATTTCAATAGAATTGAAAACGTTATTCTTCACTATGTATATGACATCTAGCATTGTGTTCACAAATTTTATTTTTTAAAAATTATATAACCCATGCAACTAATGTTAGGTAGGTACAAAAGTGAAATTCACAAAAAATGATACATCCATGTAATTGAAATTAAATGAGTGAAAAAGAAACTCACAAATGATATAATATAGCTAAAATCATTAAAGAGTTGAAAAAATGAAAGACTAAAATCAATAAATAGTTAAACGGTGGAAAAACTATTCGGTGCTAAACAATGAGAAAGTAAAACATTAAGGAGCTAAATAAATGGGAAAAAAGTGGTCAAAGATAAGAGTTATTAGGACTTGAACCCTACATCTCTTTGCTCCAACATGATGAAGTTAAACACTTAACCAACTAAGACAAACTCATTTATGTGATACAAAATAGGAAATTTTAAATATATACAAAAACATGTTACTATTATATATTTTTCCGCGGATCTAGAGAATGGGGGGCAACGGTACCCCTTGTACCCCTAAATCTGCCACTGTCCCTAGTTCTTTCTTCAAATATTTCTTGGAAAGTAATTATGGTACAAAGTGCAATCATGGTTAGATCATGGGAACTCAAATAAAGCTATGTGACTCTTCATCAACTTCAACATCAAGATAATGTATTGTACTTCTTTGAGTAATATAACTTCAACATTAAGATAATGTATTGTATTTCTTTGAGTAATATATTGGTTGATTTAGCTCAGATTTATTCTTGTTTTATTTTATACAAGTTCAAGAATTAAGAGTATTATATTCTCTTCAAATGTTGATATCTAGTCTTAAATCATTTACTTAATACATACCCCCACCCCCCACCCGCCCCTTTTTTTTAAAAACGTTTTTTTTCTAGAGAGCATTTAGATGAATTTGGATTCTGTCTGTGGTCCATTGGGTCGGATTGGATTTGGACTCGGATTCGAATCCTATATTAGGAACCTATTAGAAAATTGATCGGATTTGGATATTGCTACATTTGAACTGTGTCCCAACCATTGTTTTTTTTTGTTCTACTACGAGGAGTTCCCACCGCCTTCGGCGAGTGGACTAATCTCCCACGGGAGTTTGCATGGGTACCTCGATGGGCAACATCCCTCACAGTTGAGATTTTTTTCATTCCCAAGGCTCGAACCCGAGACCTTGGTTAAGGAGCAAGAGGCCCTTAACCGCTCATGCCAACCTCAATTGGTTGTGTCCCAACCATTGTCATTCCTAGTAACCACCGACCCCTAATTGGAACGGGCATGGGCCGGGTATGACTTTGGCGGGTAGTGAGATGGTATATTAAAAGCCATACCCTTACATAGATAGTGGGTAGGTGGTTGATATGAACTTATACCCGCCCCCATATCCACCTACCAACTTTATATCCACCCTTCCACTCGATCCTTATTTTATACCCGCAATTATTTTATAACCTTTTAATCAAAAAATACTCTCATATCATGCATATTATAGGAGAAATTATGTGGATAGTAGGTGGGTATAAGTGGGTAATATGCCGGTAATAAATATCCAATTGGATAGTGAAGTTGTTTTGGATTAAATTATATCCAATTGGTATAAGTTGGTTAATACCTACTTGGACGGGTATTGATATTGATTTTGTCAATTAAGTTAAATCTCGGGTTGGAGAAGGGCTTCTCATTGTTCATCCCATTGTTTAGTTTTCAGCCCTTCTCCTCAATTAAGTTAAAAATTCCTATTGTTCAGTTTTCAGCCCTTTTCACCAGACAATGTCGGTTGTCATCGATATTATTGTGGGTCCAGCCCACTTGTTGCACAAGTAAGTCATTTATCTTGTGTTTGTGAGCCCAAAATGTTGGGTTATGTTTTTAGTCCACTTGGGGCTAAATGGGATGACTTATCTTAGAAGCCTTGGAGTGTTTTTTAATGTTTAGTTATGACCTAAAGGGAGTTAGGTTAGCTGAGTGAGAAATCAGATCTAAACACACACTCAAAAAGGAGAGGAGAGAAAGAGAAGAGAGTGTTCGTAGTTTTCAGGGCAGCCATCAGAAAACTTCTGTTTTCGGGAGATTGAACGGTCGGATCGTGCTGATTTTTTGTCAGCTTGTTGAGGATACATAGGGCCTCATTTTGAACGGTTGGATCGTCGTTTTGAGCTCTGGTTTATCCGTGGTCGCTGCTGGACAGAACCTACATTTTTGGGTGATATTCTTCATCTCTTGTCTCTTAATTGTTGATCTCTTATGTATGGAAGTGTTGGTGGGTTGTGAACCTTTGTATGTTTGATTTGAGTTCTTTTTCCCTCAATTTTATCATAATAAGAGAAGGTGACAAGGGTGGACTCCTCACAAGTCCCGTGGTTTTTACTCTTCACATCGAAGGGGTTTTCCACGTATAATTCGTGTGTTGTTGATTGCAATTTGTTCTTCCGCATTTGATTATTGTTGATGTCTATTATTGGTTGACTGTTAGGTTATTTGTTTGGTGGATTATTTTTGGTGAATTGGAGTTGTATATTTTGGTTGATTGTCTTGGAGGTGATCCTTGTGGGTAGTTGTTATACTACTAGGGTCATATCAGTTGGTATCAAGAGCGGGGTTTAATTTGATCATTGTTATGGATTCTACTAGTAGTAGTGGAGGTAGTTCAATGGTTAAATTGACATCAACCAATTATTCCATCTAGAGACCGATGATGGAGGATTTGCTATATTGCAAAGATTTATATGATCCAATTGAAACAACCACAAAAGCCGATGGCACCATTTCTAAACCTGAAAGACCAGAGAAAATGGAAGAGAAGATTGGGGAAAGTTAAAGAGAAAAACTTTGGGGACTATTAGGCAGTGGGTTGATATTAGCATTTTCAACCATGTGCCTCAGGAGTCCGACCCATATGATTTGTGGAAGAAATTAGAAGGTCTTTTTGAAAGGAAGACCGCACATAACAAAGCTTCATTAATCAAGAGACTTGTTAATTTGAAATTGAAAGGTGGAAAGTCTGTTTCTGAGCATTTGAGTGACTTTCAGGATATTATTAACAAGCTGACTACTATGAAGATTGTTCTTGATGATGAATTGCAGGCTTTGTTCTTGTTAAGTTCTTTGCCAGATAGTTGAGAAACCTTGGTTGTGACTATTAGTAACTCTGCTCCAGAAGGTGTTCTATCTTTGTATGTGATCAAAGAAAGCATGTTCAATGAAGAGATTAGAAGAAAGGAGATGAGAGTTGATAATTCACATGCTCTTCTTGTTGAGAATCATGGAAGAAGCCAGAGTAAGGATCCCAAAGGCCGTGATAACTCAAAGGGGAGGTCCAAGTCTAGAGACAAAGAGACTAGGATATGTCATTACTGCAACAAGCCTGGCCATATCAAAAAGTTTTGCTACCGTTGGAAGAGAGAACAAGGTAAGAAGAAAGACTCACAAAAGCAGGGAGAAGATAAAAATACTGCAGCAACCGCTTCTAAGAGTGATGATGATGTCGCTTTGATTTGTGCAACTAGTGACACTAGAGGAAAAAAACATCATAAGTTGCCCTTAAAATAGGCTTATAAGTTGCCCTTCACAAGTGCCACCTATGAGGGGGTCACTTTTGTAAAATTATCAAAAGTTGCCCTTAACAAGGGCAACTTATAAGCTTATAAGTTGCCCTTGTTTGCTACAAGGGCAACTTATGTGAAACTTATAAGTTGCCCTTGTTGCAAACAAGGGCAACTTATAAGCTTCACATAAGTTGCTCTTGTTGCAAACAAGGGCAACTTTTGAGTTTTTATTTAAAAAAAAAAAAAATCTGCAATATAAATCCTGATATTCTGCAATATAATTTCTGATTTTGCAATATAATTCTGCATTATAATTTATAGAATACTGTTTCATCAAACATCAGCTTGACATTCCTCAAAAATGATATAAATTTCAAATTTCCAATAATATTACCGAATTAATTCAAATGTAATTAATTAAATCGATAAATAACAAAAAATGTAAGAGTTACGGATAACTACAAGCCTGCTCTATTTATTACACTGAGGGTAGTTAACAATCGTTGAAGTAAGTAGCCCACTTGTCTCGAACTTCATCCAACTCCTCTTTGGTAAAGGGCCCCTCCCTTGGAGTTTTGAAAACCTTTAAAAAACAACGTACATGCAAACCAATAAAATAAATTAAGTCTCATATGCGAAAACAGAAATTATATTGGTCGCCAAAACAACTTTCTGAGTGTACTAAGATTCATTTCAAGTTCTTTATGCACATCTAACACTAGTGGAAAAAACCCCCGTTGAGGGGGGCATTTTGGACTTATTGAGGCGAACTTGGCCCGCTTCAACAGAGGGGGCTTCAACAGCTCGGTAAGCTGTTGAGGCGGGCTTTGTTCGCCTCAATAGGGTATATGTTGAGGGGGGCTTCTGTAGACACCTACTTTTGTCCCCATTCCCGAAAGGGAAGGTTCGATGATGAGAACATAAATCTCCACTTGGCAACACATCTCCTATAAAATAACGAATCTCAAATCACCATTTCATTTTAGCCAAAGCTACTATTTATAGAAACCTGCTAAGAATAGTAACTGCCGTAAAAGGTAGTTGTTAAAAGTGGCAAAGTCATAAAAGATAGAAACCTGTCAGAATTAGGTGTTGCATTCCAACATAAATCCTAAAAGAGATAGAATTTGCATTCCTGGTATAATTCGAAAATAAGAGTTACGTATTAATTAAATTCCTACGAACCTAGAGTTCGTAACGGGCCCAGACGCATTCCGTCATAAGTTAATACGCACTAAAAGACTCGGATAAATCTCAAAAGCTCCGTGATTCTAAGAGTCCAAATCTGACAAAGAACTCGACCCGGATCCCATTTTCAACGCCTGGATCTGGGCGCCGAAATCTTCGTCGCCCAGCCCTGGGCGCTGAAAATGCCTGGGGCCGTTTTATCTCCGGATTCTTTTTGGATTCGTATATTAAAATCTATCTTTCCACACACTCTTTTCCTATAAATACAGCCTAAAATCGACGTGAAAAAAGAGGACACAGTTGCATAACCTGAGTATTGACTCTAGCCTTAAGCCTAAGCCTCACGCTGCGAAATTGATCCAGCGTTCTGTCGCAATCGACCCAAATCCTGCCCCTTGTAGCTTGATGAATTAAGCCTAAATACTGGAACATTGCTTAGAAACCCGAGATTCGTTAAATAAAAGGAGAAATAGCAAAGCCAAGTGGTTAGTTTTCTAAGAACCACAACGCACCTCTCAAGGGTGCGTTGTAATGTGTCCCTCGTATGATTTAATCGCTGTCATCACCCTTTTAAAAAATTGTCAAACTATTAATTTGATTGATCTATCACGCCTAATAAGATAATACCTTGGACAATTGAATTATCATGCTAGGTACCTTAAATCAATCTAAATAAGAATATCACGATCGATTTAGTGTTATGTGTTGCATATTGCTAAAATAAATTCAGAATAGTTTAATGGTTCAACGCATGTCCCTTCAATTATTTATGCTGAGCTAGTAAGGATAACCTGCCTCTGGAGTATTATCGATGAGCACTCCTCTCGGTAGCTACAGTCCCCCGAACTCTCAATATCTACTCTGCGGGTGTACGTTGAGCGATCCCCACACCAGGGATCACAAGGGAGCGTATGGCCGTCGTGGTCGAACATAATTGCACTCCCTTTATGTCACGATAATCGGGTTTAGTCAGTTTTTCTCATTGTCGTTAAAAACTGAATGGCGACTCCTATATTATTAGTCGATTGGGTGTAAACTCACAGGAAATCCAATTACACTTGATCTGACGACGTCACTCCCACGAGGGACGAGGTCACGCATTAGCCTCGTGCTTTTTCGACCCTCTCACAGTGGCGACTCTGCTAGGGGATGTTAATGAAATACTCGTGCTCGTAGGTAATCAAAATAGCCGAAGGGTGAAACGATCCTACCCCGCGTTTATTTCCCTATCAAGTTGGGACGACCTGAAAATCAGCATATTAATGTGAACGGGTAGAACCGCATAACGAATCTTGGCTCCCTTGGCATGTTTCATCTCGGGAGTTGGGAATAAGGATACCCATCGCTACCCGGGGGGTGCATACGCTTCGAATGTTGTCCACTCGGCACTTTCGCTAGTAGTACACCTGTCCCAAATCCAATCGCTCGCCCATTAGGTCCCTCTCATTGGTGCATGCCCCCTTGGGACGAGATTCTCTCGTGAATGCACTACCTCGACCGGGGCATGTGTTGGATCGACGATAGAAGCGGTACCAAGCCGGCGCAAATATTACCCATAGAAGCCTATCATAAACTACATGACATATTATTTTGCTTCATGTTGTAATGTTAGTTACGTGTAGCTAATTATGTGATTGTGTGTGACAAATAGTACGACCCTAAAAATTGCCAAAACATTCATAAACACCAATTGGCCAAAGAGTTATACCAAAATACGTGTCCCGCAGCCCCGGGTGATCGCCACAAAAATAAGCGACGCCCAGGACAGCTTGTAACGGATCCCACAATGTTGCACAACGCGTAAAGGACGTTATTAGGCAAGCACGCAAAATTAAGTCGTATGTACGAAAAAAGGATAGACGAACAAAATACGAGTACCAGTCAGGGACGCATTTTCAGCGCCCCTTGCTGGGCGCCAATCATTTTCCACGCCCAGCCTTGGCGCCGAAGTTGATGCCTGGCCTTTTGGTCAGGCACAGCAGCCTCGGTGCCCGCGCATAAAGTATACGTAGCCATAAAAAAATTTCGTAACAAATTTGCTACGAGGACGTATGAAAAAGGCACTCGATTCTAAGAACGACTTATAAAATAAACAACTCCTTGTGTCGTCATTAGGCCTCCTATGACGACAATGTTCGGCACCAAAATCGAGCATGCTAATTAAAATGACCTTGAATGTCACATGGGCAAAGTATTCAAAAAATGATGTTCGAATAAAGTTTTCAAGGAAAAATAACGTTCGAATAAAAAATAAATTAATCCGAGTCTAGACTAGGCTATGCCAAAGTACAATCTAAATCCTAAGTCTTAGTTGTCTTATACATAGAATCGGTCCTAATGCTTGGTGTCGTTCTGCAAGTTAAAAGGTTAAACCATATTGAGTCTCCCTTCCTAACATTTAAATCGATAAGCACCCATATGTAATTGTCATCCCTTGCTAAGAATCTACGGCCTCAATACTCTCTCTCACCAATAAAAAGAATATATTATGTAATTCAAGTATTTGCAAAATGGAAACAGTCACATTCTGAAAATCATTCCTCCATAGTCGCACAACCCCCAAAGTGAACCTAAGGTGTCAATACCATTGGCAAAAAAAATTAATGGCCTCAAGGCTTATGGTCACATTGGGTCACGACTATCATAGTCCTCTCGAGCCACTCGCTGCTTGAAATACTCCTAAGTACGGACTAAAAGATTTTCCATGAATGCAACATGACGAACCATGAAAATACCCAAATCGGCATGCCATAAGGCTACCATCGGGGTAAAGCAATACACACTAAGAGGGAAGCCGCACTAATGATTCTAGTCTTGCAAAAATGAAAATTCGATCTCCCCAACTAACTACCTTGCCAACACTAAGCAAAATGGCGCATGACAAACGATCACCCAAGGGTTAAAATCTAAAGTGTCAACCAACGAAAGTTATGGTCCAATTAGCCTAAGTCTGAGAGTCGCTTGGTCAAGTATTATAGGCTTACGCCACGTCATTATTTTGAGTCTAGGCCACCTCCTTGTATTCATACATGGGTTATAATCAGAAAAATTAATGAAAGTTCGAGTCTAAATCACAACTTCCAATTAAATCCCGGAAATTGGAATCTGAAAAGAAGCAAAAAATTATTTTCGATGTAATTCTTTCGTTAAATTTCAATAAAGTAAAAACAACATTTTGAATCTACGCTATTTGCACATTTTAAGAAACGACTAAAAACGCTTGCAAAGTAAGACAATTTAAAGGTCCATCCTAGGCCTACTAAAATTAAAGGTCCACTATAGGCCTAGCAAACGAGGCTCACTCAGTCTCGCCTCGTGACTCAAAGACCACAACCATCTACCTTTTAGCCCAAATAAAAAGGGGTAGAAATCCCAAGCAAAAAAAAAAAAGAAAAAAGAGAAAGGGAAAAGGGAGAGCGAAAAAAGCGAGCCATGAAATACTTAGCCCGTACCTCCCAAAGTGCGAAATTTACCCAAGTAAACGAAGGAAAAGAATTGAGTCAACCAATCCAAATCATACCACAAAAACCACATAAAGTTCTACGATCTTCTACCCTTTCCAATCCTCATGCTTGACTAATACCTATACAAATTATCCTATCTCATTCAACCCATCTTTCAAGCCGTCTGGAGTCACGAATATATTAAAAAATAGACTAATGAAAAGTACATTCTACGCTTAACGTAAAAAAAAAAAATAAAAAATTTGCAAAGCGCCTTTATAGTTCGTCTAAAAAGAAGCAGTTAGCGCACAAAAAAGATTCGCAAATATTTGGCACAAAACGAAAAGGAGCAGCGCAAAAAGGCAGCCCAGAACACGTTTTCAACGCCCAGGCCTGGGCGCCAAAAATAATAACGCCCAGCCCTGGGCGCCGTTCTTGCTTATCACTTTTCAACTCCCAATTCCTAAAAGTGTTCGTATATTTTCCTATATACATGCAGAAGAATAACGAACACTTGGGGGTAGAAGATCATATAAAATACGCAAAATACGCGCGCTCCAAAATTTTCGTACACTTATTTCACCCTATTTCAAACATTACGATTCCACTCGAACGTACTTATTAAAAATCGGCATTCTAAGAAACCATTTTCTGGCTAAGAACTACGCAAGACGTGATTCCAAATTAAATCTATTTAAGGCGGATACGTAGGCAATTCATGATTCGATCCAACCAATTTGCAAAAATGTTAAAGCCTATAGAATAACAAGAATAAAAAATAGAGTCCCTTATTGAAATTTAATTACTTGCAATCCAAATCGAAAGAAAAATTGAAGTCAAAGGAAGAATCCAAGTCATCAAGATGCCAAAATCAGCACACATCGAAAAATAATAAGGGCACGTACCCTTGCCAGAAGGAGCACTCACACTCCTAGGCACTTAGCCAATACTCAAAAGATCGCTTTGCCTCAATTGAATGGGGGCTAGCGCGAGCGTCCATGACCTCTAAAGTACTCGACTTGACCCTCCCTAAAGCAAAGTAACTCACTTAAAGACCTTCTTTCACCACTAGACACAGTCATAATCGCCAACAAGTAGTAAAGGCAGTAAGCCTGCAATAAAAGAGGATTGTTCTACGGCATCGCCCCATCGTTTCTTCGAACTCAGGGCACTCGTTCATGGTAATTCAAATGCTTGTGAATCCCCTTTGAAAAAATCGGACATTGTCAATAGGACTTGGCACTTAACCAAGGCTCACCCTACTCAGACATATGACACGGGCATCTAAAATCGAAATCTGAAAGCATCATTAATGAGAAGACATAATAGCAACTGGGGGCTAAAAAATTGAAATGAAAGAACTAGGGAAAGAACTAACTATACCTTGACCTTTGGTGCGGACATACACCAAGTAAATCTAAGTCAATTTGAAAGCGATTTATATTCCCGCAATTCTGGAAAAGATGGCCCTAAAAGCCTAAAGCATGTGCCACACGGGCACAAGTAATATCTTGACGCCTGCACCCTGGCTTCCAGCAAATCCTTAGACAGCATTCCAAAAATCGTAACAGTATTTTGATTCACTCACGTAATCCTGTACGAACCCTTCTATAAGTCAACTTACTTAGGACACCTCGGATTGTACACAGTAGGACTCGGATTTCAAATAATTTTCAAAGACTTCTTCGAACATATTAAAGTGTCGTTGGTTTAAGCTAAGTATGCGTTTATCTCGATGTTGTAAGTGAGTCAAAAAGATTTCTAAATATGATTATGGGTAAAGAAAGGCACCTAGCTTTTGGTCAAGGCACACTTCAACATGTGACTACCTTGACCATGGCAATGTTGCACAATACGACATTTACAAGAGAAGTAGCAAATCACTACTCGAACGTACCTCGCACTAAACGAGTCTGGTTCAAACTATTCATGATCCATGTCACCATGAATGCATAAAAACGTATGCCAAGCATTATAGCACCAAGCCAATCCCGTAGCTACAATTGGGGGCTTGAGAAAAAAACTCTAAAAATGCTCGAAATGACGATTTTATCGCAAATTCTCGACGCTAATGCTATACACGCGTCATAGGGGCACAATCCTAAGGTTTGATCGTGTAAAACGAACCTTAGAATGGCTACAACCCCTCCCAAATTCTAAGCACTACTTAGAATATATAAAGTCACCCCACTAACAACAGTAACTGAAAATCGCGAGTCACCAAAACTCCGATCAAACTACTACACATAACGCTCGCCCTACAAGCGCCCGTTACACAGTCTACATCGTTCCAAAGCAAAAGCGAAAGAAAAATCAAAGATAAAAAAAAGGAAAGAAACATCTATGAATCCTCGCATCGAACGAAGTAATAAGCCGTGCACCCACTCAGAAGGTGCTACACTTGTTCGAGCACCTGAACAAGGCGTGATGAAGTACTCCAATGCAAAAAATAATAATGATATCCCAACACCTGGAGGAATGTTCTAAGACACGTTGTTAGGCCACACAAGCCTACGTCGCACCATAAGTTCAACCATCTCACGGTACAAGTCTAAAAAAAAGAGTAAGGCATATTGCACTAATGCGGTCACGACCAAGACTATGAGGCAAAGACTACTTATCGCCCAAATTCAAAATGCAAGCCACACGACTTCTACATTAAGGATTAAAGGTAGCAAAATATTACCTACCACGGAAGGGATAGCTCGCACCTACACGAGCGGGACCCCAAGGCATCTTTCTCGAAAGAACCTACAAAAATTGACGCTAAAAGGAAGCATCCCAACATGCATACATGGGGGCTCCAAGATACGAAACGACCGTAGCAAAATAAAAAAAATATATACCCGATCAAAGTCTTACGCCTCAAGGTATGTTCCTCGGGCCATATAGACTCGCCCAACTATTGCAATAACTGCACGCCTTAAGAGCGACAGTTCCTTTAAATAATCGCCCCAAACGGACAAACACCGTAGTCCACCAATCGGCTACGGCTTCTCGAGAAATCATCACGATCACTCAACTCATTGTGATTTCTAATAAAATTCTACGTTCCAAAAAATAAAGAAAAACAAAAGAGAAGAGAATACGTAGAATTTCCAAGTGAAATAAACGAACGAACAAGAGGCCTATTGTGTCATCAAAAGACCAGCCCAAACCATATTTTCAACGCCCCACTTGGGTGTGAATTATTTCTAACGCCCAGGCCTGGGCGCCGAAAATGAGCCCAGGCCCAAAAGAAGCTCTGATTTCTATAGGGTCCTGCCGTATCCATTTGACTCGAAAATGGCCGATTTCTGTACTGAAAGTCGCACCTCATGGCTTTGTTAAGAGTAGCACACCACTACAAAGATCGCTCGCACTTTCGAGCACGATCCCAAACACGATCAAGGACATTACAAAATGCGTATCCCCAAGGAACCTCTTTGACAAGAAATGACCATCAAGCACGAGTGCTAGGGGGCTCGAAAGAAAATATATATTTCAAAAGAGAGTATGCAAAGTTAAAACAATATTCTCAGACTAAGTTGTACGAAGTCCCGTGTTTGGATAATCTCAAAAGATAAAACCAGATTACGACCTCAAGACAAAGGTCGTCGTTGATACTTATACATAGTCCCCTAATCAAGGACCCAGGTAGTGGCAAAATTGAGCCGTAAAGAATAGCTCAAAACCATGAAAGATGATGACCACGAGACAATGGTCCGTCTAAGCACGTTGTCAACCCACATTCAGGTTGCAACTAAATCCGAGCATCCCACGAAAGAATTCGCTCTTACAAGAATGAATAAAAAGAAATTCTCAAAAGAAATCACAAGAACAAATAGGGACTTGCCCACCTCAATCGGGCAAGATCGCGGCACGTACCATGCGAGTCCTAAATCGAACAGACGAATTCAGGTTGGCTCACCTCCAGCGGGCGGGGCGTCCACCCTTAGCGGACAGGGCTAGCCCACCTTCAGCGGGCGGGGTCTGCGTCACTAACCGCCCAGGTCCTCAGTTTTCGAAAATGAAAAGAAAATAAATTCTTCAAAAAACAAAAAAACAGGCTCGCCATCTTCAGCCAGCGGGGTCTACGTCACCAACCGCGTAGGTCCTTATTTTCAAAACATCAAAACAGATTCGCCCACTTCTATCGGACGGGGTGTCCACCCTCAGCAGACAGGCTCGCCCACCTTCAGCAGGCGGGGTCTATGTCACAAACCGCGTAGGTCCTTATTTTCAAAACATCAAAACAGATTCGTCCACTTCTATCGGACGGGGCGTCCACCCTCAGCGGACAGGTTCGCCTACCTTCAGCGGGCGGGGTCTGCGCCACTAACCGCGCAGGTCCTTAGTCGTTGCAGCGATAACTTTTCCTGGTTTCCCTTTTCCAAAAATCAAAGGATGGTTTCCCTTTTCCAAAAATCAAAGGATGGTTTCCCTTTTCCAAAAATCAAAGGATGGTTTCCCTTTTCCAAAAATCAAAGGATTGGTTTTCCGTTTTTCCAAAAAAGAGCGATGTGCTGTATTTTCCTTCGTTTTACGTCCTATAAAAACAAGGGGGTTTTCTCGTTTAGCTAACCCTGAAAATGAGAATCTTTAAAACGTTTTACCTCGTGATTGGGCTTGGCCAGGCCTAGTTACACTTTATATCTTAGATTTCGAAAACATCTTTAGATACTTCCAATGACAAAGTGGGGAAGTTTCTATACTACCAGTTAACAAATTCCAATGACGCGTGAGGAATGTGTTAACACTTCAAGTGATGACCCTTAAGTCAAATATTATCACTTGGGGGCTCGTGAGACCCTCGCAAAACAGGTCACATACGTCATGGCTTGTATGACGCACTCCGTCTAGTACTTTGACTATCGTCTCATCTCGAGACTCCGTCAAAGTGGGGGCTAACAGTAGTGTAGGGGAATACAGTTAAACATAATAACATGTGCGGAACAATCCCCAAAGCCAGAAAATATGTATAAAGCACAGATTAAGCAAACTTACATTCGAAGCGTGTTTTCCACGTTAATCCGTCAACGAACACGAACAAAGAACTCCACTTGTCGTTCCTCTACTTGGTTCATCGACATGTCAGATCCGTCTTGATAATCGTAGCTTAGACAATTGATCAAGATACTTTGCTTTTGGGAAGAACTCACTTTGGAGGCACAAAGAGAATTAGGGTTCTCTGTGTGTCTAGGGTTTGAGTGTATGAATTGTGTTGTGTGTTGGAAACTAGGTTGTAAGGTTATATCATTAACCTTACTAACCGACCAAGCAAGAAGCAAGGCCGGCTAGAAACCCGTGCGAGCCAAGCAACGGACACACGCCCGCGCCCAGTGACACACTGCAGGCCGAAGCCCACAGCGCGCGCGCCGAGTAGCTGGGCCATGGGCCTTGCTCGCTCGTCGCTGCTGCTGCGCTATGCGTGCTGTTGCGTGCTCGCGCCCAATGGGCTTGCCTTGCTTGCTCGTGAGCTTGCTGGCTCGTTGGGCCTTGCACGCTTACGTGCTTGGCTCGACGGGCCGGCAACTCCGATGCCCTTCGTATTCGCGTTTTAATATATTTCCGATATATTATTTATCGTTTCGTATACGACGAATCACCGTCGTACGATACGATTTATTCGTGTCGCCCAGCTTACGAATATTCGCGATACGATATACGATTCCGACAAAGGTCGTATCATATAATACGTTTCCAACTATTTCCCGAAAAGCTATTAAATGAATTTCCGATTCATTTAATCCGGTGATCTGTTACGTGTCATTGGTCTGACCTTGTAGGTTCAGTCAAGAGTAAGTTGTGAGTTCAATATCCATTAGAACTCACTGATCGGAAGCATTGCTCCAGCTAGCTGTTCCGATCACTTGATCTCACTGAATTAATTGTTCGCAATTAATCTGAACCTTGGTATTAGACTTAATGCACCTTGGGTGAAGGACATATTTCCTTCAATCTCCCACTTGTCATTCAGACAAGTGTGCATCCACATTCCTTTGTCACTTAGTGTTACTTACTGAACATAAGGTAAGATCCAAGCCATCCTTATTAGGTCCAGAAGTGTTTCTCGGATTACAGAGTTCAACTGTCACACTTTTGCAGAAGGTTAAGCCTAACCATTCTGAGCACGACCATGCATTTTACAGTATCTAACTCTCCGAGAGGCCTTGTTACACAACAACACCATATCCTATCAAAGATAGGAGGACAATCCATTCTTGCAATCTATGAATACTCACTTTGATTCATAGTACGCCCAATAACTGCTTTTATAGCCTCCTTTTACGGTGCGACGTTTAGCTAGTATCAAAGCGAACTAATTCTCAAACGAGCAAACATAACGGTTTCTAATCACCATTAATGAGAACTACCTATGACATGACTTTAATCTCTTAAAGCGTTCTCATGGTCAATTCGATACAAGATCCAATAAGTATCTATGCAAAAGATTCTGACATCCAGTCACTCTAGTTCAAGAAACAGAACTAAGTAATCTACTTGCAATCTAATCTTCATTAGTCATTGGTCGTCCACCTTTCAATGACCTGGATTAGGGATCCTTTGTGACTTCAATATTCAAGTTCACTTATGGGTGTTTTTCTTTGCCAAAGAATCCATCTTGACATCCCATTTGAATGATTTGAATCACATGGACTTATCATTTAATTCTAAACCACAATTAAATGAATATGAAATAAATAAATTTCATAAATATGAAATGGTTAAACCAATTGTTTTAAACATAGATCTAACAGATGTTCTAAAACAATACTTAGAAAATCAAAGCCATTCTCCAACATGCTTGATTCCCATAGTTGCTACATGTGCGTTGTGTTTCACTTGTGGCAACGGTTTAGTCAATGGATCCGCGACGTTGTCGTCATTTCCAACCTTGCAAATCTCGATTTCCTTTCTTTCAACGATCTCTCGAAGTATATAAAATCACCGCAGTACGTGCTTGGACTTCTGGTGGCTCCTAGGCTCCTTTGCCTGGGCAATGGCTCCGCTATTGTCGCAATACAAAGCCACTGGTCCTTTAATGGAGGGGACAACACCAAGTTCTTCGATGAACTTCCGAATCCAAACAGCTTCCTTTGCTGCTTCTGAGGCAGCAATGTACTCGGCTTCAGTTGTAGAATCCGCAATAGTGCTTTGCTTAGCACTTTTCCAGCTTACTGCTCCGCCGTTGAGGCAGAACACAAACCTAGACTGTGATCTAAAATCATCTTTGTCGGTTTGAAAGCTTGCGTCAGTATAGCCCTTAACAATCAACTCATCTGTACCACCGTAAACCAGAAACTGATCCTTAGTCCTTTTCAGGTACTTTAGGATGTTCTTGGCAGCAGTCCAATGCGCCTCACCTAGTTCTGTCTGGTACCTGCTCGTTGCACTGAGTGCGAACGAAACATCCTGCCTTGTACAAATCATAGCATACATGATGGATCCAATATCCGAAGTGTATGGAATTCCACTCATCTTTCTACGCTCATCAGATGTTTTGGGAGACTGATTCTTGCTTAGATATACGCCATGTGACATGGGTAGATGGCCTCTCTTGGCTTCCATCATATTGAACCTAGCTAGCACTTTGTCAATGTAAGTGCTTTGGCTTAGTCCAATCATCCACTTAGATCTATCCCTATAGATCTTGATGCCCAATATGTACTGTGACTCTCCTAAGTCCTTCATTGAGAAACACTTCCCGAGCCAAGTCTTTACAGACTCCAACATAGGAATGTCGTTTCCAATAAGCAGTATGTCGTCAACATACAAGACTAGGAATGCAATTTTACTCCCACTGACCTTCTTGTATACACAAGATTCGTCCTGATTCTTGATGAAGCCAAACTTATTGACTGCTTCATCAAATCGTTTATTCCAACTCCTTGATGCCTGCTTTAGTCCGTAGATGGACTTCTTAAGCTTGCATACCTTTCCTTAATTCTTTTGATCGACAAAACCCTCCGGCTGTGTCATGAACACAGTCTCTTCAAGAACACCGTTCAAGAAGGTAGTTTTGACATCCATTTGCCATATTTCATAGTCATGAAAAGCGGCAATCGCAAGGATTATCCGAATAGACTTAAGCATCGCGACTGGAGAAAAGGTTTCATCGTAGTCAACGCCGTGAACTTGCCTGTAACCTTTTGCTACCAATCTAGCCTTGTATATGTATACAATTCCATCTTTGTCTTTCTTCAACTTGAAGACCCATTTGCATCCAATAGGTGTGAACCCATCCGGGAAATCAACCAAATCCCAGACTTGATTTTCAGACATGGAGTCTATTTCAGATTGCATGGCCCCTAACCATTTAATGGAGCTTGGGCTCGTTATAGCTTGCTTGAAAGTCAAAGGTTCATCACTATCCAATATGAGAACGTCTAAGTTTTCAGTCAAGAGGACGCCTGTCCATCTGTCCCGCTGAAAAATAGTTCTATTTGACCTACGAGGGGCAACAACGTTTTGAGGAACTACTCCCACTGGCTCTTCTAAAGACCTTGGAGGTTCATCAACTTGAAGGCAGTTTTGACATCCATTTGCCATATTTCATAGTCATGAAAAGCGGCAATCGCAAGTATTATCCGAATAGACTTAAGCATCGCGACTGGAGAAAAGGTTTCATCGTAGTCAACGCCGTGAACTTGCCTGTAACCTTTTGCTACCAATCTAGCCTTGTATATGTATACAATTCCATCTTTGTCTTTCTTCAACTTGAAGACCCATTTGCATCCGATAGGTGTGAACCCATCCGGCAAATCAACCAAATCCCAGACTTGATTTTCAGACATGGAGTCTATTTCAGATTGCATGGCCTCTAACCATTTAATGGAGCTTGAGCTCGTCATAGCTTGCTTGTAAGTCAAAGGTTCATCACTATCCAATATGAGAACGTCTAAGTTTTCAGTCAAGAGGGCGCCTGTCCATCTGTCCGGCTGAAAAATAGTTCTATTTGATCTACGAGGGGCAACAACGTTTTGAGGAACTACTCCCACTGGCTCTTCTAAAGACCTTGGAGGTTCATCAACTTGAACTGCTTCTAAAGAGTTATGAGTTTGTTGTTCGTCTCGAATCTCTTCGAGGTCTATTATTCTCCCACTTGTCAATTTGGAAATATGATTTCTTTCCAAAAAGACACCGTCACGAGCAACGAATACCTTGTTGTCTGACTTGTTGTAGAAGTAATACCCCATAGTTTCTTTTGGATACCCAACGAAGAAACATTTGTCAGATTTAGGTTGTAGCTTGTCCGAAATTAATCGCTTGACATATGCTTCGCAACCCCAAATCTTCAGAAAAGACAACTTTGGAAGTTTCCCAGTCCATAATTCGTATGGAGTCTTTTCAACAGCTTTTGACGGAGCACGATTCAGTGTGAGTGCTGCAGTTTGCAACGCATGTCCCCAGAACTGTAAAGGAAGTTCGGCCTGACTCATCATTGACCTGACCATATCGAGTAAAGTCCTATTTCTCCGTTCCGACAATCCATTCCATTGAGGTGTCCCCGGAGCAGTCAATTCAGAAAGAATACCGCATTCTTTTAGATGGTCATTAAACTCGTGGCTAAGATATTCACCTCCTCGATCTGATCTTATAGCTTTGATTTTCTTGCCATGTTGATTCTCTACTTCATTTTGAAATTCTCTGAATTTCTCAAACGATTCAGACTTGTGCTTCATTAAGTAAATATAGCCATATCTACTGAAGTCGTCCGTAAACGTTATGAAATAGCTGAACTCACCTCTAGCTTTCGTACTCATAGGCCCACATACGTCCGTATGTATTAGCCCTAGTAGTTCGCTTGCTCTTTCTCCCACCTTTGAGAAAGGTTGCTTTGTCATTTTGCCAAGTAAACAAGATTCGCATTGATCAATCTTCTCTAAGTCGAATGATTCTAGAATTCCTTTCCGTTGAAGTAATTCCATGCGCTTTATGTTTATATGGCCTAATCGACAATGCCACAGAAATGTGAGATCCGAATCACCAGTTTTAGCCTTTTTGGTATTTATGTTATAAATGTGTTTGCTCGTATCTAGCACATAAAGACCGTTTTCTTGTTGTGCTGAACCATAAAACATTCCATTCAAAGAAAAAGAACAACTATTGTCTTTAAATTGAAAACTAAAACCTTTAGAATCCAAACTTGAAACGAAAATGATGTTTCTGGTGATACTAGGAACATAGTAATAGTTTTCTAGTTCCAAAACAAACCCACTAGGCAAAGAAATAAAATAAGATCCTACGGCTAATGCAGCAATCCGTGCTCCATTTCCCACGCGTAGATCCATCTCGCCTTTATCAAGCTTTCTACTTCTCCTTAGTCTCTGTGAATTGGAACATAAGTGTGAGCCACAACCAGTATCTAATACGTACCCAAGAAGTAGAATTAGCAAGATTACAATGTATAACATACATACCTGAAGGAGAAGCAATGTTTCCGTCCTTCTTCTCTTCCTTTAGTTTGGGGCAATCTCGCTTGTAATGACCAATTTCATTACAATTGAAGCATTGCGATGTAGATGTAGAACGATCCTTCTTCATCTTCTTCTTGGATGGCGCCACTTGCCTTCCTGAAGTAGATGGAGATGCACCCTTGCTTTGGATCTTCCCCGTAACCTTTTTCTTGATTTTCTTACTCTTTACTTTTAGCGATGCTTGCTTATCACTTACAAAGTCCAATTCGTACTGATGAAGCAAGTAAATTAGTTCACTAAGAGTATTCTCCCTTTTCTTGGAGAAATAGAGTAGTTTGAATTTCTTATAACCAGGGTGAAGAGAATTCAAAAGTATTCCCGCAGCTGCAGAATCTGGGAATGGATCACCAAGTAACTCAAGCCGGTTGAGAAGCCCAACCATTTTCTTTGTATGAGTTCTAATTGGCGTCCGTTCTGTCATTTCAAGATCAATGACCCTTTCCCTTGCTTTTTGTCTTTCGACGTCAAAGCAACAACCCAGTGGAGCGTTAAGCTTTAGATCCTCAAATGAATTTACCAATTCAAAAACATTTTGGTCAACATGTTGACCACCATTTTGGAATCTACCACGACATATATCCCTAAGATGCCTTAGGAGTGCCCATGGCTCGTATGCAACGAACCTTGCACTCCAATCACTGGGGATAGAGCCAAGAATAAGATCCATCACTAGCGACACGTGGCTTGCCCACGTACAGTGCTTTTCTGGAGTCATATCCTTTGAGTAATAGCTGGGGATGGGATGGTCAACTACATATTCAATGTTGTTCCACCTGAGGACTTGCCGAAGCTTCCTCTCCCAATCAAGAAAGTTTGATAGGTTCAATTTTACATCCAGAATTTCAGTTACTTTGAGGTTTGTTTTGATTGCGGCCATATTGATTACTACAATCGAAAAGAATTTGCAATAAATAACCATTCATACGATTCAATAACTTTGAAATAAAAGCAAAACATGCAATCATTAAAGCTATTAAAACATTTCATTCATGTATAAAGCAAAAACATGGTCCGAAATGAATGAAACGATTCCAAGACCCCAAAAGTCCTAAATCCTTAAGCAGCTGTAGCATGTCTTAAGTAGTTTAAGATTTTAGGTAAGCAAAACCTATTGCTAGTAATCTCCAAATTACTCTTGGTTAATAAATTAATGCCATAATTTATCCCATTGCCTCAACATAATGCCATTGTTGTTTGAGTTGTAACCACAATCAACGTGCTCCTTTAGGACGCCTTACCACCTAAGTCAACTAAAATAGCACCTCGCTTTAGCGTAAACCTACTATCTTAGATCCCTAGATTTTTGTAAGTGTTTATTTGGAAGGCAATTTTTAAAACTCAATATTACTTGGACCTAGTTGTTTCTATGTTGGTTCGATTATTTAGTGAACTTAAAACTAATCGATTCATAGGAAACAACCTGTTCATGCAAAGCATACATACATTCATACATTCACGCATAATATATATATATTAAATTGCATAAATAATTGGTGATCTAGTATGGCCCAAAACTTCTTGTCTTGAAGCATCCAATCTTCATCACCTCCTTGTTAGCTTGGCATCGTCTTGAATCTTCGTTCAAATGCTAACTTAAAGTTCTAAACTTAGAAATACTTGAAAATAATAAATTACATCAAAATTTCCATGGTACGCAGACCATATTTAAAACTTTACATTCAAAGATAGAACGGTGCGCATACCGTATTTAACTATCCTAAATTGGCCATACTAGTCACTTGGAGTACCTGCATTGCATAAAATATATATTCTACGCATTCACCCATTCGTATGCTAAAACGAATGGCCCATGTTAATATGCAAGTATTTACGTGAATTAATTAAAATTCACGTTCACATAAACGCGTCCTAAAAGATTAATCAATTTCCAAATTATTAATCTTTAGACTTTATTCTAATTAAAATTGAATTTAATTAAAATAATGCGGCCTACGAAATAATTAAAATAATTATTTCATTTTAATTTCATTTAGTGGCTCCCACTCAAACCAATAATTATTCCGGATAATTAATTATGAAATACTAAATTAAAGATCGCGGCCCGGCCCAAGCAAAAAAAATATTAAATTAAATATCCCGTTAGTCCAAATTAATGCAAATATACAAAGCCCAACGAATTAAACGATTTAAAAAAAGTTCAATTGCCTAATTGGGCTAGGCTTGCGCCCAGCCCTGCCTTGCGTGAAGCCCAAGAGCACACGAGCATTGCCCGCGCACGCCAGCCCCATCGTGCGTGAGGCCCAAGAGCACACGAGCAATGCCCGCGCGCCCCAGCCCCATCGCACCGCATGCGCACCGCGTACCTGCAGCCATGCTGCCCCTGCGTTGCGTGAGTTGTGCATCGAGTGTGCTGGACGTCGCAAGGCTTGCCCTTGCTTCGTCGCAGACCCGCAAGCGTGCTCGCCTGCCCCTTCCTTGCCTAGCGCGCACGAGGCACGCAACCTTGCTGCTGCTGCTGCCCGTGTCGCATGGCTTGGCGAGCACAATGGCCTCGTATGGCTCGACGAGCCATACTTCCATCATGCCCATGTTTGTGTTTTTGGTTCGTAAAACGGACCAATCTTAATTAAAATTAAATTTAATTCATGAATTTGCATTAATTTGATTTTTCAAAAAAAAGTTACGATTTAATTTTCGAAAAACAACGATTTTTAACGATTTAATAAACTTTAACGACAATCCAATTTCGTAAAATTAATAAATCAAGGGCTAACAATATTCAAACTTTCAAGAACGATCGAATCAACTTTAAAGTTTGAACTTTTAATTAATAAAATCCGAAACTTTATGTCGTTCATAAACAATTAAATTTCAGATTATTAATAATTTGGTTTAAGTGCGATTAAAATTAACGAAACCAATCAAAATTTTAATCCAATAATTTTTAAAATTAGCCACTGACCCATGAAATTATACCCCCTTCGCCAATTAACCGAATTATTAAACCAAAATTAACTAAAATTCAATTAGGGTTGTAAATTTTACGAATTGGGGAAAGGCAAAATTAGGGTTTATACTTATCGGAAAAATCTGAAATTTTTACCATGGATCAAGCATGTACGCAGAAACATTGTGTCAAAAATTCAAGCAATTACGAGTAGTTTAGGTCAACCTTTTAATTGAATTACTGTCCGACACTTTTAATTTTTAATGAAAAATTAACAAAAACTCCCAAAAAACGATACTTCGAGGCCTGTTTTCGCAATTTTATTCTCATGAGTTAATCGTAGAAAATCGTTTTCCATCAGATTAGGGTTTTAAAAATCGAAAAAGCGAATATTTTTGATTTCGGAACTGCCAATTTCGCAATTAATCCCATAATTCGAAAAAATTCCGAAAAATCAACAAAAATTCCAAAAATTTCGACAATGCAAAAACAATAATAATCATGCTAATTCATGCTTTGAATACATAAGGCTCATGATACCACTGTAGGGGAATACAGTTAAACATAATAACATGTGCGGAACAATCCCCAAAGCCAGGAAACATGTATAAAGCACAGATTAAGCAAACTTACATTCGAAGCGTGTTTTCCACGTTAATCCGTCAACGAACACGAACAAAGAACTCCACTTGTCGTTCCTCTACTTGGTTCACCGACACGTCAGATCCGTCTTGATAATCGTAGCTTAGACAATTGATCAAGATACTTTGCTTTTGGGAAGACCTCACTTTGGAGGCACAGAGAGAATTAGGGTTCTCTGTGTCTCTAGAAACCCGTGCGAGCCAAGCAACGGACACATGCCCGCGCCCAGCGACACACTGCGGGCCGAAGCCCACAGCGCGCGCACCGAGCAGCTGGGCCGTGGGCCTTGCTCGCTCGTCGCTGCTGCTGCGCTATGCGTGCTGTTGTGTGCTCGCGCCCAATGGGCTTGCCTTGCTTGCTCGTGAGCTTGCTGGCTCGTTGGGCCTTGCACGCTTACGTGCTTGGCTCGACGGGCCGGCAACTCCGATGCCCTTCGTATTCGCGTTTTAATATATTTCCGATATATTATTTATCGTTTCGTATACGACGAATCACCGTCGTACGATACGATTTATTCGTGTCGCCCAGCTTACGAATATTCGCGATACGATATACGATTCCGACAAAGGTCGTATCGTATAATACGTTTCCAACTATTTCTCGAAAAGCTATTAAATGAATTTCCAATTCATTTAATCCGGTGATCTGTTACGTGTCATTGGTGTGACCTTGTAGGTTCAGTCAAGAGTAAGTTGTGAGTTCAATATCCATTATAACTCACTGATCGGAAGCATTGCTCCAGCTAGCTGTTCCGATCACTTGATCTCACTGAATTAATTGCTCGGAATTAATCTGAACCTTGGTATTAGACTTAATGCACCTTGGGTGAAGGACATATTTCCTTCAAGTAGACACCTACTTTTGTCCCCATTCCCGAAAGGGAAGGTTCGATGATGAGAACATAAATCTCCACTTGGCAACGCATCTCCTATAAAATAACGAATCTCAAATCACCCTTTCATTTCAGCCAAAGCTACTATTTATAGAAACCTGCTAAGAATAGTAACTGCCGTAAAAGGTAGTTGTTAAAAGTGGCAAAGTCATAAAAGATAGAAACCTGTCAGAATTAGGTGTTGCACTCCAACATAAATCCTAAAAGAGATAGAATTTGCATTCCTGGTATAATTCGAAAATAAGAGTTACGTATTAATTAAATTCCTACGAACCTAGAGTTCGTAACGGGCCCAGACGCATTCCGTCATAAGTTAATACGCACTAAAAGACTCGGATAAATCTCAAAAGCTCCGTGATTCTAAGAGTCCAAATCTGACAAAGAACTCGACCCGGATCCCATTTTCAACGCCTGGATCTGGGCGCCGAAATCTTCGTCGCCCAGCCCTGGGCGCTGAAAATGCCTGGGGCCGTTTTATCTCCGGATTCTTTTTGGATTCGTATATTAAAATCTATCTTTCCACACACTCTTTTCCTATAAATACAGCCTAAAATCGACGTGAAAAAAGAGGACACAGTTGCATAACCTGAGTATTGACTCTAGCCTTAAGCCTAAGCCTCACGCTGCGAAATTGATCCAGCGTTCTGTCGCAATCGACCCAAAAGTCGAACAGAACGCATCCTGCCCCTTGTAGCTTGATGAATTAAGCCTAAATACTGGAACAATGCTTAGAAACCCGAGATTCGTTAAATAAAAGGAGAAATAGCAAAGCCAAGTGGTTAGTTTTCTGAGAACAACAATGCACCTCTCAAGGGTGCGTTGTAATGTGTCTGTTAGGGGGTCGAAAAAGCGCGAGGCTAATGCATGACCTTGTCCCTCGTGGGTGTGACGATTCTTTTTATTCAATCAAGTGTAATTGGATTTCCTGTGAGTATACACCCAATTGACTAGTAATATAGGAGTCGCCATTCAGTTTTTAACGACAATGAGAAAAACTGACAAAACCCGGTTATCGTGACATAAAGGGAGTGCAATTATGTTTGACCACGACGGCCGTAGGTTCCCTTGTGATCCCTGGTGTGGGGATCTCTCAATATACACCCGCAAGGTAGAGATTGAGGGTTCGGGGGACTGTAACTACCGAGAGGAGTAATTCGCTCGTCGATAACTCTAGAGGCAGGATATCCTTACTAGCTCAACATAAATAATTGAAGGGACATGCGTTAACTATTAAACTAATCTGAGTTGATTTTAGCAATATGCAACATATAATACTAATTCGATCGTGATTATCTGATTTAAATAGCATTAAGGGACCTAGCATGATAATCCGATTTCCCAAAAATATTATATTTTTTAGGCGTGATAGAACAATCATATTAGGTTAGTTTAACAGTTCATAAAAAGGGTGAGGAAAGCAGTTAAATCATCGAAAAGGGACACATTACGACGCACCCTTGAGAGGTGCGTCACGGTTCTCAGAAAACTAACCACTTTGACTTTGCTATTTCTCCTTTTATTTAACGAATCTCGATTATGGGACAGGATACGTTCTGTTCGATTTATGGATCGATTGCGACAGAACGCGTGAACAGTTTCACACCGAGAGGCTTAGGCTAAGGGTTGGAGTCAATACTCAGAATAATTGTGTGTTGTTGTGTCTCTTTCACGTCGAATCTAGGGGCCTATTTATAGGGAAGAGTTCGTGGAAAGATAGAATTACAGAGTTCTAATCCATAAAGAACTAGGAAAAGAGACGTACCCAGGTATTTTCAGCGCCCAGGCCTGGGCGCCGAAGATTTCGGCGCCCAGAGCCAGGCGTTGAAAATAGGGTCTGGGCAGTTTTGTTTAGTCAGATTCGGATTCCTAAAATCCGTAGAATTTGAGATTAATTCGAGTCTTTTAGCGCGTATCAATTTTATGACGGAATGCGTCTGGGCCCGTTACGAACTCTAGGTTCGTTAGGATTTTAATTAATACATAACTCCTATTTCCGAATCCTATTAGGAATAGGATTCTCGCGGTTTTCTATCTCATTTAGGATTTATGTTGGAATGCAACACCTAATTCTGACAGGTTTCTATCTTTTATGATTTGCCACTTTTAGACGCTACCTTTTACGGCAGTTTACTATTTTTAGCAGGTTTCCGTAAATAGTAGGTTTCGGGTGAAATGAAATGGGGAATCGAGATTCGTTTATTTTATAGGAGATGCGTTGTCAAGTGGAGCTTTTATGCTTTCATCATCGAACCTTTCCCTTGCTGGAACGGGGACAAAAGTAGGTGTCTACAGTTAGCCCCCACTTTGACTGAGTCTTGGAGTAAGACGATGGTTAAAGTATTAGACGGAGTGCGTCACACAAGCCATGGTGTATGTGACCTGTCTTGCGAGGGTCTCACGAGCCCCCGAGTGATAACATTTGACTTAAGGGTCATCACTTGAAGTGTCGACATATCCCTCACGTGTCATTGGGATTTGTCAACTGATAGTATAGAAACTTCCTCACTTTGTCATTGGAAGGATCTAAAGGTGCGTAGAAACTCCCTCACTTTGTCATTGGGAGTAGCTACAGATGTTTTCGAAATTAAAGCTGTAAAGTGTAATTGGGCCTGGCCAAGCCCAATCACGAGGTAAAACGTTTTTAAAGATTCTCATTTTCAGGGCTAGCTAAATGAGAAAACCCCCTTGTTTTTATAGGACGTAAAACGAAGGAAAATCCAGCACATCGTTCTTTTTTGGAAAAACGGAAAACCAATCCTTTAATTTTTGGAAAAAGGGAAAACCAATCCTTTAATGGGAAAACCAATCCTTTAATTTTTGGAAAAAGGGAAAACCAATCCTTTAATTTTTGGAAAAAGGGAAAACCAAAAAAAGTTATCGCTGCAGCGACTAAGGACCTGCGCGGTTAGTGACGCAGACCACGCCCGCTGAATGTGGGCGAGCCTGTCCGCTGAGGGTGGACTCCCCGTCCGATAGAAGTGGACGAATTTGTTTTGATGTTTTTGAAAATAAGGACCTACGCGGTTTGTGACGTAGACCCCGCCGGCTGAAGATGGCGAATCTGTCCGCTGAGGGTGGACTCCCCGTCCGATAGCAGTGGACGAATCTGTTTTGAAATTTTATTTTGTTGTTTTTTTTGAAAATAAGGACCTACGTGGTTTGCGCCGTAGACCCCGCCGGCTGAAGATGGCGAGCCTATTTTAAATTTGAAGACTTTATTTTTCGAAAACTGAGGACCTGCGCGGCTAGTGACGCAGACCCCGCCCGCTGAGGGTGGGCGAGCCCATTTTGAATTTCTTATTTTGCCTATGTAGAAGGGCTTTTGTGATTACAACCTGTTGGTGGGTCGTAATATTTCCTGATTAGATGTGTCCTATAAGTGGGTCCACACTGTGTATATTTTTGTTTAACAATATATTTTTTAAGATATCTAAACATGATAGGGTGTGTGGCGCAGTCTGGAAATGTGATTTTGATTGCGCGCTCCTTGTTGGAGTCCATTTTTTGCGAGCCCCCAAGCGTTTGGGGCTCGTCGGTTGTTTTTTTGCATCTTGTAATCATTTTTGGGGTCACGCTCGTATGTGCGAGCGACCTCCTATAGTAGTGTGTTATTTTAGCGAAGCCGTGGAGTGCAACTTTTAGTTTTCAGGCGACATCCGGTTTTGGCTTGGCCCGGATTATCCCTTTGACAGACAGACATTTTCTATTTGGAAAACCAATGACTTGACGACATATTTTTGGTGTTTCGAAGAATGACCATGATTTTTTAACTTGCTTTTTTTTTTTGGAAAGTGTACATGAGCGTTTTCTGAGACGAGTCTAAGTTTCGACTAAGTTTTTAATGTTTATTGTTTTTTTTTTATATTTGGGAGCTAAAGGTGCTTTGGGCTTGATCTTACTTGCAATAGGGCCTCGTGTTTTAGTAACACGGTCTTAAGTCCTTTCCTGTTCCGTGTTTTGTGAAATCTGGGCCTTGGGCTGCATTTTCAGCGCTCAAGCTCAGGCGTTAAACATTTCGGCGCCCAGGGGTAGGCGCTGAAAGTTCTTTCCTGGTAATATTTGATTTTCGGATTTCTAAACACGTTTCCGAATGGGATCAGGATGTTATTGGGTGCGTTCAGCTATATATAGGGGCTAGGTACGTCCTTATTTTCCACCACTCTCAAATTTTTTCTCTCTTCTTGCCGTGCTCTAATTATTTACTGCTTTTGCCATGTCGATCCCTACTTTCTCATTCCAACGGACTGTTAGGCGTTGGTTACGAGCCCTTACTCCCACAGAAAAAGCTTTGTTAAAAGAATACCACTTAGAGGCACTTTTAGGTTTACAACAAATTAATATTGATTATAATTTTCTGCATGCTGCCCTAAACTTTTAGGACTCCGATCATCATGTTTTTTCCTTTCGGGGCAATGAAATATGTCCTTTGCCTGATGAATTTGCTGCGATCCTTGGTTATCCTACTAATGCTACTCCTGTTACCCCTGGCACTATTGAAGAGGGTAAAACAACCATAAGGGCTTTCCTAGGTGTAGATGATAACATGTTTGCTGAAATTGTTGTAGATGATAAGGTTAACTTGGCGAAACTTGTAAAACATCACTTTAGGCCTAGTAAAAATATGACCGAACAAAAATTGAACATTCGAGCCCTTGTATTTTGCTTGTTGAATCATTACTTGCTGTCGGATAATAATGGTGAGTTCGGTGACATAAGGTTGATCCCCTTGATTAGCCAGATGGAAAGTTGTTATTCTATTATGCCGTTGGTTGTTGCTGAGACTTTGGTGAGTGCGGATGAACTGAAGAAAGGCTCCAAATCTGAATATTTTAAGGGGAGCCCCCTATTGCTGCAGGTAATCGATCTTTTCCTTGCGCACATGTATTATTTTTTTGCACATATTTCTTTCTGCCTGGGGCTGAGTTTCAGCGCCCAGGGCTGGGCGCTGGAATATTCGGCGCCTGGTCCTGGGCGTTGAAACTGCGCCCCAGGAACCCTTTTTTCTTTCTTTTCATTCTTTTGATTCGATCGTACCTGTTTTTGCAGATTTGGCTTGCGGAACGACTTAGACTTTTGGAAGCTCCTGCCGATCCTAAACATTATCGCCCTATAGCTTTGGGTAACCGAAAATACTTGCACCAAGGCCAGGACGAGGCCGAATGGACCTCCTTTTTTACTTATGGCATTTGTTCTATTAAGTGGGTGGTACCATGGTGGGGTTTGACTACTATGACAGGGGGGTCTGATGTATCGGTTTATGTTTCTTTGTTGGGGCTATCTCGTCCCATTTATATTTTCCCTTACCGAGTCATGCGTCAATATGGTTTAAGGCAGACTATCCCCTTTTCTGATACGGTGCCACCTAAGGTAGCGGCCTTTTCACAAACACGGGTCTTAGCGTGGGCTAGCTATTATGATGGTCTCCCGCGTTGGGCCGTAGCTACAAATGGGTTTGTGGGTCTTTCTGAAAACTATAAGTTGTGGATGAGTTTCGATGACAAAGATGTGAGGAACGAGGCTCGTAATGGGGAGCCGGCGGAGCTTTTGATACCTCGTATTCGTGTTAAGTATGAGGGTCCTGATTCTGCCAGACCTCGTACCTATAGTTTTAAGACTGTGAAAGCTCGTCCTGATCGAAAGCGAAAGGAAGTTCCTCCCCGTTCCAGTGTCAGGCCTAAAAAGATGCCTAACATGAAGGGGCCTGCTGTTGTTAAAAGAAATGCAAGCTCTCGTGGAGATCGTCGCCGGAACAATGTATGGGTTAGGAAGGCTCAGCCGCCTGTAGAAACAGTGGCTAGTCCAGTTGATGATAGTAATCCTTCTCCCACCATTGTTTGTGCCCTTGAGGCTGAGCGGGCTATAACTGAGAATGTTTCTGAAGCTTTGGCATCTTTGGAAGTTAGTGTCCAGGAGCCGGTTCTTATGGAGATTCATATTGGGGCAGCGCAGAAGACTATGGGGGTGGATCCTGCGAACATTGCTCTCTACAAGACTTTATTTGATGATCCGGAAGAACTAGAGTAGTGTAGTTCTTTGCTAGGGTGTAGGTGCCCTTTATTTATTTCAGTTGTGTTTGTTTTTTATTCCTAGCACTTTGTTTTCCTTCTTTATTATATTTTAATAAAGGCGTATTTTTAGTTTCTATTTAATTTTGTTTCTCCTCTTTTATATGTCTAACACTTTTTTTACATAAAGAATATATATATATTTTTTTATTTGGACCGAATCCTTGGTAAGGATCGCCTACGTATCTTGTCAGAACCAGGTCGCACGTAGTTCTAGTTTTAGAATAGGTTTTAGTATGCCGGATTTCAGTAGATATGTCCTGAAGTGGAAACATATTACTTAATTGGTCAAATGAAATGAGTGAAGTATTTGCCATTATTTTCATCTGCCGTTTTCCATAGGTTGCGTAAAATTCGACCAATTTGTATAGCTGTATTCTTGGTAAACCTATTTGGATACGTACTGTACCCCCCAAGTGTTCGTTATTTTTCCGTTGTGTGCGGATAAAATGACGAGCACTTTTCGAAAAAGAAAACTTTTGGCAGGCAGAGAGTTTCAACGCCCAGGCTGGGGCGTCAGAAATTTCGGCGCCCAGCCCTGGGCGCTGAAAATAACTTGGGCGGTCAATTTTGACGTTTTTGCTTCACATGTTCTTGCGTTTATTTCTATTTCGTTTTTTGTGCCTTGATATTTTGCTTTGTAGCTAAAGTTAATTTTGAGGCTATTTTGGAGGCTTTTTTGACTGTTAGCGTGAAACGCATTTTTGTCCAGATTAATTTTTTCTATTGGTGACTCAAAACAGTTTTGAAAATGGAGTTAGGGTGCGGAATTTATGAAGATCTTTGTGTAGGCTTTGGAGGTAGGTTGGTAGTGAAGGGTATGATGGAATCTATGTTTTATGAATCTGTTTTTTTGGTAACATTTGCATTGTTTTAAATTTTGATTTGCTTTGATTTTAGGTTGCATGGATTGGTTCTGACACTGGTTGGCTTTTTAGGTTTTGGGGATATGCATGAGATAGTGTGGTTTATTTTGTGGGTTTCGGGAATTGATTCTCATGGCACTATTTCAAAACCGAGTGGGCTTTGTTTGTTGGGCCTATAGTGGGCCGCTTCTTTATTTTTTTTATTTATTTTGCAAGTACATTTGGTGTTTATTTAGTGTTAGAATAAAAAATTTTAGGAGAAATATTACGCCTTTATTGATTCGGAAAGTAAGGAAAACACACTGAAATAAAACTGTCCCATATTCTAAAGGGCCTTAGGACCATCTAAAGTCTCTATTATTTTTTCTATCAATCTAAAGAACTACTAGGCGCTTTTTACTAATGGTGCTCTATGTGGCTCAAGCCTGGGGTTTAGTCTCATAAAACTTCGGTCCTTCACCGGTACTAATCTTGAATTCCAGTCCTTTTGCGTTGACCCACTGATATGTCTTCACCCATCCGTTCTCGACCTCTTCTAGTGTTGATGCAGGAGAGATTAACCGGGTTGGATCGAAACCTTCATCTTGTAAAGCTAGGGTAGTCATCACAGTCTTGCCCTCCATAGGCCTCGATTCGTTAAACAATGTCCACAGAGCCTGGTTGTCCAATATTTCAGTTGTTTTAGTCTTGGTGAGGTGGGGTGCCTCATCCAAGGTGTGGCAGTCATGGAAAATTTCAAATCCGGGTTTTAGCAAGCCATCCTGAACGAAGGGTTCAAGGAAATCACAGCATGGGTGTTCTTCTCCTTCTCGAATGAACATCCCGTTAAGGGTCCTTTGATATGGGGGAAGGAGGGTGGTTTGTTTGGTTTTGTTAAGGTGTAGCCTGGATAGGCGGTCAGCAATATCCTCCTCCGTTGGTTCATAACCTAAGCCAAAGAGAGTAGATTTGTTGGAAAAAGGATGGAATGTGCATTCCTTCTTCCTTATGCCCAATGGGGTTCCTGGAAAATAGCCTTGAGCTAACAGCATTCTAGGGATGACTCGGGATGCATGCGGGTCTAGGAATGCTGGATCATAATCTTCGATGAACTGGATTGTTTCTTCCATTGGAAACCCATAAAGGTCGTCTGCAGTTTCAGCCGTTCCAACCATAGTACAACTGACGTCGAGAGGAAGGGCGCGGATTTCTAGTATTACCCCGTTATGGTTAAGTTTAACCATTTGGTGCAAGGTTGAAGCCACACCTCCTAAGTCATGGAGCCAAAGTCGCCCCAAGAGGAGGTTGAAAGTGGGCTTGATGTCGATAATTTGAAACTCCGTGGTGCGTGCCACAGGCTCGGTTTGTATGGTAAGGTTGATTTTTCCCAATACAGGCCTTCGGGAGTTATCATAAGCTCGTACCCCTTGCGTGGAGGTTTGGAAATCATCGTTTCCTAGCCCCAAGCAATGTGCGGTTCGCAATGGGCAGACATTAACCGCCGAACCATTATCTACGAGCGCTAGGGGGATGTTTTGTCCTTTGCATCCAACCACTAGGTAAAGGGCTTTATTGTGAGCACCCCCCTCTTTAGGTAAGTCTTTATTAGTGAAAACTATGGCTTTTTCTCCGGCATCTCTCGTGACATGGCTAACCAATGAGTCAGGTGTGATATCTGTAGGTACTGAGATGAGGTCAAGTGAGCGAATAAGCTTTTCGCGATGTTCCTTTGAAGTACACATAAGATCCCAGATGGTAATCTCAGCCTTGGTTCTTTTTAGTTGTTTCAGGAGAGGATTTTCAATGACTTCCGCGACGGTGGCGTGCCGTCCGTTCTCAGGAGTTTGCCTGACCGGGATGTCGTCCATAGGAGGTGGGTGAATATCCGGTTGGTATATCCTTCCGGATCGGGTGAGGTTGCTGACCTCGGGCTCTTGAGGGGTGGTGTCAATGAGAGCATACCCGGGCCAAGTTTCAGTGAAGAGGTCCTGGCCCGAGACTTGAGATAGGTAAATATCTTCAGCATCATCGTTCCACACACCGCACACTTCCCTCTCGATTCGATCCATAGGTACCACAGCGAGTGGTGCACCTTGAGGTGTAATATACACCGTGGGGTCGAAATTCTCTGATTGGTCGAGAGAGATGTGACAAGAGCCGAGTGGGCTCTTGTTGTTGTTGGGTTTTCCAACGTTAGGGAGAGGTATTACTTCATCCTCTATCATGTCCTAGATCGTATGTTTTAGAGTCCAGCAGTTTTCAGTGTCATGCCCATTTCCTTGATGGAATTTGCAGTAAGTACCTTCGACCCAATATTTGTTTTTGACAGGAGGGTCACGGGTGGGGCCTATAGGTCTCAACTTTCCTTGATTGGTTAGTCTTTCAAAGGCTTGTACCAAAGTTGACCCGAGTGGGGCAAACTTTCGGTCTCGAACCCATCTTACAGGGTATCTTCGGGCGGGAGCCTCTTCTACAGCATGGACTCCTTGGGCTTGGGATGTGTTACCCCGATTATAGGTGTTGGTCTTATATGTAGGTTTTCTCTGTATGGTTTTGGCGAGGTCGTCCTCGATTTTTATTCCCACATCATAAACCCTTTTGAAAGTGTCGAGTCCCAGGTACCTAAGGTGTTGTCTATAAGCCGGGTCCAAGTTGTCAATGAATTTTTGGACCAATTCTGTTTCGGGAGGCCTATTGATTAGCTGGGCCGCCTGGTCCCTCCATCTAGCAAAGTAGGTTGTGAAACCCTTATTTTTCTTTTGGAAGAGAACTTCCAGCTCGCGCATGGTGACTTGGAAATCCATGTTCGACGAGTATTGCTTGATGAAGACATTGACAAAGTCTTCCCAAGTGGGGAAGAGCTTAGGGTCCTGGTGATAGTACCATTTGAGCGGTACAGGTTCCAAGGACAAAGGAAAGGCAGGTAAGTACATGGACTTGTCCACGCCTTTCAAGTTCATGGTATTCACAAAGCTTAGTAGATGATCACGGGGGTTGTCCGTGGCCTTGAACTTTGGTAAGTCAGATGAACTGAACTTTTCTGGTAATTTGCCAGAAAAAGGTTCAGGCTCGAGGGAGAAGTATTTGCTCCCCATGGTTTGCTGTAGGACCATTTTTTCAATCCTCTTCTCGTTTTCGAGGTCATTTTTGGCTTGCGCAGCCGCTAAGGCTTCGTTTTCCATTTTCAGTTGGCCCATAAGTTGGGTAATTTGGACCATCTGGTCTCGCAAATCTTCGATGGACATGTTTGGAGGTGCGAATCGAGGTTGGGGAAGCGGAGATCTTTGAAATGAGGGACGACGGACGGAGCTTGGAGTTACTAAACCAGTCCTAGGCATAAGATAAGCTAAAGTTTAGCTTCCCAAAGTTTAAAGCATTACTTAGTCTAAACTTCGACTCTCTAAATTGGTTTTTTTTCGTTCTTTCTTCTGTCGGTACACTTTTTGGTTTTTTTTATTTTGGTCATTCTTTGGATTTTCGAAACACTTGCCCGTGTGACATTCATAGTTGTTAGCATGTTCGGTTTTGGTGCCGAGCATTGCCGTCGTAGGAAGCCCAACAACGACACAGAGAGTTATTAATTTTTCACGAGTCGCTTTTTTTTGAAATCGAGTGCTTTTCTTACGCCCTCGTAGCAATTCTTTTGATGAACATTTTTTGTGCTACGTATTTTCCTTTTGCTTGGGCACCAAGGCTGCTGCGCCTGACCATAAGGCCAAGCAGCAACTTCAGCGCCCAGCTAGGGGCGTGAGAAATTCTGGCACCCAGCCAGGGGCGTTGAAAATTAAATATGCCACGTAGTTTATGATAGGCTTCTATGGGTAGTTTATTTGCGCCTGGCTTGGTACCGCTTCTATCGTAGATCCAACACATGCCCCGGTCGAGGTAGTGTCTTCAACAGACGAATTTCGCTCAAGAGGCCAACCAGCAAGTGCAAGCCAAGGGGGCATGCAGGCGAGAGGGACCTAATGAGCGAGCGATTAGGTTCGGGATAGGTGTACTACCTGCACAAGTACCGAGTGGGAAACATGCGCGGCGTATGCACCCCCCTATTGGCGAAAAAAAGGTATCCTTAGTCCCAACTCCCGAGGGAGCCGAGATTCGTTATGAGGTTCTGCCCGTTCACATTAATATGTTGATTTTCAGGTCGTCCCAACTTGATGGGGAAATAAACGCGGGGTAGGATCGTTTCACCCTTCGGATATTTTGATTACCTACAAGCACGAGTATTTCCTTCACTATCCCCAGTGGAGTCGCCACTGTGAGGGGGTCGAAAAAGCGCGAGGCTAATGCATGACCTTGTCCCTCGTGGGTGTGACGATTCTTTTTATTCAATCAAGTGTAATTGGATTTCCTGTGAGTATACACCCAATTGACTAGTAATATAGGAGTCGCCATTCAGTTTTTAACGACAATGAGAAAAACTGACAAAACCCGGTTATCGTGACATAAAGGGAGTGCAATTATGTTTGACCACGACGGTCGTAGGTTCCCTTGTGATCCCTGGTGTGGGGATCTCTCAATATACACCCGCAAGGTAGAGATTGAGGGTTCGGGGGACTGTAACTACCGAGAGGAGTAATTCGCTCGTCGATAACTCCAGAGGCAGGATATCCTTACTAGCTCAGCATAAATAATTGAAGGGACATGCGTTAACTATTAAACTAATCTGAGTTGATTTTAGCAATATGCAACATATAATACTAATTCGATCGTGATTATCTGATTTAAATAGCATTAAGGGACCTAGCATGATAATCCGATTTCCTAAAAATATTATATTTGTTAGGCGTGATAGAATAATCATATTAGGTTAGTTTAACAGTTCATAAAAAGGGTGAGGAAAGCAGTTAAATCATCGAAAAGGGACACATTACGACGCACCCTTGAGAGGTGCGTCACGGTTCTCAGAAAACTAGACACTTTGACTTTGCTATTTCTCCTTTTATTTAACGAATCTCGATTATGGGACAGGATACGTTCTGTTCGATTTATGGATCGATTGCGACAGAACGCGTGAACAGTTTCGCAGCGAGAGGCTTAGGCTAAGGGTTGGAGTCAATACTCAGAATAATTGTGTGTTGTTGTGTCTCTTTCACGTCGAAACTAGGGGCCTATTTATAGGGAAGAGTTCGTGGAAAGATAGAATTGCAGAGTTCTAATCCATAAAGAACTAGGAAAAGAGACGTACCCAGGTATTTTCAGCGCCCAGGCCTGGGCGCCGAAGATTTCGGCGCCCAGAGCCAGGCGTTGAAAATAGGGTCTGGGCAGTTTTGTTTAGTCAGATTCGGATTCCTAAAATCCGTAGAATTTGAGATTAATTCGAGTCTTTTAGCGCGTATCAATTTTATGACGGAATGCGTCTGGGCCCGTTACGAACTCTAGGTTCGTTAGGATTTTAATTAATACGTAACTCCTATTTCCGAATCCTATTAGGAATAGGATTCTCGCGGTTTTCTATCTCATTTAGGATTTATGTTGGAATGCAACACCTAATTCTGACAGGTTTCTATCTTTTATGATTTGCCACTTTTAGACGCTACCTTTTACGGCAGTTTACTATTTTTAGCAGGTTTCCATAAATAGCAGGTTTCGGGTGAAATGAAATGGGGAATCGAGATTCGTTTATTTTATTGGAGATGCGTTGTCAAGTGGAGCTTTTATGCTTTCATCATCGAACCTTTCCCTTGCGGGAACGGGGACAAAAGTAGGTGTCTACAGTGTCCCTCGTATGATTTAATCGCTTTCATCACACTTTTATAAAATTGTCAAACTATTAATTTGATTGATCTATCACGCCTAATAAGATAATACCTTGGACAATTGAATTATCATGCTAGGTACCTTAAATCAATCTAAATAAGATAATCACGATCGATTTAGTGTTATGTGTTGCATATTGCTAAAATCAATTCAGAATAGTTTAATGGTTTAACGCATGTCCCTTCAATTATTTATGCTGAGCTAGTAAGGATAACCTGCCTCTGGAGTATTATCGATGAGCACTCCTCTCGGTAGCTACAGTCCCCCGAACTCTCAATCTCTGCCCTGCGGGTGTACGTTGAGCGATCCCCACACCAGGGATCACAAGGGAACCTATGGCCGTCGTGGTCGAACATAATTGCACTCCCTTTATGTCACGATAACCGGGTTTTGTCAGTTTTTCTCATTGTCATTAAAAACTGAATGGCGACTCCTATATTACTAGTCGATTGGGTGTAAACTCACAGGAAATCCAATTACACTTGATCTGACGACGTCACGCCCACGAGGGACGAGGTCACGCATTAGCCTCGTGCTTTTTCGACCCCCTCACAGCTTCCAAAAGCGTGCCTCAATAGACCAAAAAATCATGCAAAAAAAAAAAGACCTGTTGAGGCCCACCTCAACCATTGCCCGCCTCAACCGACTGGTCAAAGTAAAATTGCATTTTGTACAATTTATATTTGTTTTCTTTTAGTCTTGGTAAGTGGGCATTTTAGTAAAGTTTTGGTGACAAAAACATTGGAATTCTAAACCTTCTCATTATTATTAATAAAAAATAGAGTACAAACACAATAAATATCCCTTGTTTTTTAAGGGGAACATCTGAATTTCTATAGTATTACATTAACTTACAAAGTTAAAAGTAAAAAATCAACGAAATAAGAAAATTCTAAATTGCACAAATTGTCGAACTGCACCCATGAAAAAACCTACAAAAGAAATAGCAGCAAGTTAGAAAGATGAAATATTATTTCATTTTTGATTAAATATTATACTGGAGTAATCATAAAAAGGAAATAAAAAAGATAAGAAAAAATTCAAGACAAGCCCTAGATCAGAAATACTCCGTATAAATTTGTTTTTTAAAATTAGATTTTAAAATTACTGTAGATGATTAACATTAAAAGAATTTTTATTTAAAAGATAAGAAAAAAATCTTACACAATTATATCTAAAGAATGTCAGATTATGATGCCTTCCACAACCGATTGAGATCCTAATACCGACATGAGTTTGTCCCTCTAAAGCTACCGCTCGCGTCGAAGACAGATCTAGATTATCATATCAATAATCAGTACAAAAAAAAATCCCAATAAAATCAAAATTAATTGAATATGCAGCAATCCGTCAACATTAACAAAGAAATTTGAACATCCCTTAAATCATAAACAAATAAGAAAATATAGAAAAAATTCAAAATTCAATCAAAACTAAAATTGAAAGATCGAGGAAATGAAGATTAGGACCTAACTTATTTGTATCAAGATCTTGAAATACTTACTGTGGGCGGTTCGCTTATGTTCTCCATCTTTGTGAACCATAAACACGAAAGGAAAGAATTAGAGAAGAATTCGATCAAAGCCCAATTTTTTTAAAGATATTAAGAATGTAATTGCATCCAAAGAAAGGAGATTGAGGATGAGAAATCGAAAAAACACAAGCTGAAATGAAGAAATGAAAAAAACGGCTGAGGGAAATGAAGTGTACAGAAGACCGACTAATATAAAAACCCTAATTATGGGTGTTTTTGTGTTGAGGGGATATATGGGTCTCACGTCGCTGCTTCTTATTTGGGCTATGTTGAGACGTCAAAACAAAGTTCGCCCCGATTGACTACTTCTATTGGGGCGGGCTGGGCCTTTGTTCGCTTCAACAGAGCTATTTAAGTGAATATGGGGTCAGCCCGCCTCGACAACTCAGGCAAATGTTGCGAACTGTTATAAAGCCCGCCCCAACAGAAACTAATGCGGCGTATCAATATGTGCCCCCCTCAACAAGGGGGCTGCAACAAGGGTTTTTTCCACTAGTGTAAGGCTCATTTGGCTCGATATAGATCATATTTGGCCAAAAATGTCATTTTCGATCCCAAATATCAACAAATGAACCTAAGGACACTTTCAAAATCTTGTTCATGATTAATTTGATTAGTTATATGTTTATAAGACTCATTTCAAGTTCGTTTTCACGTCTATGGGTCATTTGGGTCGATATATGTCATTTATGGCAAAAAATGGCATTTTCGATCCCAACTACCAACAAACGAACCTATTTCCACATTCTAACCCTTTTTCATGATTCATATGATTAGTTATATTTTTATGAAACTCATTTCAAGTTCGTTATGCAAGCCTAAGGGTCATTTGGGTCGATATAGGCCATTTATGTCCAAAAATGACATTTTCGATCCCAACTACCAACAAACGAACCTGTTTCCATATTCTAAACGTTTTTCAGGATTCATATGATTAATTATATGTTTATAAGACTCATTTTAAGTTCGTCATGCACGCCTATGGTTCATTTGGGTCGATATAGGTCATTTATGGCCAAAAATGGCATTTTCGATGCCACCTACCAACAAAAAAAAACCTATTTTCATATTCTAAACGTTTTTTATGATTCATATGATTAGTTATATGTTTATAAGACTCATTTTAAGTTCGTTATGCACGCCTATGGGTCATTTGGGTCGATATATGTCATTTATGGCCAAAAAAAGCATTTTCGAACCAAACTACCAACAAACGAACCTATTCTCACATTCTAACCCTTTTTCATGATTTATATGATTAGTCAGATGATTATAAGACTCATTTCAAGTTCGTTATGCACACCTATTGGTCATTTGGGTCAATATAGGTCATTTATGGCCAAAAATGGCATTTTCGATTCCAACTACCAACAAACAAACTTATATCCACATTATAAACCATTTTTCATGATTTAGATTATTAGTTATATGATTATAAGACTTATTTCAAGTTCGTTATGAACGCCTATGGTTCATTTGGGTCGATATAGGTCATTTATGGCCAAAAATAGCATTTTCGATCCCAACTACCAACAAACGAACCTATATCCACATTCTAAACCTTTTTCATGATTCCTATGATTAGTTATATGATTATAAGACTCATTTCAAGTTCGTTATGCACACCTATGGGTCATTTGGGTTGATGTAGGTCATTTTTGGCCAAAAATGGCATTTTTGATCCCAACTACCAACAAATGAACCTATATCCACATTCTAAACCTTTTTCATGATTCTTATGATTAGTCATATGATTATAAGACTCATTTCAAGTTCTTTATACACGCCTATGGGTCATTTGGGTCGATATAGGTTATTTATGGACAAAAATGGCATTTTCGATCACAACTACCAACAAAAGAATCTATATCCAAATTCTAAACCTTTTTCATGATTTATATGATTAGTTATATGATTATAAGACTCATTTCAAGTTTGTTATGCACGCCTATTGGTCATTTAGGTCGATATAGGTCATTTATGGACAAAAATGACATTTTCGATCCCAAATATCAACAAATGAACCTAAGGACACTTTCTAAATCTTTTTATGTTTGATATGCTTAGTTAGAGGTTACTAAGATTCATTTCAAGTTCTTTATGCACACATAAGGCTCATTTGGGACGATATAGGTCATATTTGGCCCAAAATGGCATTTTGATCCCAAATATCAACAAATGAACCTAATGACACTTTCTAAACCTTTTTTATGTTTCATATGCTTAGTTAGAGGTTACTAAGATTCATTTCAAATTCGTTATGCACATCTAAGGCTCATTTGGCTCGATATAGGTCATATTTGGCCAAAAATGGCATTTTCGATCCCAAATATCAACAGATGAACCTAAGGACACTTTCTAAATCTTTTTTATGTTTGATATTCTTAGTTAGAGGTTACTAAGATTCATTTCAAGTTCTTTATGCACACATAAGTCTCATTTGGGAGCAAAAACTGCTATTTTTGTCAAAATATGACATGTAAGGATCGAACGACCCTAAAATGTGCATAAATTGACCAAAGTAGATGAGAATGAGGATTGACAACCTAATACTAAGTATTTTGAACATGTAAAGGTTAAGAATTCCTATTTTGGTTCATGAGTTGAGAGTTGGGAGCGAAAACGGCTATTTTTGTCAAAATATGACATGTAAGGATCAAACGAGCCTTAAATTGACCAAAGTAGATGAGAAGAAGGATTGACAACCTAATACTAAGTGTATTAAACATGCAAAGGTTTTAGAATTCCTATTTTGGTTCATTAGTTAAGTGTTGGGAGCGAAAACGACTATTTTAGTCAAAATATGACATGTAAGAATCGAACGAGCCTTAAACACTATCTACACAATTCACAACAATAATGATTTTCTTTCTAATGATTTAGTATTTGTTTAGTTGTTCTTACATCATGATATAGTGTTGGTTGTATTATATGAGACCTTAAGCTATACTTTACCATGGCTATTCTCGATCGATCTGCTGCTGCTCTACTGATCTACTTATTTGTTGTGCAGCAGCAGCAACAACAACAACAGTAATACAGAGCCAACTGCAGCTGCCACAAGAACAGCAGTAAAGAGCCAACTGCGGCAGCAACTAGTCAACTACAGCAGCAGTATAAAGTAGTACAGAAACAGTAGCAGAGCATAGAAGTACAGAGCCGAGCAGAGCAGAACGAGAAGAATAGAGCAGAACAGAAGCAGTACAGATCAGAGCAGAGCCACAAAGCAACAACAGAAGCAGTAAAGACAAAGGGAAGCATCCCATCACGATTATTATCAGTGGCCGACCAAATAAAGCTGAAAAAGCATCAACTAGGGGGCATAAGTAAAAGAAAAAAAAGAGATTGAAACAAGAAAACGAACCAACATCATCAAATTTGGTCTATGAGGAAAATCGATAGAACCTTCTCATACTGATATAACCATTGGGCTTTCCTTCCTTGAAATGTGAGTTCGCGAATAATGTTGTTGCAATCTGTTCAATTCATTCAATAGTCAGTTAAACTGTTAAAGGAATAAGAAATCTGCCAATACATCAAAAAAAAATCAAGATTTCACTCATAGGTTGTAATGCTAAACCAGCACGAAATTTTCTGATCATGTCAGCTTCAGAACTAAAATCCAAGTTCACCTGGAAAGGCAGAAAACACCTTAGACAGTTCAGTAAGTTGACTACGATATAATATACACCAATGATCAAGTAAAGGCAAGAAGCTTATAGATTACATATTACATAATGAGACATATTCTTTGCCTGATCAAGAAACAGCAAAGGATTTTTATTGCTAACATCATAATCTGGAAAACACAATTAAATAGAAGAAGCAATATTCAATAAAGAATTAAAACAACGGAGAATCGAAAAGATGATAAAATACAACCAAAATTTAAATATTGAAGAGTAAAGTACACTTAAACCTTCACATCAGTGTTTATGGGGGCAGAGAGAAGGGAGTCGGAGATACGACTGTGGAACGGCATCTCAAGACGACTGAGGGACTGCTGACAAGTAGACAACAAAAATTTTACACTTAGTAATTCCATAAGAAAGGTAACAAAGAATCACATTGTACTCAATTGATAGAGAACACAGAACAATAACAATACAACACAGAGAGAACAGAAGTCTCAAGTTCTGGATTTGGAAGAAATCCTAATAATAAAATCAACAGCTTAACTGACCACCACTCTAAGCTACAAGATAAAGATATTGAATTGTAATTAACAGGTCGGTTAGTCATACAACTTTCAAACATTTTAGTAGATTGGATTGCATACCAAACCAGTGCAGCAGAAGGAATAGCAAATCCGAAAAAATTGTCCAACTCCATGAAATATTTCAATGGAGAGTGGAGAACGAGAAGCTGCACACGAGGAAGAGAACACCATGTACAATGCTAGAAAAATGGCATTCAACCAATTCGATATACCCATAACAATAGCACCTCCTGTGGTATTATCTCGACCCGAGTGTTATGGGCACACTAAGAAGGCTTCACCCAAGTATCAATTAAGAGTTAAAGAGTTCCAGCAGGTGCATCTTTTAGATGTTAGTCATATCTTGATTCCTGAAGCTAATTTTCAACCTCTTGTCATTTATTATACAAATAATCAATGTAGAACGGGAGTCCACCACAAGTCTAGAAGGTAGGGTAAATATACGAGATAAATTCTTCTAACAATGTTCAGAATTTCTATCAATGTTTAGTAAAGGTCTGACGAACATTGCTTCTATAAGTTATGATTCAACGTTTGTGGGTTGATTAGAGGAACATTTCGGTTATTTTTTGAGAGTATAAATAGATCCTACCTTGAAGGCTACTCACAAGTCAAAGTGAAAAATCTAACCCAAATGACCCGAATGGTACTAAAAGGGCAGAGGATGAGTATTGAATGACCAAGAGTAATTGGCACTGTAGATACTAACTATGAACCAATGCATAAAGTAGACCCATAGGAAAAGGTAAAGTTACATGTTTATCTAACAAAATAAATACTATGAAAAAAGTGATGTCAAACTAAGATTTTGTATGTAGATGTATACCAGGATAATTTTTTGGAAAGAAAATGCGCAATATGACAGTCGCAAAAGCAATCTAAAGGAAATAATGCCCTTGGTCCAAGTATACATTTAATGTTAAGTCTAATAAATGCGGTTCAGTATTAATTGACAAGTTAATAAATCCAGTGAGATCAAGTGAGCTGAATGCCTAGCTAGAGGCCGCTTCAGTTCAAGTGGAATTAATGATATTAATCCACAGCTTACTCTTGACTGAACCCGTAGGGTCACACAAAATAGTACGTAAACGGATCAAGTATTTAATGGCATGAAATACTCTATCTATGGATATTCGGAATTGACAGATCTTGGTTTCAGTGGGAGCTGAGATCGTCAAAGGCAAGCAAGTGAATACCCCGGAAACGATGATATTGCCGGAAACGAAAATATGGATCGTATCGGAAATATAAATATTATCCAAGTCGTAGATGTTGCCGGAAACGGAAACATGGTACGTATCGGAAAATATTATCGGAAATGGAAATATTGCCGGAAACGGAAATATTGTCAGAATCGGAAATATTATCGAAATCGGAAAATCATTCCGGAAACGGAAATATTAAATATTTGTTCGAAACGGAAATTAATTCCGGAATCGGAAATATTAAATATTGTTCGTATCGGAAATGAATTCCGGAATCGAGAATTTAATCGGAAGCGTATCGTACGAATTAGCATCGGACGAGGCCTGCCAGACGCAGGCCCAGCACGAAGCCGGGCCATCGCCCAGCAAAGCCACACGCATCACACACAGCCAAGCCTCGCCAGGCCCAGCAAGGCCTTGGCGTGCGCGGAGCAATCAAGTGGGCTGCGACGTTGGGCTGCGAGCGAGTGTAGACTCGCGTGGGCCGTAAGGCTTGCGCGGGTGGTGCTCGTGCTCGTGCTCGTGTACGGTTGTGTGCAATACAAATCCTAAGGCTATTAGAATTTGTTCTACGATTAAATCCTAATCCTAGTAGATAGATTTATTTAATAAGAGTCCTAACAGGGTTCTAATTAAACTAAATTGGTATTCTAATAGGATTGTAATTCCTTTCCATAAACTCTATAAATAAGGGCCTAGGATCACATATTTAGAGAGACGATTTGAAGTATTCAAAGGTAAGATTTTGGAGCAAAAATCAGCCAAACACTTGTAGCCTATTAGCCGAAATTCTTAGTACCTTAAGGGCGATTCTAGTTGGTCAAGCTTAAGGCGGATCCGGACGTGCTGTGGACTATCTACGGAGGGACGACACTTGGAGTCCTAAACACTTGTTCTTGTTCGGTTCGGGTGCAGCTAGGGAGGGCACGCTACAAAGTGTATGCATCTGAATTATGCTAAATGATTATGTGTAAATAATATGTTTCCTAGCATTAAGGTTTTCCGCATGATTTATGTTTTGTCATATGTATCATAACCTAACAGTGGTATCAGAGCCTCTTATTATTTTCATAATCTAAATTGCATGAACATGGTTAAATTTTACAAATTTGCAAAGAATTAAAGGGGTGATTAATTTTCGTAATTAATTGCAAATTGCGTTTATTTAATTATATGTACGCTGTTTTTTCGGCAGAATATTCGTTACTCAACCAAATCGAGTGATTTTTGTGTCAATTCCGCATGTAAAAGGCATTCTAAAATTTTGACAAAAAGAGTTTTTTTTGCCGAAACCCAAAATTCCAAATTCGAAGCCTAACTATGACTTTTCGAAGGTTTTAGTTTTTCGAACGCAAAAGTTTGTAATTTTAAGATGTTAAAATTAAATATTTGCGATTCTTGTTGATAAATCTTGAATTTTTGATTGACCTACAGTATATGTTTAACAAGTTTGAATGCCTAGCCTTGTTAATTATACAACCTAATTTGTAATTATGATTAATTTGTTGAAATTCGAATAATTTAGAATTGATTTGTTTTTCATAATTAATTAATAATTTAATTAGGTACCCATGATTAAAAACCACCATAAAAATTGTTAATTTATGTTAAATTTTAAATTTTTATGACCTATATTTGAATCCATGTTAATCGAAAATTAATTGATTAATAAATTTTCAATTTTTCGCCCTAAAATTATGAAATTAATATGATTTATTAATTTGTCATTAATTTTAAATTAAAAATTTTAAATTTTTATGAAAACGCCCATAAATGTTGCACGCACAAAGCAATGGAAGCTACGTGTTACCCTTAAGGGGTGTTGTATAGTGCAGGCACGCGACGACGAGCAAGGGTGCTCGTCGCCCGTGCGGTACAAATGCAACGAGCAACGAGCTGTGCGCCTTGGCATGCACGCAGTACGATGGGCGAGGGCAAGGCACACAATGATGAGCTAGATGTGTGTGGGCAGCATCACGCTGCGCCACAACGCACCAAGCTCGCCAAGGAGCAGCAGCCACGACGCAACAATGCTGCGCGCAGCGTAGCAAGCAAGGCTGCGTGTGTGCGTGGCATGGGCGTGGGTGCGTATGGCTGTGCGGGCTATGTGCGACGATTAATAGGCACGGGGCATGGGCCTCGTAGCTCGATGGGGCTTGGGCGCAAGCCCAAGTGCCTCGTCTTGCAAAGCATTGATGCGTTTCGTTTTAATTTTAAATTTTCAGTTCGGAAATAATTTTAATTAAATTTAAAATTAATTATTTAAATTGTTTTCTCGGATTTTAATTTTGAATATTATAATTATTATAAATTTTAATTTATACTAATTATTTTACTAAAATTAAACCTTGAATTAATTTAAATTCATTTAACTCAACTGAAAAATAAATAAAATAAATGGATTCAATTATAATTTTATATGAGCTTTGAATTTTAATTAAATTTGTATGTTTCCGGTTAGACTAGAAATACAGTTTTATGTTTAAAATTAGTAAAGCATATAAAGTTATTGGTTTAAGTGGGAGTATTTTTAGTCATAAACTCTTGATTAGGTCTACAAATCCTTTAAGGTTAAAACAACTTGATTAGAATTTATAAGGACTGAATAATTGGTAGATTATTGGTGCCCTTGATTAATTGCTGCAAATATTTATGTGATGCATACAACGTGTTTTTACTAACCAGCTATGTGGGCCATTCATGATAATGAATGGGTGAATGGTATATATATTGTATATGTACTGTTTTGCAGGTTATGAAGTGACTAGTATGGCCCAAATAGGATAGAAAATATGGTCTGCGTACCATTAATTTGAATGTAATTGGTCTAAAGCACCAAATTTGTTTTTCTATTCAAATATATATGGTCTGCGTACCGTCAAATAGTTGTAATTAGTTTAATTATAGCTTATCCTATTTGAAGAAAATGGCGCCTCCCACGGTGAATTTCAAGGCGGAGTTTCCAATCCATTTTCAAGACGGACTTTGAAATTGAAGCTTCAAGATGAAGTCGGGCCATACTAGATCACAATTATCTTATGCATGCTTTAAGTTATTTATTGCTTTTAAATATGTCTTAAATATGCATGAGATTGTGGCTTGATTATGTTGCATGATTAAGGATTTTAGTTCACTTAAAATCTAACCAACATAGTAAGAGCCTTAAGTTCCAAACTTAAAAATTGAGTTAAAAGGTGCCATGCCAAAATAACACTTACTTGGATATCCTTTACATCGATCTTAGTAATAGGTTTCCGCCATAGCGATGTGTTACTTATCGATACTAAAGGGGTAAGGTACACAAATAATTGTGAGTACATGTTAGTTTTGGTGAAACTCAACAATATAAGTAAGGAGTCCTTTTATGTCGTGGCAAAATTGATAGGTTTACCTAATAAGTTCTTAGACGTACCTATCAACCAAGAGTAGTTTCTAGACTATTAGAAAAAGGCTTTTGCTTACCTAAAATATTTTAGAATTGAGTCAAAATACATAATGTGCTTAATTCTTCAATGATTTTAGGGTCTTGGAATCATTTTATTCACACCTGCCGGAACAATAAATTCAAATAAAATGCCAATAACTTGTTTAAATTGCATGATTGCTTTAATTTTCAAGTTATTACTCATGATAAATGTTTTAGACTTTGTATGCTTCAATGTATGTTTTAATTATTGTTTATAATTAAATATCTTGCACTGCAGTAAATCCTTTTAGAAAGGTAACAGTAAATTTCCTCGATTGGTAGTGAATCCAAGAACGATTCACGGAAATGAGAGAAAATGAGCAATTCAAAATGTACGTTTCTTATAGCGACTTTTATGGTTGTTTTCGAGTATCAAAATCGAATGGCAAACCAATAGGTGCTTGTGAACTCAAAATACAATGTAGTTTTGAGATCATAAAGCATTGAGTTTAAACACTCAGCTTTACCAATGGTTAACAACCTAATATCTTTTTCCATTTAATTCTCGAATGAGTCTAGTCCCTAGAAATTCGAATAGATCGATGCTTAGAGAACTTTAGAAGCTTCTGGTAAGATCATCTAGTTGAAACTAAATATTCAACATAAATTAAAATGGTAAGAACCTTGTTGGAGTGGCATTGTACATGTCTAACAAAGTATAAAAGTCAACACTAGAGAATTCAATTCTTAAGTTTATAAGAAAGGGTACAAGAAATAGGAAAACAAGGAACAAGTGAAAGGAATTTACAATTCCATTTCTGCCTAAAAGTTTATGTTTAAAGAGAAGTAACCTAGCAATCAAACTTCCTTGGTATCATATACCGCTTGAGGTTCTTACTTCCGTAATAACTCAAAACAATGGAAGCTAGGCTACACTAATGACCTACAAGTGGGAAATGAAGCATGGCAATGCTACATTAGTTGTAGGGACATTTGGTTTGTTTTAAGTCCTTTCAAAGGCTGGAACTTAATGGCTATTTCGTTCCATAATCAGCATACCTGAATTTCTGCTTCAACACAGAAAGACTCACATTCAAGAAAAACAAAAACAATGTTTGTTTGTTTATTTGATTGAAATGGTCATTTACGGGTTGAGTTAATATGCTTGATTAAAACAAACAACTCTTTAACAATAAATTTTACTAGGTTCAAATCAACCCCTTGATTTGAGTTCCACTAATCTTTGGCATTGTTTCTTAGACCATATCAACAAGTTAACATTCAAAAGCTCTATTTTGATGGACTTTTGAAAGTTGATTGATTTCTAGATCATTCAGACAAGCTAGTCTTACTTGTTGAAAGTAACAAAAGATATGAACTATTGTTAGAATGCCTAGACAATAGAATTCAAAGCTAAAGAAAGATTTTATGACTTTATTATTTCACATGGTTTTGAGTGCATATTGGTTTATTTACTCAATGTGATATAAGTTTGAATCTGCTTGGCTAGTTCAAAGATTCAGAAGTATAAAATCCACTTGGCAAGAAATCATAAAGATCTAGGTTAGATCATGTTGTTGATTACTTATACCAAGAATGATCATCAATGATTGTGCGTTGTAATTTCACGATCGAGCTCCATAAGATATGAAATATCTACGTTGGAATGATCGAAGTCAACTAGTACTTGATTCGATCAATGATGAATCATAAAGACTTTTCCTATAATTTCTAAAACAAAATTCTCAACTACCACCAAACTAAACCAAATTCGTCAAAGCTATTGAAAAGTAATTTCAGAATATCTTTTCATAATTATATATCTAAAGAGTTGCTAAACTCAGTGGGAGCTTAGTGTTTGTTATTCAACAAACTAAGGCCCAAGTATAGATATATGTTTCATTGTGATTTATTCAAATGAAACACAAGGGTATAGTTTCTACCACGAATTTTTGAGAACATAATGTTTGTTTGCTCGAAATAATGTCCTTTTGGAGATTCGTTTCCAAAATGACAAGTGGGAGAAAATAGACCTCGAAAGTCTTCGAGGCGAACAACAAACATAAACGTACATTCAGGAGGCTTTTCGAAGTTCTTTAGAAAATCCGAACACGTATTCTTTAAGGACTTTAGAAGTGGATTTAAAGAATAGACATCTCTTAGAAGACTTTACAAGTGTTTCAAGGAGAACAGAATATTCAAAGGACTTTCAAAGTGTCTGTTGATATTCTATTTATTTGATGTTCTATACCCTAGTAGGCATAGAGTTCAAGTCATTGAAACTATGAGATTCTTCTATTAGATAGTGAAGAAACATGGAGTTCAGGTCACTGAAGCTATGGGATTCTTCTATTAGATAGTGAAGAAACCTACAACTTGCAGTCTAACTATTATCATGTAGATTAATAAGTTTGTGACTTGTAAGAAAGCTATGAAGAAATATAGATTCCCTAAAATGGTTAGAGGCCATATATAGACTCAAATGTTTTAGATGGTTAAAGGCCATAAAACATAACCAATGTTTTGATGACAAAATTGAAATTTTGTTGATTTGCAAGAATGGTTTACACCAATTGGTTGCAAATTGGTTTTAAGAATAAAAACCATCAAACATGGAATTGTGTTCACACACAAAGCTAGATTAGTTGCTAAAGGTTACAAAGCAAATTCATGACATGGATTGTGTTGAAACCTCATGCATAATCATAATGCTCAAGTCTATAATTCAAGCAATGATTGCATATTGGTACATATAGCAATTGGATGACAAAACGTATTCCTCAATCAAATGTTGGAAGAAACTATGTACATGACATATCATAGGATTTGTGGATCCAAATAAATACTTGAAAAGGAAAGTTAGCTTATGAAATCTAAGTACAGATTTAAGCAAGCAATTGGGAATTAGAATTGTATTTTAGTGAAGCTAATAAGTATTTTAGTTTCATAAAATGTACATAATTTTTATAGATATATAAGAAGTTTAGTGGGAGTACGTAAAACTTAATTGGTCCTATGTATATCACACACATATCTCTCTATTGTGAAATAACATTCAAATGCTAATGACTTAGATTTAAAATTATTCTTCAATGATGGACCATGGCGAAACTTAGTACATACTGGGTATTAAGATCTATTTACAAAGATCTTATGATATTGTTTTAGATTAAGTAATGGCATTTACTAAATAAAACACGAAAGACTCCATTGGAGATATTCGACCCATATGAATAAATCTAAGTAATGAATGTTTGAACTATGTATAAGCATTTACTAAGTTAAACATCAAAGGATCTAAGTGAGATTCTTAACCTATATTATATGTCAAAGAATTTAGCTGGATTTAGTATCTACTGAAACTAGAATGAGCTGAAGTTACATGAATAGAATTCAATTGGGAATCATTCTGCAAAAGAATTTATCATGTATGATATAATATGAGGATCGCCAAAAACGTATCGTATGACTTTAGGCATGACAAACATATACCAATCTCTATTGATCTAAGTGAAGATCAACTAGATTGAGATGAAGAATACTTATGGTACTTGAAAAGGTACATAGAAATAGTTCTTGATTCAAGGAAATAAAGATATACTAAATATTGATGCTACACGCATAAACACTGGCAAAGGATTAAGCAAGATCCCTTTGGAGTTAACCATTGGCAAGGACGAACTATAGAGCATCGTGTTTTGAAATGGCAACATGGATCGGAGACCATGAGTTGTTGCGTGAGAAATTAAATATTAATTTCTATGTTCTAAGATACAGCTGGAAAGTCTTCCACATATCTGTGAACTGCTTGGATAAGTAAATCCAAACAAAGCATCACTAGCAACCTAAACAGTTGAAGTAAAAGTACTTATTGCCTAAGAAGCAATAAAACAGAGTTGTTTATATTAATGAGTTCTTCATTGAACTTGGGAAGATCACATGTCTGTTGACTTAATGGTTCTTCATTGCAAAATGCGTAGAACCACTAATGTAGCAAGAAAGACTAGATCACAAAATAAACATACTCAAAAGATCTTATCATCATATCTCGAAGAACATTCGATGAAAAGGATATTAAGATTGGCAAAGCATGATAACTAAACCTATAAAACAAGTGAGAAGCAACACTCACGTTGTAGCACTGGAAATCAAGCATAGCTTTGAATTCCATGAACTGTTTTAAAGATGGATTTGAGGCCCATGGTTGTAAAACATTGGGGTTGAACATTTATCATATATGAAATGTATTTTCATATTCCATTTAATCTTGGTTTAGTATTAAATGGTGAGTCCCTTCAAATTTGACGATATATTCAAGATAGACTGTCAGGACCAGTCCTGTGACTAAGAAATGTCTATCAAGTGAACTTGAATGTCAAAAGTTGAAAATGGTCCCTGGTCGGAGTTTTCTATAAAGATGGACGCATAGAAAACTTTAGACGACTAGAATGCAAGATGACTAGTAGTTCTGTTTCTTGAACTATGTGGACATGGCAATGTCGTAATCATATGCATAAGATACTTACTTTGGGAGGACTAGTATCGGACATACCTATGAAACTTTACTGTAAGAGATGAAAATCTGTCATAAGTAAATTTCATTAAAATTATTAGACACTAAATCCTCAATACCTGAGTGATTTGAGATTACTTGTTTGAGAACTGCTTACTTTGACGTTGACCAACCGTCGCACCGTAAAAGGAGGCTATAAAGGCAACGCTCAGGTAATCACCTATCAAACGAAGTCTAATCTCAAGATTGCAAGATTGGGATTGTCCTCCCATAAACCGGGATGAGATGCTAAAAGTTATACAAGGCCACTCGGAGAGCTAGAAAATGTAAAATGCATGGCCGTGCTCAGATGAATCATAGGCTATGATTATCTGTTTATTTGATCAGTTGAACTCTGTAACCGAGAAACACCTCTGGACATAATAAGGATGACAACTCTTACCTTATGTTCAAGAGCAAGCATCGAGCGACAAAGGAATTAGGAAATGCACACTTGTCCCTAAGGACAAGTGGGAGTCTGAAGGAAATAATGCCCTTGTTCCAACTATGCATTTAATGTTAAGTCAAATAAATGCGGTTCAGTATTAATTGACAAGTTAATAAATTCAGTGAGATCAAGTGAGTTGAATGCCTAGCTAGAGGCCGCTTCAGCTCAAGTGGAATTAATGATATTAATCCACAGCTTACACTTGACTGAACCCGTAGGGTCACAAAAAATAGTACGTAAACGGATCAAGTATTTAATGGCATTAAATACTCTATCTATGGATATTCGGGATCGACGGATCTTGGTTTCAGTGGGAGCTGAGATCGTCAAAGGCAAGCAAGTGAATACCCCGGAAACGATGATATTGCCGGAAACGGAAATATGGATCGTATCGGAAATATAAATATTATCCAAGTCGTAGATGTTGCCGAAAACGGAAACATGGTACGTATCGGAAAATATTATCGGAAATGGAAATATTGCCGGAATCGGAAATATTGCCGGAAACGGAAATATTGTCAGAATCGGAAATATTATCGAAATCGGAAAATAATTCCGGAAACGGAAATATTAAATATTTGTTCGAAACGGAAATTAATTCCGGAATCGGAAATATTAAATATTGTTCGTATCGGAAATTAATTCCGGAATCGAGAATTTAATCGAAAGCGTATCGTACGAATTAGCATCGGACAAGGCCTGCCAGACGAAAGCCCAGCACGAAGCCGGGCCATCGCCCAGCAAAGCCACACGCATCACACACAGCCAAGCCTCGCCAGGCCCAGCGCAAGGCCAGGCCCAGCAAGGCCTTGGCGCGCGCGGAGCAATCAAGTGGCACTAGTGGAAAAAGGGTCATTTGCATCGCACTTTTAAGCATATTTGCGTCGCACATCGTGCGTGGCAAAAGCTCTCGACGCAAATGACTAAAAGTCATTTGCGTCGCACATTTGTGCGACGCAAATAACCTTATTTGCGTCGCACAATTAGCAAAAGTGCGTTGCAAATAACTTTTCAACATGGTGCCTGAAAAGTCATTTGCAACGCACATTAGCTAAATGTGCGACGCAAATAAGGTTCATTTGCGTCGCACATTTAGCTAATGTGCGTTGCAAATGACTTTTCAGGCACCATGTTGAAAAGTTATTTGCAACGCACTTTTGCTAATTGTGCGACGCAAATGACTTTTAGGCGCAAAAAAAAAAAGTCATTTGCCACGCACAATAGCTTAATGTGCGACGCAAATGACAATTTTAGCGCCAAAAAATTAAGTCATTTGCCTCGCACATTGAGCTAACATGCGTTGCAAATGACTTATTTTTATTAAAAAAAATATTCGTTTTTTAATATTAGTTGGAAATTCCGACATGATCGTCTTTGAAATTAGACGGTTCATTCCCAATACCGGGAATACATTTATAATTAATACCTGTCACAAAAGTTTACAACGTAATTAACGTTCCCAATAAAAGGCAATTAAATTCGTCATAGATCGATCAACCAACATGTTACAACAAACATAAAATTATTACAACAAAGGTACGTAGCTAGCTAGAGATCAAGTTCATATTACAAATTAAGCTAAAAATTCGACATTGTTCATGAAGTAATCTGCCCAAAAATCTTTCACCTCATTAATCTCCTCCGCTGAATAAGGCAATGTTCTTGAAAAATCCTAAAAAAGTGTAAATAATTCAATTTATCAACGATTGATCAATATAATAGTTTTGTGTACTTCAATTTATTATATAAAGTACGTAGTTTATGAGAACATACCTTAGTAAGATCTTGACTATTAGCATGATTCATTATTATGTCGTACATAAAACGCATGACGTAGTAGCCACAATCTAGTGATCCCGGTTGTTGAGCACACTAAATGCATTAAAATAAATAACACAAGTAAAATTTCTATCACATGGTATGTTATAATTTTGAAAAACTTATTTCTTAGGTAAATAATAAACTAATTATATATATATATATATACCTGTGCTGGAATCCATGTTAATTTAGTTCCCTTAGATTGTCCACCTAGTCTCTTGTAACTCCGAAAAGCACTACACATTCGATAAAATATGCAATTATATATACTTTGTTTACACATGTAAATGCAAAGAATATTTTACATGTAAGTGCAATTATATACTTTGTTTACACATGTAAATGCAATTATATACGTAGTAGTCACATTTAAGGCTAATTGGGTCGTACGTTCTAGGTCATTTTTAGGCAAAAATGATGTTTTCGAACCCAACTTTGAACCAAAGAACCTAAGGAATGTTTTCAAACTTATTACACGTCTCATATGCATAGTTATAACTTTCTAAGGCCCTTTACAATCTATTATTTCACATTTAAGGCTATTTGGGTCGTCCTAGGTCATTTTTAGGCAAAAATGATGTTTTCGAACCCAACTTTGAACCAAAGAACCTAAGGAATGTTTTCAAACTTATTACACGTCTCATATGCATAGTTATAACTTTGTAAGGCCCTTTACAATCTATTATTTCACATTTAAGGCTATTTGGGTCGTCCTAGGTCATTTTTAGGCAAAAATGATGTTTTCGAACCCAACTTTGAACCAAAGAACCTAAGGAATGTTTTCAAACTTATTACACGTCTCATATGAATAGTTATAACTTTGTAAGGCCCTTTACAATCTATTATTTCACATTTAAGGCTATTTGGGTCGTCCTAGGTCATTTTTAGGCAAAAATGATGTTTTCGAACCCAACTTTGAACCAAAGAACCTAAGGAATGTTTTCAAACTTATTACACGTCTCATATGCATAGTTATAACTTTCTAAGGCCCTTTACAATCTATTATTTCACATGTAAGGCTATTTCGGTCGTCCTAGGTCATTTTTAGGCAAAAATGATGTTTTCGAACCCAACTTTGAACCAAAGAACCTAAGGAATGTTTTCAAACTTATTACACGTCTCATATGCATAGTTATAACTTTCTAAGGCCCTTTACAATCTATTATTTCACATTTAAGGCTATTTGGGTCGTCCTAGGTCATTTTTAGGCAAAAATGATGTTTTCGAACCCAACTTTGAACCAAAGAACCTAAGGAATGTTTTCAAACTTATTACACGTCTCATATGCATAGTTATAACTTTCTAAGGCCCTTTACAATCTATTATTTCACATTTAAGGCTATTTGGGTCGTCCTAGGTCATTTTTAGGCAAAAATGATGTTTTCGAACCCAACTTTGAACCAAAGAACCTAAGGAATGTTTTCAAACTTATTACACGTCTCATATGCATAGTTATAACTTTCTAAGGCCCTTTACAATCTATTATTTCACATTTAAGGCTATTTGGGTCGTCCTAGGTCATTTTTAGGCAAAAATGATGTTTTCGAACCCAACTTTGAACCAAAGAACCTAAAGAATGTTTTCAAACTTATTACACGTCTCATATGCATAGTTATAACTTTCTAAGGCCCTTTACAATCTATTATTTCACATTTAAGGCTAATTGGGTCGTCCTAGGTCATTTTTAGGCAAAAATGATGTTTTCGAACCCAACTTTGAACTAAAGAACCTAAGGCAAAAATTTTGGCAAAAATGGCATTTTCATATGCATACTTTACTTACTTGTTTAGTGGCTCCTTAATCATCAAATTTCTCTTCTTCTGTTGAGAATCAAATATGTAGACCTCACGTTTAGACAAGAAAAGAACTAAAAGCATCCAGTGACTCCTACATACAAACAATAAACGTATGTAGTTAGAAAAAAAAAAGTTAAATTTATAACAATCAATTAAAAACGAAGTTCAAAGTAATTTTCATACTTTTCGTAGTATGGACATAAGATGAATGTCTTAGAACTAAGTGCACTCATGGACCTCGTGATGTACAATAGAATTCGATCTGCATCGGACTTTAACATGGTGGCCGAGATCATCTCCGGGCACATGAATCCAATACTATTGGGGTGACAATCATCGTGAAAACACAACTCACTCAAAGCCCTATAATATAGAGTGTAAGAACGTTAAGACAATCATAAAAATCAAATTTAGGGGCAAAATATGAATTTAGGTAACTCACGTAGCAAAAACTTGTATTATTGATATATTGAGCCATGCTCCCGAGAGAAGTTGATCGGTGTCTTCAACGGTGACACTAATTTCAAAGTCCTTTTCCATATTGAATGTCCTTTTAGTGCAATGTACCTTAACGTGCTCCCCTTCTTTTAATCCCAACATCATAGTTTTCATCACATTGCACTTACCACTCAAATTTTGCACTTTATAATTTTCAAGGAAATAGGTTTTTGATTTAGTGTTGGACGCTTTTGTTCCACTTCCCCCAACCACTATCTCTTTCCCTTTGTTCCCTTTCCCTTTAGGCTCTTTACTTGTAGGCTTGTTTACCTGAGGTATGATTTTCAAATAACGATATACATATTAGTGAGCATACATGGTATAATAGTTCTACTTCAAATTATCATGCATATGTTAGTTACCTCCTCATTCGTAAGCGACACCAAATGTTTTGGCCACTGAGTGAAGGTACCATGAGCTTGAGCAAGTTTCTTAATATATTGAGAAGGCACGGGGACGGGAGCTTCTTTGTACGCGGGCTCAAAATCATCAACGCTCACTTTCACGTTATCGGACGTGACGTCGTTGTGGTGATCAAGGAGCAACTCTGGACATATGGTACCATAGGCAACAAAGACTTTCTCCGAGCCTATGTTCAGGTATAGATGGCACGGGACAGGTTCCTTATTATTTATTTTGAACAATAACGCAAATACAATGTAACATGTTAGAAAAGTTCAATAGAATTAACTAGAAACAAAGTACTTGAAAAACATAAATTATCATACCGTAATGTCGGCAAATGGATCTAAACCCCCGGAACGACAACTACTATGAACATTTGCGTCTATCCTCATATGGCTTGGTATTTGGACACCAAGTTCTTTAGCAAATGTGATAAATTTCTCCATGACCATGGCATCCATCTTGGAGTTCATCTCTTGTATTGTCTCATCTTTGACCCTTTTGGTCACTCTTGCTTCCATTTCCTCCATCTCCGCATCTCCATACCGTCGAAAGCTACGCCGCTCTCCGGTCCCCCACACAGCTTTGATGCCTACTCCACCACCAAATGTTAGTGGTCTCCCTTCTTTAGTCTTACCAAGTGCACGAGATAAGACATCATCTCGTGCACTTTTGGGAACAAATTCCCCTTCATCTTGTTTCCTTTTCCATTCATCCTACATGAAATCAAATGGTTTTGAGAAAAGTTCAACACTTGGTTTCATATTTAAGAACATATATGAAATTAGAGGAATCACAACATTACGCAAAATTGTTAAATGAACTTACAATATTTTCTTTGACCTTTTGTGTGCCCTCATCCGGCAAGTAAGGATTTCCTTTCTCATCTGGTTTCGATCTTGCAAGAAGCCATAAACATGTCCTACTCGGCAAACTTGAAGAAATTGTAGACGCAGAGGAACCTTCAGATGACGAAGAAACTGAGGGAATGTACCCTTTTCTCTGCCATTCACTTGTCATTTCAGCATATGATTTCTGTCCCATATGATGAGGATATATGTTGAAAGATTGACTTTGTCTTGCTTTCTCACTTATTTCCTAATTTTAGGGGGGTAAAGGAAATTATTACAACAAAATAAAACTTAGATTATAACAAGACTTTAAATAAGAATAATTTTTATACCTCAGCTTCTTCGGAGGTACGTATCTTCACAAATTCCTTCCATATATCCTTAGTTATATAACTATACAAATCATATGGCATCTTTTCATCTTTTGGCCTTTTCCTTGTACCCCGAATCCAACCAGTCGTCAATCTTGATTTGAATTCCCTCCAACGCTTATCACAACTCTTTAAGACAACTTCTTTCTTAGTTTCATCTGTGATATGAAATTCTCTCTAAATGAAAGAAAAAGAAAAGGAACAAGAAAGTCTTTTAGCACATGAAAAAGACACGTAGATATGTACAACTGAATTTCCAAAATAAAACCGGTTACCTTGACGTCTTCCCACAAAGTGTCTTTTATTCCTTGTGAAACATCTTCCCAGGTTCTGATCAATATTGAAACCTTTGCGCGACTTATCTCGCCAATGTGATTCTTGTAATCCGTTGCCCATTTCCCTGTGGGTCGGTCCAAGTGATCCCATTCAATTTTTCTTGGAACCCCGGGCATGGATTTTATTCCTTTTGTAGGGCCTCTTGGCTTCTTTTTTTGCTTTTGGGGCACTTGATTTGGTGATTTGTTAGAAGGACCTGAATTTGCGTGTTGATCTTCATCCATGCCTGACGCTACTGCATTGGAAAATCATTAAAATTACATACCTTCAAAAGCAGGATTTTAAAATAAAAATAAAGTTCTGATCAGTTCTGTGCACTGATCTGCACAGCTCAGATCAGAACTGTGCAGATCAGTGCACAGAACTGATCAGAGCTGACCAGTTCTGTGCACTGATCTGCACAGCTCAGATCAGAACTGTGCAGATCAGTGCACAGAACTGATCAGAGCTGACCAGTTCTGTGCACTGATCTGCACAGCTCAGATCAGAACTGTGCAGATCAGTGCACAGAACTGATCAGAGCTGATCAGTTCTGTGCACTGATCTGCACAGCTCAGATCAGAACTATGCAGATCAGTGCACAGAACTGATCAGTTCTGACCAGTTCTGTGCACTGATCTGCACAGTTCTGATCTGAGCTGTGCAGATCAGTGCATAGAACTGGTCAGTTCTGATCAGTTCTGTACAAATGCTGGGGAATGAATTTGAATATGCAAAATTTTGGTCCACAAACCCACCCAAAAACAGACTGTTCTTTAAAGATTAAGCAACAAAGAAAGCACAACCAAGCTCCTGAAATAACCTTCAGATACTAACAACCAGCAATTAGATGGTACACAGGAACTTAGCAGACACTTAAATCCAAATAAGATGTTTTTTTTCCGGGTTGGGAGGTAGTTTGGGAGTGCAAACATGGATGACATAATATCCAGCTCCATGAGCATAATATAGAGACCAGTTGCATAAGAATTCAAGGAGTATGGAAATTCCCTGAATAAAGAAGTATCAGGTGTAACCATCCATCATCCTTTGAACAACCACCACTATCCTAAAGCCTCGTACTAATCTATTATTCCACATTTAAGGGTAATTGGGTCGTTATAGTACATATTTAGGCAAAAATGACGTTTTCGAACCCAACTTTGAACCAAAGAACCTAAGGAATGTTTTCAAACTTATTACATGTCTCATATGCATAGTTATAACTTTCTAAGCCTCGTAATAATCTATTATTCCACATTTAAGGGTAATTGGGTCGTTATAGTACATATTTAGGCAAAAATGACATTTTCGAACCCAACTTTGAACCAAAGAACCTAAGGAATGTTTTCAAACTTATTACATGTCTCATATGCATAGTTATAACTTTCTAAGCCTCGTACTAATCTATTATTCCACATTTAAGGGTAATTGGGTCGTTATAGTACATATTTAGGCAAAAATGACATTTTCGAACCCAACTTTGAACCAAAGAACCTAAGGAATGTTTTCAAACTTATTACATGTCTCATATGCATAGTTATAACTTTCTAAGCCTCGTAATAATCTATTATTCCACATTTAAGGGTAATTGGGTCGTTATAGTACATATTTAGGCAAAAATGACATTTTCGAACCCAACTTTGAACCAAAGAACCTAAGGAATGTTTTCAAACTTATTACATGTCTCATATGCATAGTTATAACTTTCTAAGCCTCGTACTAATCTATTATTCCACATTTAAGGGTAATTGGGTCGTTATAGTACATATTTAGGCAAAAATGACATTTTCGAACCCAACTTTGAACCAAAGAACCTAAGGAATGTTTTCAAACTTATTACATGTCTCATATGCATAGTTATAACTTTCTAAGCCTCGTACTAATCTATTATTCCACATTTAAGGGTAATTGGGTCGTTATAGTACATATTTAGGCAAAAATGACATTTTCGAACCCAACTTTGAACCAAAGAACCTAAGGAATGTTTTCAAACTTATTACATGTCTCATATGCATAGTTATAACTTTCTAAGCCTCGTAATAATCTATTATTCCACATTTAAGGGTAATTGGGTCGTTATAGTACATATTTAGGCAAAAATGACATTTTCGAACCCAACTTTGAACCAAAGAACCTAAGGAATGTTTTCAAAATTATTACATGTCTCATATGCGTAGTTATAACTTTCTAAGCCTCATACTAATCTATTATTCCACATTTAAGGGTAATTGGGTCGTTATAGTACATATTTAGGCAAAAATGACATTTTCGAACCCAACTTTGAACCAAAGAACCTAAGGAATGTTTTCAAACTTATTACATGTCTCATATGCATAGTTATAACTTTCTAAGCCTCGTAATAATCTATTATTCCACATTTAAGGGTAATTGGGTCGTTATAGTACATATTTAGGCAAAAATGACATTTTCGAACCCAACTTTTAACCAAAGAACCTAAGGAATGTTTTCAAACTTATTACATGTCTCATATGCATAGTTATAACTTTCTAAGCCTCGTACTAATCTATTATTCCACATTTAAGGGTAATTGGGTCGTTATAGTACATATTTAGGCAAAAATGACATTTTCGAACCCAAATTTTGTCAAAGGTTAGAATATAAACTAGGCTATTCATATCATTATAAATCCATGGCTTCCAACAAAACCTACCATAACTAATAACAAGTTCCCATAGTACAATTCATTTCACATCACAAATTCACAAACCCGAATTTTGTAGCAAACCCAAAACATCATTTCATAACCTACACAAACCATCTCATAAACCTAAACAAACCCAAAAATTCATTTCATAACCTTAATTCAACAAAACCTAATTGTAATAAACAAATAATTTCAACAAAACCAACTATTACAATTCACCAAAAACTACAATTAAAATTCAACAAAACCTAAATCTTAAATGTGCACAATTAAAATTCAATTAAATAATATCCACAATTAAAATTCAATCTTAAAATTCAACTAAAATGTACCATTAAAATTCAAACATAATATCCACAATTATAATTAAAATGCACAATTAAAATTCAATTAAATAATATCCACAAAATAAAATTTAAATGTACCTAATTAATCGATGGAGCAATTGAAGAGAGGAGGGCCAGCGGCGTGGCAGCCGACGGCGTTAGCAAGCAGCGGCGACAGTGACCTGTGAAGAGGCCGGGGGTTGAACGACGATCAGGGGGCGGCGACGAGCAGGAAGTTGGAGGACAATGAGCTGTGCGAAGAGGAGGTTGACGCGGCAGGAAGACGAACAGCAGGTCGAGGAAGACGGAGGTTGACGGCGGAGGACGAGGTTGACGGCGGAGGACGAGGAAGGCCGAGGAAGTTGGAGGAAGGAATTGAAGCAGTGAGGGGTGAAGCTTTTGCAATTGGGTTTCAATTTAGGTCGCTGTGGAATATCGCATTGGAGAGCTAGCTAGCGCCAACAAAATTAAATTTTAGAAAAAATTCAAAACATCATTTGCGTCGCAGAATTACTAAACTGCGACGCAAATGACTCTAGGATGCCCCCCAGAGTCATTTGCGTCGCAGATTAGTAAATCTGCGACGCACTTGATTGAGTTAATTGCGTCGCAGTTTTACTAATCTGCGACGCAAATGACTCTGGGGGGCATCCTAGAGTCATTTGCGTCGCAGTTTAACAAAGCTGCGACGCAAATGACTAAATTTTATGCTAAAATTTGTCATTTGCGTCACATGTTTAGAATGGCGTGGCAAATTCGGGGATGCAAATAAGCCTTTTTCCACTAGTGTGGGCTGCGACATTGGGCTGCGAGCGAGTGCAGACTCGCGTGGGCCGTAAGGCTTGCGCGGGTGGTGCTCGTGCTCGTGTACGGTTGTGTGCAATACAAATCCTAAGGCTATTAGAATTTGTTCTACGATTAAATCCTAATCCTAGTAGATAGATTAATTTAATAAGAGTCCTAACAGGATTCTAATTAAACTAAATTGGTATTCTAATAGGATTATAATTCCTTTCCATAAACTCTATAAATAAGGGCCTAGGGTCACATATTTAGAGAGACGATTTGAAGTATTCAAAGGTAAGATTTTGGAGCAAAAATCAGCCAAACACTTGTAGCCTATTAGCCGAAATTCTTAGTACCTTAAGGGCGATTCTAGTTGGTCAAGCTTAAGGCGGATCCGGACGTGCTGTGGACTATCTACGGAGGGACGACACTTGGAGTCCTAAAGACTTGTTCTTGTTCGGTTCGGGCGCAGCTAGGGAGCGCACGCTACAAAGTGTATGCATCTGAATTATGCTAAATGATTATGTGTAAATAATATGTTTCCTAGCATTACGGTTTTCCGCATGATTTATGTCTTGTCATATGTATGATAACCTAACACAATCCACATTCCATTCTATCCCCTGCATTGCCAAACAAATAGGTAAGAAGATACATCAAGACAGAGACAGCATTTAAATACAAGGTTACTGAACATTAACCTACCTCAGAAGGTCAAACACCACCCAGGAAGACTGAAGAAAATACACGGAACTAAGAGTCCGGTGAGGATCTATGTCTTCCGGTTTTTGCAATCCAAAACCAACAAATAACTGCAACAAGAAAATTCAGAGGAAAAATATGAAGTAAAATCAACTCTAAATTGATTGACAAGAACTGTTAAGAGTATAGCAAAACAAGTTGCAGATGCTAAAGGTTTCATTTGAGCAATTAGTTCGACTGCAATTCACAAAGACAAGCGAAACAACTATGCAGAAATACTGGCACTTGCATTCTATTGTTCTCTAACAGGTGGTTTACTTGCTTACTAGATAGACTAATGCAGAACTCTTACTTAATTAGTTGAAAAAAGTCACACACAACTATAGTAATCGGTTCAATCCATAAGACTTTCGAATACCCAGAGACCGATTGAATCTGTTTAGAACAATAGATTTGGTTCGGGTTAATAGAACAAAATTAAGGATGCTAACCTCGAAATTCGGAGTGGTGGAGCGTCGCGTGCGGAGGCCGTACAACCTTGAGACTGGTGGTGGTGCGCAGTTTGGGGTTTGCTGGAGATCAATCGAGCGGTGGTCGACTGGTCGTAGTTTGCTCGAGTCTTTTGAGTAGTTTGTGAGTAACAAAATTAGGTTTTGGAATTTTGGGTTTTGTGCTTCTTATTGCGATTTTGAGTTTGGATGAATTTTTGGGCAACGAAAACCACCACCATCGCCAGCCCCATCAACAAAAGCCGTCCAAAATCCTTGAATAAACGACCACCACCTCCAGCCCCATCAGCAAAAGCCGTCCAAAACCAGATATAGAGTTCGAGGGAGAATTTTGAGTGTGGGCGAGTAGCAAAGCAACGAGAAGAAAAGGGGAGCAGCCAGAAGAAAAGGGGAGAATTTTTTTTTTTTTACTTTTTGTCAATTAAAAGATGCTCTTATTAGATAAGGGCAACTTTTAAATATATTTTTTTTAACCATTATAAGTTGCTCTTGTTGTATAAGGGCAACTTTTGATGAGCAACTTATAAGGTTTTTTCCTCTAGTGTGAGTGTCATCATGTAGGGAGTTTAGACACATAGTGGCTTGTAGATTCAGGTGCTTCATATCATTGTGTTCCCAAAAGGGAGTATTTCACGGACTATCAATCTGGTGATTTTGGTAGTGTGAAGATGGGGAACAAGAGCTCAGCTAGCATTGTTGGGTTAGGTGATATTCGTGTAAAGACAAGTGTTGGGTGCATGCTTACATTGAAGAATGTGCGCCATATTCCTGATTTACGCCTTAACTTTTTGTCTGCAAATGTCCTTGATCTAGAAGGGTACCGACACACCTTTGGTGATGGTAAGTGGAAATTGTCTAAGGGCTCGATGACAGTTGCTCGTGGCGAGTTGTGTTGCTCTTTGTATAAGACATACTTGAGTGTATGTTCTGGTGAGCTGAATGTAGTTGAAGAAAAGAATTCTCCAAATTTGTGGCATCGGAGGCTAGGGCATATGAGTGACAAGGGGATCAAACTGTTAGCAGATAAATATCTTATTCCTGTTGATAAATTAGTTTCTCTTGACCCTTGTGATCATTGTTTGGCAGGTAAGCAGCATAGAGCTTCCTTTTCTAGGAAGTCCACCAGAAGGCAAGAAAAGTTGGAGTTAGTTCACTCCGATGTTTGTGGTCCTATTGAGGTGGAGTCTCTTGGTGGCAATAGATATTTTGTCACTTTCATTGATGATGCTACTCGAAGAACTTGGGTGTATATGTTGAAAACAAAAAGGCAAGTGTTCGAGATTTTCAAAAAATTTCATGCCATGGTAGAAAGGGAGACCCAAAGAAAGTTGAAGTGTCTTAGATCTGACAATGGTAGTGAGTATACTTCGAATGAGTTCATGTATTATTGCTCACAAAATGGCATTAGGCATGAGAAGACAGTGCCCGGCACACCACAACACAATGGAGTTGCTAAGAGGATGAACAGAACCATTGTTGAGAATATGAGGTGCATGCTTAGAATGTCTGATCTTCCTAAGACATTCTGGGCCGAAGCAGTGCAATGTGTCCTGTATTTGATTAATCGATCTCCATCGATTCCTCTTGGTCTTGACATTCCAGAGAGAGCATGGAAGGGACGTTGTGAGGGGGTCGAAAAATCACGAGGCTAATGCGTGACCTTGTCCCTCGTGGGTGTGACGTTTCTTTTTGTCAAATCAAGTGTAATTGGATTTCCTGTGAGTTTACACCCAATTGACTAGTAATATAGGAGTCGCCATTCAGTTTTTAACGACAATGAGAAAAACTGACAAAACCCGGTTATCGTGACATAAAGGGAGTGCAATTATGTTTGACCACGACGGTCGTAGGTTCCCTTGTGATCCCTGGTGTGGGGATCTCTCAACATACACCCGCAAGGTAGAGATTGAGGGTTCGGGGGACTGTAACTACCGAGAGGAGTACTCGCTCTTCGATAACTCCAGAGGCAGGATATCCTTACTAGCTCAGCATAAATAATTGAAGGGACATGCGTTAACTATTAAACTAATCTGAGTTGATTTTAACAATATGCAACATATAGTACTAGATCGAGCGCGATTATCTGATTTAGATTGTTTTAAGGGACCTAGCATGATAATCCAATTTCCTAACATATTATCTTTATTAGGCGTGATAGAACAATCAGATTTAATTAGTTTAACAGTTCATAAAAGGGCGAGGAAAGCAATTACACCATGGAAAAGGGACACATTACGACGCACCCTTGAGAGGTGCGTCACGGTTCTCAGAAAACTAACCACTTTGACTTTGTTATTTCTCCTTTTATTTAACGAATCTCAAATTACGGGACAGGATACGTTCTGTTCGATTTTTGGATCGATTGCGACAGAACGCGTGATTAGTTTTGCAGCGTGAGGCTTAGGCTTAGGGGTTTAGAGTCAATACTCAGAATAATAATTGTGTGTTGGTTTCACGTCGAACTTGGGGCCCTATTTATAGAAAAGAGTTCGTGGAAAGATAGAATCGTAGAACTCTAATCCACGAGGAATTAGGAAAGAACACGTCCCAGGTATTTTCAGCGCCCAAGGCTGGGCGTCAAAGATTTCGGCGCCCAGCTCTAGGCGTTGGAAATAGGATCCAGGCAATTTCAGCGCCCAGGGCTGGGCGTTGAAATTGATGTTTGGGCCGTTTCTTTGTCAGATTCGGACTCTTAGAATCCGGAGTGTATGAGACTTAATCGAGTCTTTTAGTGCGTATTAATTTTATGACGGGATGCGTCTGGGCCCGTTACGAACTCTAGGCTCGTTAGGATTTTAATTAATACGTGACTCTTATTTTTGAATCATATTAGGAATAGGATTCTCTCGTAATCTCTATCTCATTTAGGATTTATGTTGGAGTGCAACACCTAATTCTGACAGGTTTCTATCTTTTATGACTTGCCACTTTTAACAACTACCCATTACGGCAGTTACTATTTTTAGCAGGTTTCCATAAATAGCAGGTTTCTATAAATAGCAGGTTTCGGGTGAAATGAAAAGGGGTGATCGAGATTCGTTATTTTATAGGAGATCCGTTTTCAAGTGGAGATTTATGCTTTCATCATCGAACCTTCCCTTTCGGGAATGGGGACAAAAGTAGGTGTCTACAGTTAGCCCACACTTTGACTGAGTCTTAGAGTAAGACGATGGTCAAAGTATTAGACGGAGTGCGCCACACAAGTCATGGTGACCTGCTTTTGCGAGGGTCTCACGAGCCCCCGAGTGATAACATTTGACTTAAGGGTCATCACTTGAAGTGTCGACATATCCCTCACGTGTCATTGGGATTTGTCAACGGTTAGTATAGAAACTTCCTCACTTTGTCATTGGAAGGATCTAAAGGTGCGTAGAAACTCCCTCACTTTGTCATTGGGAGTAGCTACAGATGTTTTCGAAATCAAAGCTATGAAGTGTAATTGGGCCTGGCCAAGCCCAATCACGAGGTAAAAATGTTTTTAAAGATTCTCATTTTCAGGGTTAGCTAAACGAGAAAACTCCCTTGTTTTTATGGGACGTAAAACGAAGGAAAATCCAGCACATCGTTCTTTTTTGGAAAAAACAGAAAACCATTCTTTTAAATTTTGGAAAAAGGGAAAGCTACTCACATCGTTCTTTTTTTTGGAAAAAACGGAAAACCAATCTTTGGAAAAAGGGAAAGCTACTCACATCGTTCTTTTTTGGAAAAAACGGAAAACCAGAAAAAGTTATCGCTGCAGCGACTAAGGACCTGCGCGGTTAGTGGCGCAGACCCCGCCGGCTAAAGATGGCGAGCCTGTCCGCTAAGGGTGGACACCCCGTCCGATAGAAGTGGACGAATCTGTTTTTGAAATTTGAAAATAAGGACCTACGCGGTTTTTGACGTAGACCCCGCCGGCTGAAGATGGCGAACCTGTCCGCTAAGGGTGGACACCCCGTCCGATAGAAGTGGACGAATCTATTTTGAAATTTGTTTGTGCTTTTTGAAAATAAGGACCTACGCGGTTTGTGACGTAGACCCCGCCGGTTGAAGATGGCGAGCCTGTTTTATTTTGTTTTTGAAGATTCTATTTTTCGAAAAGTGAGGACCTGCGCGGCTAGTGACGCAGACCCCGCCCGCTGAGGGTGGGCGAGCCCTGTCCGCTGAGGGTGGACGTCCCTGAATTCGTTTTTTCAATTTGGGAACTCGCGTGGTTCGTGACACGATCTTGCCAACTGAAGATGGGCAAGTTCCCTTTTTTGTTCATCGTGATTTCTTTTAAGAATTTCTTTTATTCATTCTTGCAAGAGCGAATTCTTTCGATGGATGCTCGGATTTAGTTGTAACCTGAATGTGGGTTGACAACGTGCTTAGACGGACCATTGTCTCGTGGTCATCATCTTTCATGGTTCTGAGCTAGTCTTTTCGGCTCAATTTTGCCATTACCTGGGTCCTTGATTAGGGGACTATGTATAAGTATCAACGGCGACCTTTGTCTTGAGGTCGTAAACCGGTTTTATTTTTTTGAGACTTCCAAACACGGGACTTCGTACAGCGTAGTTTGGGGATATTGTTTTAACTTTGTATACTCTATATTTTCTTTCGAGCCCCCAAGCACTCGTGCTTGACGGTCATTTCTTGTCAAAGAGGTTCCTTGGGGATACGCATTCTGTAATGTCCTTGATCGTGTTTAGGATTGTGCTCGTAAGTGCGAGCGTTCTTTGTAGTGGTGTGCTACTCTTAACAAAGCCGTGAGGTGCGACTTTCAGTAAAGAAATCGGCAATTTTCGAGTCGAATGGATACGGCAGGGCCCTATAGAAGTCAGGGGCCCTTTTTGGGTCTAGGATCATTTTCGGCGCCCATGCCTGGGCGTTAAAGATTTCGGCGCCCAGCGCTCGGCGCTGAAAATAATTTCTGGCGAGGTTTCTTGATGACACAGTTGGCCTCTTGTTCGTTCATTTTCTTTTTTTTTTCTTTTGAACGCGTTCGTAAATGTTCGATACTTAGAAAAGATGATATGTATGTGCGAACGAGCGTTCATAGATTGGCCGTTGTGTGCGGTCCATTAATCAGTTTGTTTGAATCATTTTTTTTAGCAATGCCTGATTTTGAATAGTTTGCTTAGAAGTTTGATAGGGTCTAGGTCCATTCATGAAGTGGGCTCAAGCATCGTGCCCTTTCGATCGTTCAAACATTTTCTTCGAGATTTTTTTTTATTTTGCTACGGTCGTTTCGTAGCTTGGAGCCCCCAAATATGCATGTTGGGATGCTTCCTTTTGGCGTACGATTTTTGTAGGTTCTTTCGAGAAAGATGCCCTGGGGTTCCGTTCGTGTAGGTGCGAGCTACCCCTTTCGTGGTAGGTAATATTTTGCCACCTTTAATCCTTAATGTAGAAGTCGTGTGGCTTGCATTTTGAATTTGGGCGATAAGTAGTCTTTGCCTCTTTTACACAGGTTCTTGGTCGCGCCCGTGTTAGTGCAATATGCCTTACTCTCTCTTTTTTTTTGTTTTTTAGACTTGTATCGTGGGATGGTTGAACTTATGGTGCGACGTAGGCTTCTGTGGCCTAACAGCGTGTCTTAGAACATTCCTCCAGGTGTTGGGATGTCGTCATTATTTTTTGCATTGGAGTACTTCCCCACGCCTCGTTTAGGTGTTCGAGCAAGTGTAGCACCTTCCGCGTGGGTATGCACGGCTTATTACTTCGTTCGATGCGAGGATTCATAGATGTTTCTTTCTTATTTTTATATCTGGGCAAAACATGGCTAGCAGAAAGAATCAGCGCCCAGGCTGGGGCGTTAAAGATATGGGCGCCCAGCTCTGGGCGTTGAAAATGATTTCTGGGTATATTTTGACAGTTCTTATTCCTGATTTTTCTTTCGCTTTTGATTTGGAACGACGTAGACTGTGTAACGGGCGCTTATAGGGCGAGCGTTAGGTGCAGTAGTTTGATCGGAGTTTTGGTGACTCGCGATTTTCAGTTACCCTTTGTTAGTGGGGTGACTTTATATACTCTAAGTAGTGCTTAGAATTTGGGAGGGGTTGTAGCCATTCTAAGGTTCGTTTTACACGATTAAAGCTTAGGATTGTGCCCCTATGACATATGTATAGCATTAGCGTCGAGAATTTGCGATGAAATCGTCATTTTGGGCATTTTTAGAGTGTTTTTCTCAAGCCTCCAACTGTAGCTACGGGATTGGCTTGGTGCTATAATGCTTTGCATACGTTTTTATGCATTCATGGTGACATGGATCATGAATATTTTGAACCAGACTCGTTTAGTGCGAGGTACATTCGAGTAGTGATTTGCTACTTCTCTTGTAAATGTCGTATTTGTGCGACATTGCCATGGTCAAGGTAGTCACATGTTGAAGTGTGCCTTGACCAAAATCTAGGTGCCTTTCTTTACCCATAATCATATTTAGAAATCTTTTTGACTCACTTGCAGCATCGAGATAAACGCATACTTAGCTTAAACCAACGACACTTTATTATGTTCGAAGAAGTCCTTGAAAAATTATTTGAAGTCCGAGTCCTACTGTGTACAATCCGAGGTGTCCTAAGTAGGTTGACTTATAGAAGGGTTCGTACAGGATTATATGAGTGAATCAAAATACTGTTACGATTTTTGAAATGCTGTCTAAGGATTTGCTGGTAGCCAGGGTGCAGGCGTCAAGATATACTTGTGCCCGTTTGGCATATGCTTTAGGCTTTTAGGGCCATCTATTCCAAAATTGCGGAAATATAAACCGTTTTCAAATTGACTTAGATTTACTTGGTGTATGTCTGCACAAAAGGTCAAGGTATACTTAGTTCTTTCCCTAGCTCTTTCATTTCAATTTTTAGGCCCCAATTGCTATTATGTCTTCCCATTAATGATGCTTTCAGATTTCGATTACAGATGCCCGTGTCATATGTCTGAGTAGGGTGAGCCTTGGTTAAGTGCCAAGTTCTATTGACAATGTCTGATTTTTTTTTAAGGGATTCGCAAGCATTTGAATTACCATGAATGGGTGCCCTGAGTTCGAAGGAACGATGGGGGCGACGCCGTAGAACAATCCTCTTTATTGCAAGCTTACTGCCTTTACTACTTGTTGGCGGTCATGACTGTGTCTAGTGGTGAAAGAAGGTCTTTAAGAAAACGACTATGTCTAGTGGTGAAAGAAGGTCTTTAAGTGAGTTAGTTCGCTTTAGGGAGGGTCAAGTCGAGTACTTTAGAGGTCATGGATGCTTGCGCTAGCCCCCATTCAATTGAGGCAAAGCGATCTTTTGAGTCTTGGCTAAGTGCCTAGGAGTGTGAGTGCTCCTTCTGGCAAGGGTTCGTGCCCTTATTATTTTTCGATGTGCGCTCATTTTGGCATCTTGATGACTTGGATTATTCCTTTGACTCAAATTTTTCTTTCGACTTGGGTTGCAAGTAATTAAATTTCAATAAGGGACTCCATTTCTTATTCTTGTTATTCTATAGGCTTTAACGTTTTTACAAATTGGTTGGACCGAATCATGGATTGCCTACGTATCCGCCTTAAATAGATTTAATTTGGAATCAGGTCTTGCGTAGTTCTTAGCCAGAAAATGGTTTCTTAGAATGCCGATTTTAAACAAGTACGTTCTGAGGTGGAAACATATTATTTGAAACGGTAGAATAAGTGAAGTTTATTATTATTTTAATCTGCTGCCTTGCCGTAAGCCAAAAATTTGTTTTATATTTTTTTTGAGTACATGTATTTTTTGGTGGTACGTATATCTGGATACGTGTTGTACCCCTCCAAGTGTTCGTTATTTTTCCGTGTATGTGCGGATCAAATGACGAGCACTTCTGAACAAAACTTGGCAGGCAGAGAGTTTCAACGCCCAGGCTGGGGCGTCAAAGTTTTCGGCGCCCTATTTCTGGGCGGATCTTTTTTGGTGCGCTAAGTGCTTCTTTTTCTTTTTAGACTAACTTTAGAGGCGCTTTGCAAAGTTTCTTTTTTATTATTCACATTTTTTTTATTTTTTTTTATTTTTACGTTGAGCGTAGGATGTACTTTTCATTTGTCTCTTTTTCATTTGTGACTCAAGACGGCTTGAAACATGGGTTGAATGAGATAGGATAAGTTGTATAGGTATTGGTCAAGCATAAGGATTACATTTGCTAGGACTCACAATTTGCATCCTCAAGCTAGTGTCATGAGTTTACATCAACCTAGGCCAATGAGTAGTATGGGGACGGCTCAAGGATGTATCCAAATAAGTTATATGGTCATTATACTAATGGTGGTGTAAGAGCAGGTTTTGGATATAATGGGTATGACGCACGTGTCAATGGCCGTGCGTGGTTTGCGGTTGACAACAAGTTCAAGAACAAGAGTCGAGGTAATGGTTTCTTGGGTTATGGCAATGAGAACATGGATGGGTTAAATGAGCTGAACAGGGGCCCCAGAGCGAAGGCGTCTAAGAACATAAGGATTGGAAAGGGTAGACATCGTAGAATTTTATGATTTGGATTGGTTGACTCAATTCTTTTCCTTTGTTTACTTGGGTTAATTTCGCACTTTGAGAGGTACGGGCTAAGTATTTCATGGCTTGCTCTTTTCGCTCTCCCTTTTCTCTTTCTATTTTTTCTTTTTGCTTGGGATTTTCCCCTAACATAAATCCTTCAAATATTTTTATTTGGGCTAAGAGGTAGATGGTTGTGGTCTTTGAGTCACGAGGCGAGACTGAGTGAGCCTCGTTTGGTAGGCCTATAGTGCACCTTTAATTTTAGCGGGCCTAGGGTGGACCTTTAATTTTAGCAGGCCTAGGGTGGACCTTTAAATTGTCTTACTTTGCAAGCATATTTAGTCGTTTCTTAAAATGTGCAAATAGCCTAGATTCAAAATGTTGTTTTTACTTTATTGAAATTTAACGAAAGAATTACATCGAAAATAAATTTTTTTGCTTCTTTTCAGATTCCAGTTTCTGGGATTTAATTGGAAGTTGTGATTTAGACTTGAACTTTCATTAATCTTTCTGATTATAACCCGTGTATGAATATAAGGAGGTGGCCTAAACTCAAAATAATGACGTGGCGTAAGCCTATAACACTTGACCAAGGGACTCTCAGACTTAGGCTAACTGGACCATAACTTTTGTTGGTTGACACTTTAGATTTTAAGCCTTGGGTGTTCATTTGTCATGCGCCATTTTGCTTAATGTTGGCGAGATAGTTAACTGGGGAGATCGAATTTTTATTTTTTGCAAGACTAGAATCATTAGTGCGGCTTCCCTCTTAGTGTGTATTGCTTTACCCCAATGGTAGCTTTATGGTATGCCGATTTGGGTATTTTCATGGTTCGTCATGTTACATTCATGGAAAATCTTTTAGTCCGTACTTAGTAGTATTTCAAGGAGCGAGTGGCTCGAGAGGACTATGATAGTCGTGACCCAATGTGATCATAAGCCTTGAGGCCATTAATAATTTTTTGCCAATGGTATTGATACCTTAGGTTCACTTTGGGGTTGTGCGACTGTGGGGGAATGATTTTTAGAATGTGACTGTTTCCATTTTGCAAATACTATAATATATTATTTTTATTGGTGAGAGAGAGTATTGAGGCCGTAGATTCTTAGCAAGGGATGACAATTACATATGGGTGCTTATTGATTTAAATGTTAGGAAGAAAGACTCAATATGGTTTAACCTTTTAACTTGCAGAACGACACCAAGCATTAGGACCGATTCTATGGATAAGACAACTAAGACTTAGGATTTAGATTGTACTTTGGCATAGCCTAGTCTAGACTTGGATTTATTTTTTATTCGAACATTATTTTTCCTTGAAAACTTCATTTGAACATTATTTTTTTTGGAATACTTTGCCTATGTGACATTCAAGGTTATTTCAATTAGCGTGTTCGGTTTTGATGCCGAGCATTGTCGTCGTAGGAGGCCTAACAACGACACAAAGAGTCATTTTTTACTATTTTTTTTAGTCGCCTTTAGAATCGAGTGCCTTTCCGCACGCCCTCGCAGCAATTTTTTTTTTTACGAAAAGTTTTTTTTTTGCTACGTATTTTTTTATGCGCGGGCACCGAGGCTGCTGCGCTTGACCAAAAGGCCAGGCAGCAACTTCAGCGCCCAGCGAGGGGCGTGAGAAATTTTGGCGCCCAGCCAGGGGCGTTGAAAATGCGTCCCTGGTTGGTTCTCGTTTTCTGTTTACGTCTACTTTTGTTTTTGCGACTTTGATTTAGCGTGCTTGCCTAATAACGTCCTTACGCGTTGTGCAGCGTTTGTGGAATTCGTTACAGGCTATCCCGAGCGTCGCTTATTTTTGTGGCGATCGTTCGGGCTTGCGGAACACGAATCTTGGTATTACTCTTTGGCCAATTGGTTTATGAATGTTTGGGAAATTTTTTAAGGTCGTTGGTTTTGTAACATTGTTTGTCACACACAATCACATATTTCGCTACACATAACTAACATTACATCATGAGGCAATAATAATATGTCATGTAGTTTATGATAGGCTTCTATGGGTAGTTTTTGCGCCTGGCTTGGTACCTCTTCTATCGCAGATCCAACACATGCCCCGGTCGAGGTAGTGCCTTCAACAGACGAATTTCGCCCAAGAGGCCAATCACGATGTAAGCCAAGGGGGCATGCACCAATGAGAGGGACCTAATGGGCGAGCGATTGGGTTTGGGACGGATGTACTACTAGCGAAAGTGCCGAGTGGACAACATTCGAAGCATATGCACCCCCCGGTTGGCGATGGGTATCCTTAGTCCTAACTCCCTGAGGGAGCCAAGATTCGTTATGCGGTTCTGTCCGTTCACATTAATATGCTGATTTTCAGGTCGTCCCAACTTGATGGGGAAATAAACGCGGGGTAGGATCGTTTCACCCTTCAGCTATTTTGATTACCTACGAGCACGAGTATTTCCTTCACTATCCCCAGTGGAGTCGCCACTGTGAGGGGGTCGAAAAAGCACGAGGCTAATGCGTGACCTTGTCCCTCGTGGGTGTGACGTTTCTTTTTGTCAAATCAAGTGTAATTGGATTTCCTGTGAGTTTACACCCAATTGACTAGTAATATAGGAGTCGCCATTCAGTTTTTAACGACAATGAGAAAAACTGACAAAACCCGGTTATCGTGACATAAAGGGAGTGAAATTATGTTTGACCACGACGGCCGTAGGTTCCCTTGTGATCCCTGGTGTGGGGATCTCTCAACATACACCCGCAAGGTAGAGATTGAGGGTTCGGGGGACTGTAACTACCGAGAGGAGTACTCGCTCTTCGATAACTCCAGAGGCAGGATATCCTTACTAGCTCAGCATAAATAATTGAAGGGACATGCGTTAACTATTAAACAAATCTGAGTTGATTTTAACAATATGCAACATATAGTACTAGATCGAGCGCGATTATCTGATTTAGATTGTTTTAAGGGACCTAGCATGATAATCCAATTTCCCAACATATTATCTTTATTAGGCGTGATAGAACAATCAGATTTAATTAGTTTAACAGTTCATAAAAGGGCGAGGAAAGCAATTAAACCATGGAAAAGGGACACATTACGACGCACCCTTGAGAGGTGCGTCACGGTTCTCAGAAAACTAACCACTTTGACTTTGTTATTTCTCCTTTTATTTAACGAATCTCAAATTACGGGACAGGATACGTTCTGTTCGATTTTTGGATCGATTGCGACAGAACGCGTGATCAGTTTTGCAGCGTGAGGCTTAGGCTTAGGGGTTTAGAGTCAATACTGAGAATAATAATTGTGTGTTGGTTTCACGTTGAACTTGGGGCCCTATTTATAGAAAAGAGTTCGTGGAAAGATAGAATCGTAGAACTCTAATCCACGAGGAATTAGGAAAGAACACGTCCCAGGTATTTTCAGCGCCCAGGGCTGGGCGTCAAAGATTTCGGCGCCCAGCTCTGGGCGTTGGAAATAGGATCCAGGCAATTTCAGCGCCCAGGGCTGGGCGTTGAAATTGATGTTTGGGCCGTTTCTTTGTCAGATTCGGACTCTTAGAATCCGGAGTGTATGAGACTTAATCGAGTCTTTTAGTGCGTATTAATTTTATGACGGGATGCGTCTGGGCCCGTTACGAACTCTAGGCTCGTTAGGATTTTAATTAATACGTGACTCTTATTTTCGAATCATATTAGGAATATGATTCTCTCGTAATCTCTATCTCATTTATGTTGGAGTGCAACACCTAATTCTGACAGGTTTCTATCTTTTATGACTTGCCACTTTTAACAACTACCCATTACGGCAGTTACTATTTTAAGCAGGTTTCCATAAATAGCAGGTTTCTATAAATAGCAGGTTTCGGGTGAAATGAAAAGGGGTGATCGAGATTCGTTATTTTATAGGAGATGCGTTGTCAAGTGGAGATTTATGCTTTCATCATCGAACCTTCCCTTTCGGGAATGGGGACAAAAGTAGGTGTCTACATACGTGATCCCACTTATTCACATTTGAGAGTCTTTGGCAGCAAGGCATATATGCATGTGCCTAAAGAGCAGAGGTCAAAGCTTGATTGGAAATCTAATCCATGTGTATTTATTGGGTATGGGGATGAAGAGTATGGTTTCAGACTCTACGATCCAGAAAAGAAGAAGGTAGTGAGAAGCAGAGATGTAGTATTCTTTGAGCATGAGAAGGGTGCAGATCTTCTGAGTATAAGGTACACTTCTACTTCAGATTTGTCTTTTGATACTAATGGCTCTACTTCTACTCCTCTTGTTATTCAGCCAGCAAATGAGAATGTTGAGGATGTACTTGATGATGTACATGATGATGTTGGTGAGGTACAACCTGATGATAATGTACCAGATCATGTTGATGATGATGATGATGATCTTAATGAGTCTTCATCTGATGAAGAAATCCATGAGGAAGATGCACATGAGGAAGTGGTTCATGAAGCGGTTCATGAGCAGGGAGAGCAACCTACCCCTCAAGTGGAGGATACACATGTTCGAAGGTCCACTAGAGAGCGCAAACCTTCAACAAAGTATCCAAGCTCAGAGTTCATTCTAGTTATTGAAGATGGAGAGCCAGAGAACTATCAAGAGGTGTTGTCTCATGATGAGAAAAACCAGTGGCTCGATGCAATGAAGGAGGAGATGGATTCCTTGGAAAAGAATGACACCTTTGAGCTAGTGAAGCCTCCCAAGGGCAAGAAAATCTTGAGAAACAGATGGGTTTTCAAGAACAAGAAAGATGGTGAGAACATAGTGAAGCACAAAGCCAGATTGGTGGTAAAGGGATGCAACCAGAAAAAGGGCATTGATTTTGATGAGATCTTCTCTCCAGTGGTCAAAATGACATCTATCAGAACTGTGTTGGGTTTAGCAGCAAGTTTTATAAAAAGTCAAAACGGTATAAGTATTAAGAGACAGAGGGAGTAATGTTTAATAAAGGCCGGTATGAGAGACGATGATGGTAGCAGATTATTTCAAAGATCTGTCGGTTACTTCTAAATTTTGTCTGCAAGAAATAAATGGTGTTGTCTGCAAGGTGGTTCCGGCAATCAAGGACCAACATGTAAGAAAAACACTATTGTTACGACGTTTAACCAACATGTAACAAAATTACTATTGTAACCACTTTTAATGGTTTATTTGATGTTGGTTTGTTAGAGCCAGCTAGTAGAGTTCGGTTTAGAATATTTTTATTTGTGCAAGGCTTTTAACTTCCCACTAAAAGCTTACGTTGTATGTAGTACTCATTCTTATGTGTTTTGTGAACCTCTCTCCTTGATTAATGTATGATTGAGCTTATGTCTAAAAAATTGACTTGGTCTACAAAATTATTTAGTATGTATTGTTTTTATTCCCTTCGTCCCAATTTAGAGTGTACCTTTCCTCTCTTTTTTTTTTTCCTTATTCTTCGACTGCTTACCACTAGCTTAGTTTAGTCTTCCCTTCAAACCTCTAATGGAAAACAGGGTGGAAATGTTTTAGCCAAATCTAGTACCCTCCACATAATGATGATTGATGAAGACCGAAAACCAACTAACACCGACAACAACAACAACAACAACAATTAACTATTCAATTCGTTACACAATTTAGTCTAATTTTGTAAAGGAATACCGAAACAATCATTTAACAGTGTTTGGGCTCCCAATTGAATACCAATTGGGCCATTAAGTCCAAAGCCCAAGGGCTCACAACAACAACATCAAACCCACTACAGTCCAAAAGGCTATTCAGCCACCAACCAAGGCCCAAGGCCCACTTACAATAAATAACCTAAGGGGATTTATTGTACAAACACTATAAATAAGCCGCCAAGGCTCACTTACCAAGGTACGTCCATTTCACGCCTTAAGACTACTCTTCTAGAGAACTTCTCTCTCTAGAATCCGAGCATTGTTCTTACTTAGGCATCGGAGAGGCTTTCTGTAAGGTTATGATACATATGACATTTACATAGATCATGCGGAAACAACCATTAACCCAGGAAACATATTATTTACACATAATCATATAGCATAATTAGATGCATACTCTTTGTTGCGTGCCTTCCCTAGCTGCGCCCGAACCGAACAAGAACAAGTCTTTTAGGACTCCAAGTGTCGTCCCTCCGTAGAAAGTCCACAGCACGTCCGGATTCGCCTTAAGATTGACCAACTAGAATCGCCCTTAAGGTACTCAGAAAATTCGGCACTTTTGGGGCAAGATGGGTGTTTGAATTTTCTCTCAAAAACCTCACTTTTGAATACTTTGAAACTTATGTATAAATTATGACCCCTAGGCCTTTATTTATAGAGTTATGGAAAAGGAATCGTAATCCTAGTAGGATGCGAATTAATTGGAATTAGAATTCTACATGAATTCTACTTAATCAATTTATCCAATAGGAATAGACATTTAATCATACACTGACTCTTGCAGATTCAGGAATCTCGCATGAGCTCAAACTCACACACACACGGCAGCCACAAGGGCTGCCCACGCATGCGAGCAGCAGCCCACGCAGCGCGGCCCACGCATGCGCGGCCTTGTGCGCGCTGGGCTGTGGCGTGCGTGCTTGCTGGGCGATGGCCTGGCTTCGTGCTGGGCCTTCGTCCGGCAGGCCTCGTCCGATGCTAATTCGTACGATACGCTTCCGATTAAATTTCCATTTCCGGAATCTATTTCCGATACGAACAATATTTAATATTTCCGATTCCGGAATTAATTTCCGTTTCGAACAAATATTTAATATTTCCGTTTTCGGAATTATTTTCCGATTCCGGCAATATTTCCGATTCTGACAATATTTCCGTTTCCGGCAATATTTCCGATTCTGGTAATATTTCCATTTCCAATAATATTTTCCGATACGTACCATGTTTCCGTTTCCGGCAACATCTACGACTTGGATAATATTCATATTTCCGATACGATCCATATTTCCGTTTCCGGCAATATCATCGTTTCCGGAGTATTCATTTCTTGCCTGTGACGATCTTAGCTCCCACTGAAACCAAGATCCGTCGGTTCCGAATATTCATAGATGGAGTATTTAATGCCATTAAATACTTGATCCGTTTACGTACTATTTGTGTGACCCTACGGGTTCAGTCAAGAGTAAGCTGTGGATTAATATCATTAATTCCACTTGAACTGAAGCGGCCTCTAGCTAGGCATTCAGCTCACTTGATCTCACTGAATTATTAACTTGTTAATTAATACTGAACCGCATTTATTAGACTTAACATAGAATGCATACTTGGACCAAGGGCATTATTTCCTTCAGTCTCCCACTTGTCCTTAGGGACAAGTGTGCATTTCCTAATTCCTTTGTCGCTCGATGCTTGCTCTTGAACATAAGGTAAGAGTTGTCATCCTTATTATGTCCAGAGGTGTTCCTCGGTTTCAGAGTTCAACTGATCAAATAAACAGATAATCATAGCCTATGATTCATCCGAGCACGGCCATGCATTTCACAGTTTCTAGCTCTCCGAGTGGCCTTGTACAACTTTTAAGCATCTCATCCCGATTTATGGGAGGACAATCCCAATCTTGCGATCTTGAGATTAGACTTCGTTTGATAGGTGATTACCTGAGCGTTGCCTTTATAGCCTCCTTTTACGGTGCGACGGTTGGTCAACGTCAAAGCAACCAGTTCTCAAACAAGTAATCTCAAATCACTCAGGTATTGAGGATTTAGTGTCTAACAATTTAATGAAATTTACTTATGACAGACTTTCATCTCTTACAGTAAAGTTTCATAGGTCTTGTCCGATACTAGTCTTCCCAAAGTAAGTATCTATGCAAATGATTATGACATTGCCATGTCCACATAGTTCAAGAAACAGAACTACTAGTCATCTTGCATTCTAATCGTCTAACGTTTTCTATGCGTCCAATTTTATAGAAAACTCCGACTAGGGACCATTTTCAACCTTTGACATTCAAGTTCACTTGATAGACATTTCTTAGTCACAGGACTGGTCCTGACAGTCTATCTTGAATATATCGTCAAGTTGAAGGGACTCATCATTTAATAAACCACAAATTAAATGGAAAAATGAATTCCTTTCATTTATTGTGAATGATTAACCAATAATGTTTTACAAAGATTTAAACTCTAAAACTTTAAAACATTAAACAGAGACATCAAAGCCATTCTCCAATATGCTTGATTCCCATAGCTGCAGTGTGCGAGTTGTGCTTCGCTTGCGGCAGAGGTTTAGTTAATGGATCTGATATGTTGTCATCAGTTCCAATTTTGCTTATCTCGACTTCTTTTCTTTCAACGAACTCTCGTAGAAGGTGAAATCTACGAAGTACATGCTTGACTCTCTGGTGGTGTCTAGGCTCTTTTGCCTGTGCAATAGCTCCGTTATTATCACAATACAGGGCTATTGGTCCTTTAATGGAGGGGACTACACCAAGTTCTCCTATGAACTTCCTTAGTCATATAGCTTCCTTTGCTGCTTCATGTGCAGCAATGTACTCCGCTTCAGTTGTAGAATCCGCAATGGTGCTTTGCTTAGCACTTTTCCAGCTTACTGCTCCTCCGTTGAGGCAGAAGACAAACCCAGACTGTGATCTGAAATCATCTTTGTCGGTTTGGAAACTTGCGTCCGTATAGCCTTTAACAATTAATTCATCATCTCCACCATAGACCAGGAAGTCATCTTTGTGCCTTTTCAGGTACTTCAGAATGTTCTTGGCAGCAGTCCAATGCGCCTCTCCTGGGTCTGACTGGTATCTGCTCGTAGCACTGAGTGCGTACGCAACATCCGGGCGTGTACATATCATAGCATACATTATTGAACCAATCAATGATGCATATGGAATCCCATTCATTCGTCTACGCTCATCAAGTGTTTTTGGGCACTGAGTCTTGCTTAGAGTCATTCCATGAGACATGGGTAGGTAGCCTCGCTTGGAGTCCGCCATCTTGAACCTATCAAGCACCTTATTGATATAAGTGCTTTGACTAAGTCCAATCATCTTTTTAGATCTATCTCTGTAAATCTTGATGCCCAATATGTACTGTGCTTCCCCTAGATCCTTCATCGAAAAACATTTCCCAAGCCAAATCTTGACAGAGTTCAACATAGGAATGTCATTTCCGATAAGCAATATGTCGTCGACATATAATACTAGGAAAGCAATTTTGCTCCCACTGACCTTCTTGTATACACAAGATTCGTCCGCGTTCTTGATGAAACCAAAGTCACTGACTGCTTCATCAAAACGTATATTCCAGCTCCTGGATGCCTGCTTCAATCCGTAGATTGACTTCTTTAGCTTGCATACCTTTTTAGCATTCTTTGGATCCTCAAAACCTTCAGGCTGTGTCATAAACACAGTTTCTGTTAAAACGCCGTTTAAGAAAGCAGTTTTGACATCCATCTGCCATATTTCGTAATCGTAATATGCAGCGATTGCTAACATTATTCGAATAGACTTTAGCATTGCAACTGGTGAAAAGGTTTCATCGTAATCCACACCGTGGACTTGCCTGTAACCTTTCGCAACCAATCTAGCTTTGAAAACTTCAAGTTTCCCATCCTTGTCCTTTTTCAGTTTGAAAACCCATTTGCTTCCAATGGCTTGGTAGCCATCTGGCAAATCGACCAAATCCCATACTTGGTTTTCAGACATGGAGTCTAATTCAGATTGCATGGCTTCTTGCCATTGCTTGGAGCTAGGGCTCGTCATAGCTTGCTTGTAAGTCGCAGGTTCATCACTTTCAAGTAATAGAACGTCATAGCTCTCGTTCGTCAAAATACCTAAGTACCTTTCCGGTTGAGATCTATATCTTTGCGATCTACGCGGGGTAACATTTCTAGATTGACCATGATTCTCACCAGATTCTTCTAAAGATCTCTGAGTTTCATCCTGAATGTCATCTTGAGCATTCTCTAGAGTTTGTTGTTCGACTCGAATTTCTTCGAGGTCTACTTTTCTCCCACTTGTCATTTTGGAAATGTGATCTTTCTCCAAAAAGACACCATCTCGAGCAACAAACACTTTGTTCTCAGATGTATTGTAGAAGTAATACCCCTTTGTTTCCTTTGGATAGCCCACAAGGATACATTTGTCAGATTTTGGATGAAGTTTGTCTGAAATTAATCGTTTGACGTATACTTCACATCCCCAAATCTTAAGAAAAGACACATTTGGAGGCTTTCCAAACCATAATTCGTATGGAGTCTTTTCGACAGCTTTAGACGGAGCTCTATTTATAGTGAGTGCAGCTGTATTTAGTGCATGTCCCCAAAATTCTAATGGAAGTTCGGCCTGACCCATCATTGACCTGACCATGTCTAGCAAGGTTCTGTTCCTCCGTTCTGACACACCGTTCCATTGTGGTGTTCCAGGAGGAGTCAATTCTGATAGAATTCCACATTCTTTCAGATGGTCATCAAATTCATAGCTCAGATATTCACCGCCTCTATCAGACCGCAGTGCCTTAATCTTCTTGCCTAATTGATTCTCTACTTCACTCTGAAATTCCTTGAATTTGTCAAAGGATTCAGACTTATGCTTCATTAGGTAGACATAACCATACCTACTGAAGTCATCAGTGAAAGTGATAAAGTAGCTGAAACCACCTCTAGCATTTGTACTCATTGGTCCACATACATCTGTATGGATTAAACCCAATAGTTCATTTGCTCTTTCTCCAACTTTAGAGAAAGGTTGCTTTGTCATTTTGCCAAGTAAACATGATTCGCATTTACCATAATCCTCTAAGTCAAATGGTTCTAGAATTCCTTCCCTTTGAAGTCTTTCTAAGCGTTTCAAGTTTATATGGCCTAATCGACAATGCCACAGATAGGTGAGATCTGAATCATCCTTTTTGGCCTTTTTGGTATTTATGTTATATACTTGTTTGTCGTGATCTAATAAAGTCTATTGACTAATCTAGCAGATCCATAAAACATCTCTTTAAAATAAAACGAACAACTATTGTCTTTTATTATAAAGGAAAATCCCTTAGCATCTAAGCAAGAAACTGAAATGATGTTTTTAGTAAGACTTGGAACATGGAAACATTCTTCCAGTTCCAAAACTAGCCCGGAGGGCAACGACAAATAGTATGTTCCTACAGCTAATGCAGCAATCCGTGCTCCATTTCCCACTCGTAGGTCGACTTCACCCTTGCTTAACTTTCTACTTCTTCTTAGTCCCTGTGGATTGGAACATAAGTGTGAGCCACAACCTGTATCTAATACCCAAGAAGTTGAATTAGCAAGTATACAGTCTATAACGAAAATACCTGAAGATGGAACGACTGTTCCGTTCTTCTGATCTTCCTTTAGCTTCAAGCAATCTCTCTTCCAATGCCCCTTCTTCTTGCAGTAGAAGCATTCGGATTCAGAAGTGGGTTGACTGACCTTCCTCTTTGCAGATTTGGCGCCAGTTTGCTTAGTTGGGCTGGCCTTGTTGCCACCTTTCTTAGCATTCCTCTTCTTTCCAGATTTCTTGAACTTGCCCCCACGCACCATAAGCACATCTTGCTTATCACTTTTGAGCGTCTTTTCAGCGGTCTTCAGCATACCGTGAAGCTCAGTGAGCGTTTTGTCCAGACTATTCATACTGTAGTTCAGTTTGAACTGATCATACCCGCTATGAAGAGAATGGAGGATGGTGTCTATAGCCATTTCCTGAGAAAATTGCTGATCCAGCCGACTCATATTCTCAATGAGTCCAATCATTTTGAGAACATGTGGACTTACGGGCTCGCCTTTCTTAAGCTTGGTCTCAAGAATTTGCCTATGAGTCTCGAATCTTTCGACTCGAGCCAGATCTTGGAACATGTTCTTCAACTCACTGATGATTGTGAAAGCATCTGAGTTGATGAACGTTTTCTGCAGATCCGCACTCATGGTGGCGAGCATTAGACATTTCACATCCTTGTTGGCATCAATCCAACGATTGAGGGCTGCCTGAGTGATCCCGTCGCCTGGAGCTTCGGGCATCGCCTCATCTAGGACATACTCCTTTTCTTCCTGCATAAGAACTATTTGCAAGTTCCTTTGCCAGTCAAGGAAGTTTTTCCCGTTCAACTTCTCCTTTTCGAGAATTGATCGAATGTTGAATGAATTGTTGTTTGCCATATTAAAAACTACAATTGAAAAGAATAAACAAATAAATAACCATTCACAGTTTCTCTTAATAAACTTAAATTCTAGCATTCATGCATAATTCAATGTTTATTAAGCATTTTATTCAAGTTATGTGTTCCGGCAGGTGAGAATAAAATGATTCCAAGATCCTAAAATCATTGAAGAACTAAGCACAGTTTGTCGACTTAATCCTAGAACATCTTAGGTAAGCAAAAGCCTTTTGCTAATAGTCTAGAAACTATTCTTGGTTGATAGGTACGTCTAAGAACTTATTAGGTAAACCTATCGAATTTGCCACGACATAAAAGGACTCCTTACTTATATCGTTGAGTTTCACCAAAACTAACATGTACTCACAATTATTTGTGTACCTTGCCCCTTTAGGACCAATAAGTAACACCTCGCTGAGCGAAAACTATTACTAGATTGATGTAAAGGATATCCAAGCAAGTGTATATTTTGGCATGGCACCTTTTAACTCAATTTTTAAGTTTGGAACTTAAGGCTCTTACTATGTTGGTTAGATTTTAAGTGAACTAAAATCCTTAATCATGCAACATAATCAAGCTTTTGATCTCATGCATTTTAAGACATATTTAAAGCAATAAATAACTTAAAACATGCATAAGATATTTGTGATCTAGTATGGCCCGACTTCATCTTGAAGCTTTGACTTCAAAGTCCGTCTTGAAAATCTCCGTGGGAGGCACCATTTTCTTCAAATAGGATAAGTTATAACTAATTACAACTATTTGATGGTACGCAGACCATATTTGAATTGAAAAACAACTTTGGTACTTTAGACCAATTACATTCAAATTAATGGTACGCAGACCATATTTTCTATCCTATTTGGGCCATACTAGTCACTTCATAACCTGCAAAACAGTACATATACAATATATACCATTCACCCATTCATTATCATGAATGGCCCACATAGCTGGTTAGTTAAACACATTATGCATCACGTAAACATTTGCAGCAATTAATCAAGGGCACCAATAATCTACCAATTATTCAGTCCTTATTAATTCTAATCGAGTTGTTTTAACCTTAAGGATTTGTAGACCTAATCAAGAGTTTATGACTAAAAAGTGCTCCCACTCAAACCAATAAATTCATATGCTTTACTAATTTTAAACATAAAATTGTATTTCTAGTCTAACCGGAAACATACAAATTTAATTAAAATTTAAAGCTCATATAAATTTATAATTGAATCCAAAATTTAATTTAATTTCAGTCGCATTTAAATTAATTCATGATTTTAATTTTAGTAAAATAATTAGAATAAATTCCATTTATTATAATTATAATATTCAAAATTAAAATCCAAGAAATTAATTCAAATTATTAATTTTAAAATTAATTAAAATTACGTGAACTGAAATTTTCAAATTAAACATTCAAAACGATCTAATCGAAACGCAAACACCCTACGCGTTGCACGCCCATGGGCTGTACGCACACAGCCATTGCTGGCCATGTGCGCGCAGCCCATGCGCTCGTTGCATAGCTGCTGCTGTCCCATACGCAAGCCTCCGCACAGCGCCCCATCGCACGCGAGCTATCGCTCGCAGTGCGCGCGCGAGATCGCTCGCTGGGCGCGCTGGTTCGCTCGCTGGCGCGCGAGATCGCTCGCTGGCGCGCGAGATCGCTCGCTGGTGCGCGCTAGCCATCGCTCGCTGGCGCGCGAGATCGCTCGCTGCGCGCGCGCGAGCCATCGCTCGCTGGTGCGCGACATCGCTCGCTGGGCGGGCGACGTCGCGCGCTGTGCGCGCGAGTGATGCTGTGCACAGCGCTCGTGGCACGCGAGCTTGCGCTCGCTGCGCACGAGGCTGCGCGCTGTTGTGCGAGGCAGCGCGCGCTGTGGCGCAGCTCGCTTGCTGCCCACACGCGACTGCCTTGGCTCGCCCCTCGCCCATGCCCATCCGTTCATTGCTCGTGGCACACGACACAAGGCAGGGCTGCTGCCTTGTGCTCGTGCACTACGCCCTTGCTCATTGCATTCGTGCCGCACGGGCGACGAGCTCCCTTGCTCGTCGTCGCATGCCCGCATTATACAACACCCCTTAAGGGTAACACGAAGCGTCCATTGCTTCGTGCGTGCAAGTTATTTGAACGAATCGCATAAAAATTTAAAATTTATATTTAAAATTAATGACAAATTAATAAATATTATTAATTTCATAATTTTAGGGCGAAAAAATCGAAAATTTATTATCCAATTGATTTCCGATTGATATGGATTCAAGTCTAGGTCATAAAAATTTAAAATTTATCGTAAATTTACAATTTTTATGGTGGTTTTTAATCATAGGTTTCTAATTAAATTACAATTAATTATGAAAATCAAATTAATTCTAAATTATTCTAATTTTCAACAAATTAATCATAATTACAAATTAGATTGCATAATTAACAAGACTAGGCATTCAAACTTGTTAAACATATGCAGTAGGTCAATCAAAAATTCAAGATTTATCAACAGGAATCGCAAATATTTAATTTAACATCTTAAATTTACGAAATTTTGCATCCGAAAAACTAAAACCTTCGAAAAGTCATAGTTAGGCTTCGAATTTGAGAATTCTGGGTTCGGCAGAAAAATACTATTTTTGTCAAAATTTTAGAATGCCTTTTACATGCGGAATTGACACAAAAATCACTCAATTCGGATGAGTAATGAAGAAACTGCCGAAAAACTGCGTACATATATTTAAATAAACGCAATTTGCAATTAATTAACAATTACGAAAATTAATCACCCCTTTTAATTCTTGCAAATTTGTAATATTTAACCATGTTCATGCAATTTAGATTATGAAAATAATAAGGGGCTCGTGATACCACTGTAAGGTTATGATACATATGACATTTACATAGATCATGCGGAAACAACCATTAACCCAGGAAACATATTATTTACACATAATCATATAGCATAATTAGATGCATACTCTTTGTTGCGTGCCTTCCCTAGCTGCGCCCGAACCGAACAAGAACAAGTCTTTTAGGACTCCAAGTGTCGTCCCTCCGTAGAAAGTCCACAGCACGTCCGGATTCGCCTTAAGATTGACCAACTAGAATCGCCCTTAAGGTACTCAGAAAATTCGGCACTTTTGGGGCAAGATGGGTGTTTGAATTTTCTCTCAAAAACCTCACTTTTGAATACTTTGAAACTTATGTATAAATTATGACCCCTAGGCCTTTATTTATAGAGTTATGGAAAAGGAATCGTAATCCTAGTAGGATGCGAATTAATTGGAATTAGAATTCTACATGAATTCTACTTAATCAATTTATCCAATAGGAATAGACATTTAATCATACACTGACTCTTGCAGATTCAGGAATCTCGCATGAGCTCAAACTCACACACACACGGCAGCCACAAGGGCTGCCCACGCATGCGAGCAGCAGCCCACGCAGCGCGGCCCACGCATGCGCGGCCTTGTGCGCGCTGGGCTGTGGCGTGCGTGCTTGCTGGGCGATGGCCTGGCTTCGTGCTGGGCCTTCGTCCGGCAGGCCTCGTCCGATGCTAATTCGTACGATACGCTTCCGATTAAATTTCCATTTCCGGAATCTATTTCCGATACGAACAATATTTAATATTTCCGATTCCGGAATTAATTTCCGTTTCGAACAAATATTTAATATTTCCGTTTTCGGAATTATTTTCCGATTCCGGCAATATTTCCGATTCTGACAATATTTCCGTTTCCGGCAATATTTCCGATTCTGGTAATATTTCCATTTCCAATAATATTTTCCGATACGTACCATGTTTCCGTTTCCGGCAACATCTACGACTTGGATAATATTCATATTTCCGATACGATCCATATTTCCGTTTCCGGCAATATCATCGTTTCCGGAGTATTCATTTCTTGCCTGTGACGATCTTAGCTCCCACTGAAACCAAGATCCGTCGGTTCCGAATATTCATAGATGGAGTATTTAATGCCATTAAATACTTGATCCGTTTACGTACTATTTGTGTGACCCTACGGGTTCAGTCAAGAGTAAGCTGTGGATTAATATCATTAATTCCACTTGAACTGAAGCGGCCTCTAGCTAGGCATTCAGCTCACTTGATCTCACTGAATTATTAACTTGTTAATTAATACTGAACCGCATTTATTAGACTTAACATAGAATGCATACTTGGACCAAGGGCATTATTTCCTTCACTTTCCTCGGAAACACCCCTGAGGCTAGTAACTTGCTTATTGTGCAGGTTGATTTGGACACATCACATTCGAGCTAACAAAATCTTCAACACACACAAAAGGGCCTTCATTCGAAGCCCATTGTTTCATCCACTTCAACACCGGAACAATTTGGCGCCGTCTGTGGGGAAGAACGCTTGAAAGCTCCGAAAAAACACTTCACTTTTTCACAAAAAAATGGAAATTCCCAACAATGACAACCAGGTGGGAGACGTCCTTGTCCAAACGGATTCAGAATCCGATGGAGGTGAACAGCTGCACTCGGTGGCGAGATCGCAGCCCACAAGGGTCACCTCCACGACCAGCATACCACTCCCTTCTCGAGAAGAGCTCGCTGCGGCCATGACCATCATGCAGAACTTCCTCTTCTACGAGAAAGAGCAAGCCCAGGCATCAGCACGGCGAGAAGCGAGGAGAGCTAGGCGACAGGTGTTGCTGAACATGCCCTCGACTGACGAGGACAATGTGAGGCCCGAGCAAGATCTCTCCACAATGTCGGGAACACACCTGATGACAAGGTGGAGAGAGAGCACGTGGGACACGCATCAGAGAGCTGCACAGCAGCCAGAATGGTTTGAAACACCGTCTCCAACACCGCAAGCCCTTCAAAGCGGAGCAAGTGATCCCACTCGGATCCGAAGCTCGGTCCACAACAGGTTGCGACCTTCGGTCCATGACAGGCTGGGCAGTCCCTGTCGGTCCAGCAGGCAACCCGAGGGCAGTGGCCAGTCGAGAAGAAGAAGGAGAAGTGACCGAACTCCTAGCCCCCTACACGCCCCCGAGCAGTCCCTTAGAGGAAACTCGAGGAGCGAAGGTATCAGGGCGAGGCTAGGAAAGAGAGTCATGACTCCAGCATCTTCCCCATTCTCGGATGATATTGTCATGGAGACAATCCCCAAAGTGAGACTACCAGCGCATCTGACGTACAGCGGAGTCACGGATCCGAGGGATCATGTCATCTCCTACGAACAGCAGATGTTTCTGAGTCCCTACTCCGAAGCCTGCTGGTGCAAATACTTCCCAACCACACTGACAGGAGTTGCGGGAGAATGGTTCAGATCGCTGCCGAAGGGATCGATCAAAAGTTGGAAGAAGCTGAAGAAGAGGTTTTGTGTATAGTTCGTGAGCAACAATCGCCCAGAACGAACCACTGCCGAGCTAACCTCTATACAGCAAGGAAGGGACGAGAGCCTGCGAGACTTCATGGCCAGATTCATGAAGGAATCCACCAACATCTCGAACCTGCAGCCAGACGTAGCAATCTTTGAAGGAAATAATGCCCTTTGTCCAAGTATGCATTCTATGTTAAGTCTAATAAATGCGGTTCAGTATTAATTAACAAGTTAATAATTCAGTGAGATCAAGTGAGCTGAATGCCTAGCTAGAGGCCGCTTCAGTTCAAGTGGAATTAATGATATTAATCCACAGCTTACTCTTGACTGAACCCGTAGGGTCACACAAATAGTACGTAAACGGATCAAGTATTTAATGGCATTAGATACTCCATCTATGGATATTCGGAATCGACGGATCTTGGTTTCAGTGGGAGCTGAGATCGTCACAGGCAAGAAATGAATACTCCGGAAACGATGATGTTGCCGGAAACGGAAATATGGATCGTATCGGAAATATAAATATTATCCAAGTCGTATATGTTGCCGGAAACAGAAACATGGTACGTATCGGAAAATATTATCGGAAATGGAAATATTGCCAGAATCGGAAATATTGCCGGAAACGGAAATATTGTCAGAATCGGAAATATTATCGGAATCGGAAAATAATTCCGGAAACGGAAATATTAAATATTTGTTCGAAACGGAAATTGATTCCGGAATCGGAAATATTAAATATTGTTCGTATCGGAAATGAATTCCGGAACCGGGAATTTAATCGGAAGCGTATCGTACGAATTAGCATCGGACGAGGCCTGCCGGACGAAGGCCCAGCACGAAGTCGGGCCATCGCCCAGCAAGCCAAACGCGCGCCACAAGCCCAGCCAAGGCAGCGCCTAGGCCTACCGCAAGGCAGGCCCAGCGCGCGCCAAGGCCACGGCTGCGTGGGCCTCGCTGCGTGGGCTGCTGCTCGCACGCACGCGCATGGGCGGCCCTTGTGGCTGCCGTGTGTGTGTGTGTGAGTTTGTGTTCATGCATGATTCCTAAAACTATTAGAGTTAGTGTATGATTAAATTCCTATTCCTAAAAGGATAAATTAATTAAATTGGAGTTCTTGTAGGATTCTAAGTTTAATTAATTCGTGTCCTACTAGGATTCCAATTCCCTTTCCATAACTCTATAAATACGTGCCTGGGGTCACATATTTTCAGAGATTAATTCAAGTATTCAAAGTGAGTTTTGAGAGAAAAATTCAGCCACATTCCTTGCTCAAAAGTGCCGAAAATTCTAGTACCTTAAGGGCGATTCTAGTTGGTCAATCTTAACGCGGATCCGGACGTGCTGTGGACTATCTACGGAGGGACGACACTTGGAGTCCTAAAGACTTGTTCTTGTTCGGTTCGGGCGCAGCTAGGGAAGGCACGCAACAAAGAGTATGCATCTAAATTATGCTATATGATTATGTGTAAATAATATGTATTCCTGGGTTAATGGTTGTTTCCGCATGATTTATGTAATATCATATGTATCATAACCTAACAGTGGTATCACGAGCCCCTTATTATTTTCATAATCTAAATTGCATGAACATGGTTAAATATTACAAATTTGCAAGAATTAAAATGGGTGATTAATTTTCGTAATTGTTAATTAATTGCAAATTGCGTTTATTTAATTATACGTACGCAGTCTTTCGGCAGTTTCTTCGTTACTCATCCAAATCGAGTGATTTTTTTTGTCAATTCCGCATGTAAAAGGCATTCTAAAATTTTGACAAAAATAGTATTTTTCTGCCGAACCCAGAATTCTCAAATTTGAAGCCTAACTATGACTTTTCGAAGGTTTTAGTTTTTCGAATGCAAAATTTCGTAAATTTAAGATGTTAAATTAAATATTTGCGATTCTTGTTGATAAATCTTGAATTTTTGATTGACCTACTGTATATGTTTAACAAGTTTGAATGCCTAGCCTTGTTAATTATGCAATCTAATTTGTAATTATGATGAATTTGTTGAAAATTAGAATAATTTAGAATTAATTTGATTTTCATAATTAATTATAATTTAATTAGAAACCTATGATTAAAAACCACCATAAAAATTGTAAATTTATGATAAATTTTAAATTTTTATGACCTAGACTTGAATCCATGACAATCGGAAATCAATTGAATAATAAATTTTCGATTTTTCGCCCTAAAATTATGAAATTAATATTATTTATTAATTTGTCATTAATTTTAAATATAAATTTTAAATTTTATGCGATTCGTTCATATAACTTGCACGCACAAAGCAATGGACGCTTCGTGTTACCCTTAAGGGGTGTTGTATAGTGCGGGCATGCGACGACGAGCAAGGGAGCTCGTCGCCCGTGCGGCACGAATGCAATGAGCAAGGGCATGGTGCACGAGCACAAGGCAGCAGCCCTGCCTTGTGTCGTGGGCCACGAGCTATGAACAAATGGGCATGGGCGAAAGGCAAGCCAAGGCAGTCGCGTGTGGGCAGCAAGCGAGCTGCGCCACAACACGCACTGCCTCGCGCAAGGGCGCGCAGCCTCGCGCGCAGCGAGCGCAAGCTCGCGTGCCACGAGCGCTGTGCCCAGCGTTGATCGCGCGGAATTGCTCGCGCACAGCGAGCGATGGCTCGCGCACAGCGAGCGATGGCTCGCGCGCACAGCGAGCAATGGCTCACGCGCACAGCGAGCGATGGAGCGCACGCAGCGAGCGCTGGCGAGCGCGCACTGCGAGTGATGGCTCGCGTGCGTCGAGCGCTGGCGCGCGCACAGCGAGCACCACAGCGTGCGATGGCTTGCGATGGAAGATGCAGCAGCTATGCGACGAGCGCATGGGCTGCGCGCACATGGCCAGCAATGGCTGTGTGCGTGCGGCCCATGGGCGTGCAATGCGTAGGGTGTTTGCGTTGCGATTAGATCGTTTTGAATGTTTAATTTGAAATTTTTCAGTTTACGTAATTTTAATTAATTTTAAAATTAATAATTTAAATTATTTTCTTGGATTTTAATTTTGAATATTGTAATTATAATAAATTTTATTTATTCTAATTATTTTACTAAGATTAAAATCATGAATTAATTTAAATACGACTGAAATTAAATTAAACTTTTTGGATTCAATTATAAATTTATATGAGCTTTAAATTTTAATTAAATTTGTATGTATCCGGTTAGACTTGAAATACATTTTTATGTTTAAAATTAGTAAAGCATATGAATTTATTGGTTTAAGTGGGAGCGCTTTTAGTCATAAACTCTTGATTAGGTCTACAAATCCTTAAGGTTAAAACAACTTGATTAGAATTAATAAGGACTGAATAATTGGTAGATTATTGGTGCCCTTGATTAATTGCTGCAAATGTTTACGTGATGCATAAATGTGTTTTACTAACCAGCTATGTGGGCCATTCATGATAATGAATGGGTGAATGGTATATATTGTATATGTACTGTTTTGCAGGTTATGAAGTGACTAGTATGGCCCAAATAGGATAGAAAATATGGTCTGCGTACCATTAATTTGAATGTAATTGGTCTAAAGTACCAAAGTTGTTTTTCAATTCAAATATGGTATGCGTACCATCAAATAGTTGTAATTAGTTTTAATTATAGCTTATCCTATTTGAAGAAAATGGTGCCTCCCACGGAGATTTTCAAGACGGACTTTGAAGTCAAAGCTTCAAGATGAAGTCGGGCCATACTAGATCACCTTTATCTTATGCATGCTTTAAGTTATTTATTGCTTTAAATATGTCTTAATTGTGCATAAGATTGTGGCTTGATTATGTTGCATGATTAAGGATTTTAGTTCACTTATAATCTAACCAACATAGTAAGAGCCTTAAGTTCCAAACTTAAAAATTGAGTTAAAAGGTGCCATGCCAAAATATACACTTGCTTGGATATCCTTTACATCAATCTAGTAATAGTTTTCGCTCAGCGAGGTGTTACTTATTGGTCCTAAAGGGGCAAGGTACACAAATAATTGTGAGTACATGTTAGTTTTGGTGAAACTCAACGATATAAGTAAGGAGTCCTTTTATGTCGTGGCAAAATCGATAGGTTTACCTAATAAGTTCTTAGACGTACCTATCAACCAAGAGTAGTTTCTAGACTATTAGCAAAAGGCTTTTGCTTACCTAAAATGTTTTAGAATTGAGTCGACAAACTGTGCTTAATTCTTCAATGGTTTTAGGGTCTTGGAATCATTTTATTCACACCTGCCGGAACAATAAAATCGAATAAAATGCTAATAACTTGTTTGAATTGCATGGTTGCTTTAATTTCAAGTTATTATTCATGATAAATGTTTAGACTTTGCATGCTTCAATGTATGTTTTAATTATTGTTTATAATTAAATATCTTGCACTGCAATAAATCCTTTTAGAAAGGTAACAGTAAATTTCCTCGATTGGTAGTGAATCCAAGAACGATTCACAGAAAAGAGAGAAAGTGAGCAATTTAAAATGTACGTTTCTTATATCGACTTTTATGGTTGTTTTCGAATATCAAAATCGAATGGCAAACCAATTGGTGCTTATGAATTCAAAATACACTGTAGTTTTGAGATCATAAAGCATTGAGCTTAAACGCTCAGCTTTACCAATGGTTAACAACCTAGTATCTTTGTCCATTTAATTCTCGAATGAGTCTAGTCCCTAGACATTCGAATAGATCGATGCTTAGAGAACTTTAGAAGCTTCTGGTAAGATCATCTAGTTGAAACTTAATATTCAACATAAATTAAATGTTAAGAACCTTGTTGGGGTGACATTGGACATGTCTAAGAAAGTATAAAAGTCAACACTAAAGAATTCAATTCTTAAGACTATAAGAAAGGGTACAAGAAATAGGAAAACGAGGAACAAATGAAAGGAATTTACGATTCCGTTTCTACCTATAAGTTTATGTTTAAAGAGAAGTGACCTAGCAATCAAACTTCCTTGGTATCATATACCGCTTGAGGTTCTTACTTCGGTAATAACTCAAACAATGGAAGCTAGGATACACTAATGACCTACAAGTGGGAAATGAAGCATGGCAATGCTACATTAGTTGTAGGGTCATCTAGTTTGTTTTAAGTCCTTTCAAAGGCTGGAACTTAATGGCTATTTTGTTCCATAATCAACATACCTAAATTTCTGTTTTCAAACACAGAAAGACTCACATTCAAGAAAAACAAAAACAATGTTTGTTTGTTTATTTGAATGAAATGGTCAATTACAGGTTGAGTCAATATGCTTGATTAAAACAAACAACTCTTTAAAGAACTTTACTAGGTTCAAATCAACCCCTTGATTTGAGTTCCACTAATCTTTGGCACTGTTGCTTAGACCATATCAACAAGTTAACATTCAAAAGCTCTATTTTGATAGACTTTTTAAAATTGATTGATTTCTAGATCAATTTAAGACAACTAGTCTTACTTGTTGAAAGTAACAAAAGATATGAACTATTGTTAGAACGCCTAGACAATAGAGTTCAAAGCTAAAGAAAGATTTTATGACTTTATTATTTCACATGGATTTGAGTGAATATAGGTTTATTTACTCAAATGTGATATAAATTTGAATCTGTTTGGCTAGTTCAAAGATTCAGAAGTTTAAATCCACTTGGCAAGAAATCATAAAGATCTAGGTTAGATCATGTTCATGATTACTTGAGACCAAATATGATCATCAATGATTGTGTGTTCACAATCTAGGTCCATAAGATATGGCATATCTTAGTTGGGATAATCGAAGTCAATTAGTACTTGATTCGATTAATGATGAATCATAAAGACTTTTCCTATAATTTCTAAAACAAAATGCTCAACTACCACCAAACTAAACCAAATTCGTCAAAGCTTTTGAAAAGTAATTTCAGAATAACTTTTCATAAAATATCTAGAGGGTTGCAAAACTCAGTGGGAGCTTAGTGTTTGTCATTCGACAAACTAAGGCCCAAGTATAGATATATGTTTCATTATGATTTATTCAAATGAGACACAAGGGTATTGTTTCTACCACGAATTTTTGAGAACATAATGTTTGTTTGCTCGAAATAATGTCCTTTTGGAGATTCGTTTCCAAAATGACAAGTGGGAGAAAATAGACCTCGAAAGTCTTCGAGGCGAACAACAAACATAAACGGACATTTCGGAGGCTTTTCGAAGTGCTTCAGAAAATCCGAACTTATTCTTTAAGGACTTTAGAAGTGGCTTTAAAGAATAGACATCTCTTAGAATACTTTACAAGTGCTTCAAGGAGAACAGAATATTCAAAGGACTTTCAAGTGGCTATTGATATTCTATTGTTTGATGTTCTATACCCAAGTAGGCATAGAATTCAAGTCACTGAAACTATGAGATTCTTCTATTAGATAGTGAAGAAACATAGAGATCAGGTCAATGAAACTATGAGATTCTTCTATTAAATAGTGAAGAAACCTACAACTTGCAGTCAAACTATTATCATGTAGATTAATGAGTTTGTGACTTGTAAGAAAGCTATGACGAAACCCAGATTCCCTAAAATGGTTAGAGGCCATATATAGACTCAAATGTTTTAAATGGTTAAAGGCCATAAAACATACTCAATGTTTTGATGACAAAATTGAAATTTTGTTGATTTGCAAGAATAGTTTCACACCTATTGGTTGCAAAAGTTTGTTTTAAGGATAAAAACCATCAAACATGAAATTGTGTTCACACACAAAGCTAGATTAGTTGCTAAAGGTTACAAGCAAATTCACGATGTGGATTGTGTTCAAACCTCATGCAAAATCGTAATGCTTAAGTCTATAATTCAAGCAATGATTGCATATTGGTACATATGGCAATTGGATGACAAAACATCTTCCTCAGTCAAATGTTGGAAGAAACTATGTACATGGTATGTCATAGGATTTGTGGATCCAAATAAATGCTTGAAAAGAAAAGCTGGTTTATAAAATCTAAGTACAGATTTAAAGCAAGCAATTGGGAATTAGAAATGTATTTTAGTGAAGCTAATAAGTATTTTAGTTTCATAAAATGTACATGATTCTTATAGATATATAAGAAGTTTAGTGGGAGTACATAAAACTTAATTGGTCCTATGTGTATCACACACATATCTCTCTATTGTGAAATAACATTCAAATGCTAAATACTTAGATTTGAGATTATTCATCAATGACGGACCAAGGCGAAACTTAGTACATACTGGGTATTAAGATCTATTTACAAAGATCTTATGATATTGTTTTGGATTAAGTAAATGGCATTTACTAAATCAAACACGAAAGTCTCCATTGGAGATATTCGACCCATGTGAATAAATCTAAGTAAAGGATGTTTGAACTATGTATAAGCATTTACTAAGTTAAACATCAAAGGATCTAAATAAGATTCTTAACCTATATTATATGTCAAAAGAATTTAGCTGAATTTAGTATCTACTGAAACTAGATAAGCTAAAGTTACATGAATAGAATTCAATTGGGAAATATTCTGCAAAAGAATTTATCATGTATGATATAATATGAGGATCGCCAAAAACGTATCGTATGACTTTAGGCATGACGAACATATACCAATCTCTATTGATCTAAGTGAAGATCAACTAGATTGAGATCAAGAATACTTATGGTACTTGAAATGGTACATAGGAATAGTTCTTGATTCAAGGGAATAAAGATATGCTAAATATTGATGCTACACGCATAAACACTGGCAAAGGATCAAGCAAGACCCTTTGGAGTTAACCATTGATAAGGACGAGCTATAGAGAATCGTGTTTTGAAAATGGCAACATGGGTTGGAGACCATGAGTTGTTGCGTGGGAAATTAAAATAATAATTTCTATGTTCTAAGATATAGTTGGAGAGTCTTCCACATATCTATGAACTGCTTGGATAGGTAAATCCAAACAAAGCATCACTAGCAACCTATACAGTTGAAGTAAAAGTAATTATTGCCTAAGAAGCAATAAAACAGGGTTGTTTAAAGTTCTTCACTGAACTTGGGTAGATCACCTATCTGCTGGCTTGATGGTTCTTCATTGAAAAATGCGTAGAACCACTCTTGAAGCAAGAAAAACGTCTGCTAACTTGATGGTTCTTCATTGCAAAATGAGTAAAACCACCATCGAAGTAAGAAAGACTAGATCACATAATAAACAAACTCGAAAAGATCTTATCATCATATCTCAAAGAACATTCGATGAAAAGGATGTTAAGATTGGCAAAGCATGATAACTAAACCTATGCAACAAGTGAGAAACAACACTCACATTGTAGCACTGGAAATCAAGCATAGCTTTGAATTCCATGAACTGTTTTAAAGATGGGTTTGAGGCCCATGGTTATAAAACATTGGGGTTGAACATTTATCATATATGAAATGTATTTTCATATTCCATTTAATCTTGGTTTAGTATTAAATGATGAGTCCCTTCAATTTGACGATATATTCAAGATAGACTGTCAGGACCAGTCCTGTGACTAAGAAATGTCTATCAAGTGAACTTGAATGTCAAAGGTTGAAAATGGTCCCTAGTCGGAGTTTTCTATAAAATTGGACGCATAGAAAACGTTAGACGATTAGAATGCAAGATGACTAGTAGTTCTGTTTCTTGAACTATGTGGACATGGCAATGTCATAATCATTTGCATAGATACTTACTTTGGGAAGACTAGTATCGGACAAGACCTATGAAACTTTACTGTAAGAGATGAAAGTCTGTCATAAGTAAATTTCATTAAATTATTAGACACTAAATCCTCAATACCTGAGTGATTTGAGATTACTTGTTTGAGAACTGGTTGCTTTGACGTTGACCAACCGTCGCACCGTAAAAGGAGGCTATAAAGGCAACGCTCAGGTAATCACCTATCAAACGAAGTCTAATCTCAAGATTGCAAGATTGGGATTGTCCTCCCATAAATCGGGATGAGATGCTTAAAAGTTGTACAAGGCCACTCGGAGAGCTAGAAACTGTGAAATGCATGGCCATGCTCGGATGAATCATAGGCTATGATTATCTGTTTATTTGATCAGTTGAACTCTGAAACCGAGGAACACCCCTGGACATAATAAGGATGACAACTCTTACCTTATGTTCAAGAGCAAGCATCGAGCGACAAAGGAATTAGGAAATGCACACTTGTCCCTAAGGACAAGTGGGAGACTGAAGGAAATAATGCCCTTGGTCCAAGTATGCATTCTATGTTAAGTCTAATAAATGCGGTTCAGTATTAATTAACAAGTTAATAATTCAGTGAGATCAAGTGAGCTGAATGCCTAGCTAGAGGCCGCTTCAGTTCAAGTGGAATTAATGATATTAATCCACAGCTTACTCTTGACTGAACCCGTAGGGTCACACAAATAGTACGTAAACGGATCAAGTATTTAATGGCATTAGATACTCCATCTATGGATATTCGGAATCGACGGATCTTGGTTTCAGTGGGAGCTGAGATCGTCACAGGCAAGAAATGAATACTCCGGAAACGATGATGTTGCCGGAAACGGAAATATGGATCGTATCGGAAATATAAATATTATCCAAGTCGTAGATGTTGCCGGAAACGGAAACATGGTACGTATCGGAAAATATTATCGGAAATGGAAATATTGCCAGAATCGGAAATATTGCCGGAAACGAAAATATTGTCAGAATCGGAAATATTATCGGAATCGGAAAATAATTCCGGAAACGGAAATATTAAATATTTGTTCGAAACGGAAATTGATTCCGGAATCGGAAATATTAAATATTGTTCGTATCGGAAATGAATTCCGGAACCGGGAATTTAATCGGAAGCGTATCGTACGAATTAGCATCGGACGAGGCCTGCCGGACGAAGGCCCAGCACGAAGTCGGGCCATCGCCCAGCAAGCCAAACGCGCGCCACAAGCCCAGCCAAGGCAGCGCCCAGGCCTACCGCAAGGCAGGCCCAGCGCGCGCCAAGGCCACGGCTGTGTGGGCCTCGCTGCGTGGGCTGCTGCTCGCACGCACGCGCATGGGCGGCCCTTGTGGCTGCCGTGTGTGTGTGTGGTAGTTTGTGTTCATGCATGATTCCTAAAACTATTAGAGTTAGTGTATGATTAAATTCCTATTCCTAAAAGGATAAATTAATTAAATTGGAGTTCTTGTAGGATTCTAAGTTTAATTAATTCGTGTCCTACTAGGATTCCAATTCCCTTTCCATAACTCTATAAATACGTGCCTGGGGTCACATATTTTCAGAGATTAATTCAAGTATTCAAAGTGAGTTTTGAGAGAAAAATTCAACCACATTCCTTGCTCAAAAGTGCCGAAAATTCTAGTACCTTAAGGGCGATTCTAGTTGGTCAATCTTAAGGCGGATCCGGACGTGTTGTGGACTATCTACGGAGGGACGACACTTGGAGTCCTAAAGACTTGTTCTTGTTCGGTTCGGGCGCAGCTAGGGAAGGCACGCAACAAAGAGTATGCATCTAAATTATGCTATATGATTATGTGTAAATAATATGTATTCCTGGGTTAATGGTTGTTTCCGCATGATTTATGTAATATCATATGTATCATAACCTAACAATCTTCGCCTTGAAGCACGCGCTACGGGAGAGGAAATTCCGAGACAAACTGACAATGAAAAACCCCTCCAAAATAGCTGACGTGCTCCAAATGGCAGATGCGTTCATCAGAACAGAAGAGTTCAACAAGGCAGCAGCAAGGCTAAGAGGCTCCTCGGATCCGAAAGATAACAGAACAAATCAGGAGGGCAACTCAAGAAAGGGGAAAGAGAAGGTGGGTGTGAAAGAAGCGAGCCCAAAGAAGGATGGGAAAAAGGGTGAATTTCAACCCAAATACACCAACTACACTCCACTCGCCATACCCCGAAGAGAAATTTTCAATCTCCACAAAGATGATGAAAAGTGGAAGCTACCAGACAAACTCAGATCCAACCCACTCCGTAGGAACAAGAACAAGTGGTGTGAGTTCCACGATGACTTCGGCCGTACCACCGAGGAATGCAACTCGCTGAAGGACAACATCGAGGACCTCATCCGCCGAGGCTACCTAAAGCAATACTTGCTCGACCGTAGAACGGAGAGGGAAGAAAAAGAGAACGCAACATCTGGAAAGCAACAAGAGCAAGCCCAGAGAAGAGTCTATGAGACCGAGGGGCAAAAGAAGAAACCAATTCTAGTGGTGTTCGGAGGACAAAGGTCCGGCCACGCCAGCAAGAAACATTTAAGAGCTCTCTCCCACCGAGTCAACTTCAGTAATGTTGGGGAAAATCAGCCTACTCCCCCAAACATGACCTTCACTGCTGATGACTGCCTCGGGACCCAGTACAAACATGACGACCCGTTGGTGATCGAAATGGATCTCAACAACCACAATGTCCACAGAGTACTAGTCGATGGAGGGAGCGCCGTCAATATCATCTTCAGGAACTGTTTCGAGCAGCTCATCCTCGAAGAGGGAGAGGAGTCACTGACAAAGGTCAGCTACCCATTGATCGGATTCAACAGATCCGCAGCTATTCCCCGAGGAAAGATCACCCTACCCGTCACAATCGGCCAAGGCCTGGCAGCGAGAAACGTCCGAGAGGAATTCTTGGTGATGGACTGCGACTCAGTGTATAACGTCATCATGGGACGAACCATGATCCACAAAATACAAGCAGTTCCATCCACATACCATCAGATGATGATGTACGTCTCGGATGCAGGTTTCGCCGAGCGGATAAAGGGCGACCAAGAGGTGGCAAGGTCAACCTGTCACACGGCCATCCGAAAGCCGAGGCTAGGAGATAGTCCCGAGGACGAAGATGAGAAGAGTTCTCCCCCAGGTGGAGAAAAAGATGCCAAGAGGAGAAAGGCGGGGCCGAGCAGCCTGGTAAAGCCCGTAGAGGTTGATGCTCGACCAGAAACCCTTTCCCCCGAATCAGACTAAGAGATGGAAGACATTCCCCTAGGGATGAGTCAGACAGAAGTGTCCGAATAGGCAAGGGCCTAGGCTCGGGACTTCAAATAGAGTTGATCCAGTTGCTGAGGGATCACAAAGACATCTTCGCATGGTCGGCGGCTGACATGCCAGGGATAGATCCGAAGATAATCTGTCACAAGCTGGATGTCAGTCCCGAAGCTCGGCCAATCAAACAGAAGAAAAGAAACTACTCCTCGGAGAAAAACAAAGCTATCGCCGAAGAGGTGAAGAAGCTACAAGAGGCAGGCTTCATCGAGCCATGCATGTATCCCAAATGGTTGGCCAATGTGGTCATGGTCAAAAAAGCGAATGGCTCATGGCGCATGTGCGTCGATTTCACTGATCTGAACCGAGCCTGCCCAAAAGACTGCTATCCCCTCCCGAGGATAGATCAGCTAGTGGACTCAACCAGTGGCCATGCATTGCTGAGCTTCATGGACGCCTTTTCAGGGTACCACCAAGTGTTCATGCACCCCGATGACAGAGCGAAGACCGCCTTCATCACAAGCGCGGGAGTGTTCAACTACAGAATGATGCCCTTCGGATTGAAAAATGCTGGAGCCACCTACCAAAGACTAGTTGATCACGTCTTCGCCGATCAAAAGGGAAGGAACGTCGAGGTTTATGTGGACGATTCCATAGTAAAAAGCGTGAAGGAAGAAGATTACATCAAAGACCTGGCTGAGACCTTCGCCAACCTGAGGAAATACAACATGAAACTGAACCCGAAGAAGTGTGTCTTCGGGGTAAAGTCAGGGAAGTTCCTCGGATTCATGGTGAGTGAAAGGGGAATAGACGCGAACCCGTACAAGGTCCAGGCTGCGCTAGATTTACCCGAGCCGAAGACAAAGAGAGACGTGCAAAGGCTAACGGGCAGGTTAGCCGCACTGTCGAGATTCATATCGAAAGCTTCGGATAAAGGGGCACCCTTCTTCAAAGCTCTCAAACCCAAGACCCTCCCAGGAGGAGAAGTAGAACCCATCAAAAAGAAAGGCGTCTCGAGGAAAGTGGACCCCGAGTTGACATGGGAGCAAGAGCAAAGAGACGCATTCCAGCAACTCAGGGCCCACTTAGCTCAACTGCCGACGCTGGCCAGGCCAAAGGAAGGGGAAAACCTGTACTTATATGTTGCAGTCAGCCCCGGAACTGTAAGCGCAGTGCTCCTCCGAGAGGAGGAAAAGAAACAACAGCCAATCTACTTTACCAGCCGAACCTTGACAGACGCCGAAACTCGATACCCGCTCATTGAAAAAGTAGCATACGCAGTGGTGGTAGCGGCTCGGAAACTAAGACCCTATTTCGATTCCCATCAAATAGTGGTGCTAACTGACCAACCACTGGAGAAAGTGCTAGACAAAATAGAGAAGTCGGGAAGATTGGCTGCATGGGCTTTCGAGCTATCTGAGTTCGGGATCAAGTATCAACCAAGGACGGCCATTAAAGCACAAGCGCTCGCAGACTTCTTGGCCGAATGCTCGTATCAGGAAATGTTAGATGACACCAAGAGGACAAGGGAAGTCTACACTGACGGATCTTCCACTGTGAACGGCTCGGGAGCCGGAGTAGTACTGATACCCCCAGCGGGAAAGAGCATAGAGTACGCCCTGAAATTCGGTTTCAAAGCAACCAACAATGAGGCCGAATATGAGGCCACAATCGCGGGAATTGAGCTGTGCTTATCTCTGGAAGCCGAACATGTTTGTCTCAAGACTGATTCTCAGCTCGTAGCCAATCAGATCCGTGGGGAATATGAGACCAAATGGCCAAGCATGACAGCTTACCTAGCAAAGATCAAATCCTTAACGTCAAAGTTAAGATCCTTCGAAGTCATACTCATTCCCCGAGGTCAGAATGCACAAGCAGATGCACTATCCAAACTTGCAAGCTCAACGCTCACCGACCTAAACAGGTCAGTCCATGTGAAAGTACACCAAGAAAGAAGCATTGACATGCCACCCCCCACAGTGTGCAATGTGCGTCCAGAGCCGAGCTGGATGGACGCAGTCATTGCGTACAAAGAGAGGGGAGAACTTCCCGAAGACAAGCTGCAAGCAAGGAAGCTGAAGAGATTCAACCAATGGTTCATCATCGACGCCAACGGAGAGCTCATGAGGAAGTCATTCTCAACCCCACTGCTGAAGTGTGTAGGCCCAACCGATGCCGATTATATCCTCAGGGAAATCCACCTCGGCATATGTGGAAATCACATCGGAGGCAGGGCACTGGCACACAAGGCACTAAGGGCCGGATTCTGGTCGCCCACCATGGTGTCCGAAGCAAAGGCGCTGACAAGGAAATGTGAGAAATGCCAAAAGTTCGCACCTGCAATCCACCAGCCAGCCCAAACCCTGCAAGCAACACTCTACCCCCTACCATTTGCACAATGGGGTTTGGATATCATTGGTCCATTCCCCTCGGCTGTGAATCAGAAGAAGTGGTTGATTGTAGGGGTTGACTACTTCAGTAAGTGGATCGAGGCCGAGGCAGTCTCCTCCATCACGGAGCAGCAGGTCCGCAAGTTCATTTGGCAAAATATCATCACAAGGTTCGGAATACCGAGGCTAATGGTCTTCGACCATGGGAAGCAATTCGAAAACACACCACTGCAAAGATGGTGCAAACAGTTCGGTATCCACCTCGCCTACTCAGCAGTGTGCCATCCTCAAAGCAACGGCCAAGACGAAGCCGCAAACAAGCTCATCCTTAATGCACTCAAGAAGAGAGTCGAGGATGAAAAAAGCAAATGGCTAGAAGAGCTCCCAGGAACACTCTGGTCCCTTCGGACCACTGAGAAGGAAGCCACGGGACAAACGCCCTTCCACTTGGTTTACGGTTCCGAGGCTGTCATCCCTGTAGAGATCGGAACAGAAAGCTTGAGGGTCCAGGCATACAACAGGTATGATGGAGTCCATGGTCAAAGCAACGACCAACTTCTGTCCGAATCCTTGGATCTACTAGATGAAGCTCGGGACGAGGCCAGAACTCTGAACGCAGCCTATCAGCAAAGAGTCAGCAAGCACTACAACCGAAGAGTCAATGCCAGACCTCTGAAGGTCGGTGACCTAGTGCTCAGAAACGCTGCTGCAGTTCAGAAGGGAAAGATCCACGGGAAACTCTCGGCAACATGAGAAGGACCATACATCATCCACTCTGAAAAGAGGACTAGCACCTTTATGCTTAAACAGTTAGATGGAACAATCTTGAAGAACCATTGGAATGCCGATGTTCTCAAGAAATATTTTGTATGATCTAACTTCCTTCCTTTTGTAATCCAAGTAAGTCGTTTAATGAAAAGAGGAAAGCCACTGGCACCATGTGTTTCATTAAACATACCCTTATGTCTTTTTATTCTATCACTATGTCTTTATGCATGCAACTTCGGATCTGATCAATCCGAAGCTAAAATCAACCCGAAGTAGCCATTCCTTGGGTTCCAAAGGCCTAAGAAATATTTAACTCAAAAACGACCCGCAAGGTACCGTCCAGAACCTCCGGATTCGCGGTACCCAGGGATACTCCGTTCGCAACAAAGTCTCTCGAATACAGTTATAGCAAGTACTGCTCAGATCCACGGATTCCCGAAGCTCATAACTAAGAGAGACTTGCGATTTCTTGCCCAGGTTTTCGAACCACAAGAATTCGGCAAAAGCGGAAGTAGACACTGAAAGAGCTTAAAAGTAGACTCAACAGATCCACGGATCTGATGAGCTCAAAAGAAAACTCTATACATGTCTACAAACGATAAAGAGCTCAAAAGCAGACTTTCAACAGATCCACGGATCTGAAGAGCTCAAAAGCAGACTCTAATGTCAAATTCCAAAGAGCTCAAAAGAAGACTCAACATATCCACGGATCTGATGAGCTCAAAAGCAGACTCTAGACATATCTACTAACGATAAGAAGCTCAAAAGCAGACTCTAAACAAATGTTCAAACCCTGAAGGCCCCAAAGCCATCAAGCTCTTCAGCAAGGCCCTGATAAAGTCAACAAAAGAACGAGTCTCTTAACAGATCCATAGATCTGAGGAGCTCGGAAAGACTAAAAGAGATCCGAGGACGCAAACAGAATCCAGGGATCCCAAAACAAGTTCAAAACTTCGGAAGTGCAAAAGAGATAAAACGAAACAGCGAAGTCATTTTTATTCAACGTTTGGGGAGCAAGTACGATTACACCAACTAAAGCTCGGATCAAACCGAGGAATCCTCAAAAATTGAAAGAAAAATGACTTAAAAAAGCTAAATCGGCAGCCATCAACAGACAAAACATCGGCCTACCGAAGTACACAGAAAGCAAAAAATTATTTAAAGTACAGCGCAGCACCGAGGCAAAAGAGTGAAAGGCAAGCACATATTCGGAGGCCCTCAACTGGGACCAACCGACTCTGAAGAAGACGACTGCCCGAATCCCTAGATCTTGGGAGCCTCAGAACCACCTCCCTGAGGAGCGTCTTTGGAGGTACCACCAGCAGTGGTATCACCTTCGGAATCCGCCTTGCGAATCCGAGCCTCCTCAAGAGCCCTTAAGCGCTCAGCTTCGGCTTCATCACGATCAGCCTGGCACTCCTCCAGATGGTCCTGGGCCCTCATCCAAATTGGAATCTTCTCATTCCAAGGGAAGTGAGGCATATGCTTCGCGAACATTCGCCGAGCACCCAGGATGCCATTCTAGTACTGCTCCCTACACTGATCAGCAGTGTAGAGTTCGGCCCTGCTCTGCTCCAGCTGCCGAATGTACTCGTCCTTCTCCCGGATTGTCTGCTGAAGAACAGGCACCTTGTTGGCCTCACTTTGGACCAGCTCTCGATTCTTGATGAACCACTGGAGCCTGGTCACTGCCTCTTCACGTTCGGATTCCTTGTCCTCAAGCTTGGTCTCCATATCTTTGAGAAGCTCGTCTTTTGCCTTAAGTTCGGCGGCGAACTTGGCAGACATGTCTACCTTTTCCTTCTCAAAGCTGGAGATCTTTTCAGCATCCTCCTCGACCCTGAAGGCGAGCTTACCGACTTCCTTACTAATGCCCTCGGACAAATCCCAGGCTTCGCGACTATACTTAAGGTATAGTTCCTTAACTTCTGTAAGCTCCTTCAGGATCTGATCAGCCTTCCGATCCAGGATAGGAATATCACGAGCGTAAGACTCCTGGTACTTCTTCAGCTTCCTCTCCTCCACCGTACTGCACTCCGCAGCAAACGAGGACCAATAAACGGCCTAAAAAAGGGACGAATTAAAACAAAAATCCAACGGAAACGAAGGAAAGAGGCAACAAGCAAATGCATAAACCCAGTTACTCACCTCACCCAGGAAGAACTGGGCCATCATGGTAGGATTCCTCTCCTCGGCCCCAGGAACTCTCCACTGAGGATTAGCCCGAAGAAGATTCTCCCTAGCAGCCTCAGGACCAGCTATAGAGCCAGCATGGATCGAAGGATCCTCTCCCATGGTCGATGGACGAGCGAACCGAGCCATCGTTTTCCTCACCTCCTCGGGAATTCGCTTCAACGGAACGTCCGAGCAGGGATCGGCATGGATCAGTCTATCCAAGGCCGAAGTAGAGGTAGAGACAAGAGTCTCACGAACTCTCTTCGTTCCCCGACTATGCTCGGCTTGCTTCTTCGCGAAATCCGCAGAAAGAGTAAGCTTCTCAGCATCCGAAGCTACTGGAACCTCAACATCGGGACCAGTGAGGTCCACCATCACCTTCTCTGGATCCTCCCCCTCAAGCGGGACATCAGCAGATTTGTCTTCCGCTTCGGTCGTGAAGGGGACATCCGAACCAAGAACGGAGTCAGTCTCAAGCGCCTCCACCGCTTCGGTAATGTCCTCGACCATGACCTCAGAAGGTGTAATTGGCTTCAGCGGAGAAGGAATAGCAGCCTCCTCAGCGAGCGGCTGATCGACAGGCGGCGGCTCCAAAACCACCACACTCTTCAATTTTTGCCCTGGCAAGGGCATGAAATGAAGAAGATTTTTGGGAGGTGGCATGTCTTCCGAAACCGTTCCCTACAAAAGCAACCAAAGGTCAGCTTCGAAAAAATAAAAGCATAGACACAAGAAAAATGCACTAATGAAGAGAAATTACACCTCCTCCGAAGTATGAGACGCTTTTGCCTTCTTCGGATGCGCAGAAGACCTTAGAAGAGTACTTCCTTTCCTCTTCTTCTGATCCTAGAAAGGAGACTAAACGTCAGTGGACCAGAAGAAATCGAGAAGGAAAGAATAAAGACAGAAAGCGAAGTACCCGGCTCCTCAGAAGAGTGCTATCTATCCGAGTCGGGGACGAAACCGAAGGAACGGCACGCGGCGCAGCGTCAGTTCCAGGACCCTAAAAAGACGGGTCAGGACCAGGACGTTAGCCGACGGCCAACCCGAAACATGAACAAAAAGAAACAAAAACCGGAGTTAGAAACACATACCAGATCCGAAGTTGTCTGGAGAGGACGCAGCACTGTCTTCACCGGAACAGCCTCGGGAGAAGAAGCAGAGTCCCACGGATCAGCCCGAACTTCGGAAAGCCGAGCAAGGGCGGAGGGAGACAACACGTAATCCTTCAAGCGAGGATTACGAGGATTCTCTTTCCCGAACTTGTACTCGGGGGCCGAATCGTAGATGGTGCGCAAGTCCAAAGAGATGCCCAAAATCTCAGGGTCGATACGCTCGAAACCGTACTCTGCAAAACAAGTTGGAAAAGCAGTCAGGTAAACCGAAAAAGGAAAGGGAGGACGAACTCACTAAAACACGGTCCCAGCCCAAGGAAACCTACCCTTGTGAAAAACCCTGCTGAGACCGGCGCAAGCAAGAATGTCCTCCCGAAGAATGTAATGAAGGTTCGGAAGCCAGTTGGCGGGCAGTTTATAGTTATCCTCCCGAGCCAGAAACCACTGCAGGAGGTCCACATAATGTTGGTGCCTCCGATCCGGAGCAGGCACCCCCGACATGTCAGGATCGGGCGTTACAAACCACTTTGGAGGGCGGTAGAAATTGGGGTGCTTCGGATCCGTGGGAACACGAACAAGCAACCATTCCGTCTTCCAATTGTGGTCGGAACTTAGGTACGGATAAGCAGTGATGTAGTTAGGCTCGCCTTTCTTCCGAGACCTCTTGTTAACAATAGTCCACCAACCATACCCATCACCCTTGGAGGCATGGTTGAAGGACAGATCATGAAGATCTCTGAAGACGGCCACGGAACAAGGGAAGTTCACGAAATCGCACACCCACCGAAATCCGATGATGTGCCGCATAGACTTGGGCGTAAGTTGAGCCAAACTAATGTTGTACGACACCAAGAGCTCGGAAATGAATGGATCTAAAGGAAAACGGAGACCATTTTCCAGCTGATGAGTGTACACAGAAATGAAACTCCTCGGCGGATGAGTCACCCGAGGACGCTCTTGATCAGGAAGTTCGCACCAATACCCCAAGGCGTGTTGGATCCCGTACAGCTCTTCGGCTCTCCGATGATAGGCTCCCAGCTTCGCCTCCACCAGCCAGTTACCATTCACTGACTTCTCCAGCGGACCATCGATTTTAGTGGTCTCATGCAAAATCGGAGCAAACTTGCCCATCGGATCAGCCTCAGTCCAATGAACAGGAAACTCAGGATAAGACTGGCGGTGACCCGAAGAACCAGCTTTCTTACCAGAAGCAGCACGCTCGGACCCACTGGATCCCCCAACAGCTCCATCTTTCGAGGCATCCCAACCAGCCGATGCTTTCTTCACCGGCTTTTCCGAGGTCCAACCCCTCGAAGAATTTCGCGCCTTCTCCGAGGGAAAATTTCCCCTCTCCTCAGAAGGACCACCAACAAACTTACCTTTACCCTTGTCCTTGGCCATGGCTGAAGAACTTAAACCTAGGGTTCAGAGGGAGGAGTAGAAGAGAATGCAAGAAAAAGAGCAGGATTCGGAAAAACAAGAAAAAGGGCAAGGCTCGCAAGCAAATTACCTTCCTCCGACGCGGAATTTGCCGACAGAACGAACAAAGAAAGTTCCCGAAGACCAGAGCTAACCGAAAACCGTAGATCTGAAGAAATGTCAAGGCAGCGATTCACCAGAAAAAGGAGAGCTTTTGAAAAGAAAGGGAAAGTAAAGGTTCGAAAGGAAGTCGCGTCCAATATTTATAAGAAAAAGAAAGGCGCATCAACTCCCTAAAAACCCACGATCCCCACTACTCATAACAAGTCCCAACACTTGTCATCAATGCAAAAAATAACTTCTTTTGAAAAAAGAGAGGGAACCCTTTTGACTTCCGACAGCTGGAAACCCACCCATTTACTCCAAAATGGGCCGGGTCTGGGGGGCATGTTGTTTGGGCTCCCAATTGAATACCAATAAGGCCATTAAGTCCAAAGCCCAAGGGCTCACAACAACAACATCAAACCCACTACAGTCCAAAAGGCTATTCAGCCACCAACCAAGGCCCAAGGCCCACTTACAATAAATAACCTAAGGGGATTTATTGTACAAACACTATAAATAAGCCGCCAAGGCTCACTTACCAAGGTACGTCCATTTCACGCCTTAAGACTAATCTTCTAGATAACTTCTCTCTCTAGAATCCGAGCATTGTTCTTACTTAGGTATCGGAGGGGCTTTCCTCGGAAACACCCCCGAGGCTAGTAACTTGTTTATTGTGCAGGTTGATTTGGACACAACACATTCGAGCTAACAAGATCTTCAACACACACAAAAGGGCCTTCATTCGAAGCCCATTGTTTCATCCACTTCAACACCGGAACAAACAGAAACAAGAAAACATAATAACACACACAAGAACTCGAGAAAAACAAAACTTAGCTTAATTAAAACCAACAATGGTTGTCCACTTTCTCTCTTGAAATAGGCGTAGTATTTAAATGAGCAACATATTAATAGCAAAACCCGAAAACAGAACCATATCCGCGCAAAGCAACAACAAGAAAACGAACATTAGACCTAAATGTTGCTCCATTACTATAAGGTATTTTGACATTAATACTTGTTCCACCATATGTTGTTGAAGTATTATCATAAACACCTCCATAGAACGCGAACAACGATTCGTAGCTTCCGTTTTCATCTTTTCTTTTGATGAACCACCAGTTATCCTTTTCGAATGAACCACTACTAACCCATACATTAATACCACTAGGATATCTATTCAGAACAATTTCATCAACTGGTTTGTAAGTTGGCATACTATTCAGATCCGGCGAATAATACAAATTCGAATTGTATGAACTCAACGTGTTAAATCTTATTGACAAAACAGGACGTCTCCATTTGTGTAAAACCTGATCGTACTGCGTAATAGCTGACGAATTATTTGTTATGGTACCTGTTCAAAATAACACAGTAATCCCAGTAATTAGAATATCATATCAAAATAAGTTATGTTATATCTCAACTACTACCTCCGTTTCTGAAAGCTTTTCACGTCTAGGAATATTGTATCACAATAATGAAAACTTTGACTGTAAATTCTCACTAATCACTACGAAGTATTATATTATTTCGAATATTACAACGTTATCATGTAAGATCTTACTAAAATGATCTCGATATTTATTTTGAGAATACCAATTTTTTATAAAAAAAATTTAAACAGAATTGGACGTATTAGCGGTTAAATATTAGAGTCATGCAAATAGTAAATGCAAAGAAGTTGAAGGACATGAGTTAGTAACCGGTATATAATATGAGATAGAAGTATGCGGGACGTAGTAAACCTACAAAGTATAGCATATCTAATTTGTAACATAAATAGACGCGTATGACCATGAATAATATCAGACAAATCAAGTAGATTGAGAAATATTTAGCAGTACCTTCCAATTTCTTGATTTTCGCGTCTAGATCATCCTTAGTTTTCTTTGCTGTCTTTTGATGTTCCTTATTTTTATCGTTCGATTTCTTAAGATCGTCCTTCAATTTAATGATATCTGAATCTTTTTGCTTCCCATCTTTTGTGAACTTTAAAACTTCATCTTTCTTGTCTTTCAGTTCCTTCTCGATCTTCTTAAAATCCTCAGCAGATTTTCCTTCCTTGATTTCCTTCTCCTTTTCTTTCAGCTTGTCTTTGTACTCCTTCAGCTCTTTCTTCAAGTCCTCCAAGCTCTTGCCATCGTCGTCGCTCTTCGCGGTGTTAGGATCTGTTTTCTTCACACCATATCGAGCCCAATCGAACAACTCGTTGCTCTGATAAAACACTACATGTAACGATAAGCTCATGACTCCCAATCTTATGAAACTAATTCCTTCCATATTGACCCATAATCGCGATTTACAAAGATTAATGGCTATTCTGTTAAGATCTTGTCCTTTGATCTTACAACCAAAGATATCCAAACTATCGTAGCTCGTATTGGTTCCTACAATTTCCACAACCTCCCAATCCTTCGTTTCGACGACGCTCGAGTGAACGTCTTTTGTCAATTTCGCTACCATAATTCGGCTTTTCCCGGCACTTCGCAGGAAAAGGTTCCCGGAGCTTAGGCTGAAGCTTGCCATAATAACTTGACGACGTTTAATTTTTTGGCAAAATGAGAGATTTAAGGAAATGAGAAATAAGATTTTTACTTGATTTGTCCGTACGTTGATCACATTTGGGAGACTTATTCTTCATTTGCTTCACCTATTTTCAATAAAAATAAAAATTAAAATTCGGTGGAAAAAGAAGGTTGGTGGTGGATTATGGATAAAAGTGCACAATACCAACAACTTCAATACTGAGCCATGATGTAGCTAAGTTTACCACATCATATTTCTAGATACAATTGATATAAGGTATAAAATTTTATATTCGTTGGCTACAATATATTGTAGCTCCCTACAAGATTTTAATAGTTGTTTATGTCATCGATGTACCAAATGATTTGGCTACCTCCTCACATGTTTTTATTTTTTGTTTGTTTGTGTTACCATCCGGTTCACCCTTAGGGTTAATCCGGATTCGAGGCGAGTTCTGGGTGAATAGGTTCTAATCCCCTCCCAATTGTTGTTGCGGGGGATCGAACACGGGGTCCTCCCTAATAAGTTCAGCCTCAATCACCACTGAACCAACAAGCAATTAGTACATGTTTTTATTTTTTTGTGAGCAGACCCTTTTTTAACCACTGGGTTTCTCTAAGCATGATGCACCTAAATAATACGACACGGCGTTGTAGTAAAAGAACATGTAATACTATGAATAAACAAAAAAATTAAACTCATATAGTATGTACTTTTAGGACTTTTTACCAAACTAGCTACTTTTACAATTTTATTTACCAAAATGGCTACTTTTGAATTCTATTTCCCAAACTAGCTACTATTTATTTACCAAAATGACTATTTTGACTTTGAGTAAAAAAAACATTAAACCAGTTTGGTTTGGGTTTTTTTAAATATATAGTGGACCAATTTTTTTGGGTTTTTTTAATAAATTTTTTTGTTAATTTTTTTTTTGCTAAAATGTAAGTAATTTGTATTTTCTTGAGTTTATTTTTCAGATGAATCATTCCCTTTTTATAAAAAAAGCAAAAACAAAAATGAACCATTTGCTTTGCTAATAGCCGCAAAGTATACTCAAATAAAATCAATCCAAAACATAAATCACAAACCAAAGAACAATTACTCCGTACTTAATTTATTTTTAATTTTTTTTGGTACGCAAGCAAGAATAATATTATTAAGCATCAACCAAACATACACCAAACTAACTCAAGAGAGACGAACCAACTAGGTTGGCCCCCCTCGACAAGAGCTAGCACAAGCTACACCAGAGGCACACGCCCCTCACAACTCTACAAACCACCTATGGTCATTCCTACTTACTTTCTTAGGCATAACCACTAAGATTCTATATATATATTTGGACTGAAAATTTGATTTAAACAATATTTTTGTTAGTTTATAAAATTAAATAATATTTCATGCATGTCGATTTATGAGTTATAAATTTATATTATTTTTTTTTTTTTGAAATTCGATTAATAAGATTTTGGTTAAATCATGAAATTATATATTTTTATATTAAAATTCATTATTTATATAATCATTACTTATAAAATTATTTAGTTATAAATTATCAATTTTAGATTATTTATAGTTTTAATACTAATTCAATAATTTGATATTTTGAAAGAAATTGGACTCGGGGCTCAGGAAGGACGATCCATCAGACAGGAAGTATAAAAAACTACGGTTGAGGTAACGGTTATTGCTAGTACCCGCAATCCCTTCGAAATGTATTTATGAATAATGTTGTGAATGATTGATGTTTTATAATGATGTTTTATGATTTGCGGGATTACAAGTATGATTTGACTGAATTGTTTTATGATAATGCAGCTTTATGCAAAGTATTGATTTAATGAATTATTGTTCCTGAAAGTAATGATTTTATGAAATAACGAGATTTAATGGTTTTATTGAACAACCCTGAATGAATGAGATTTTCCTGATTAATGTTCAACTAAAAGAAATATAAACATGATATATGAAAGTGTAAGAACTGGTCAAGTTCCCCTGATATGGAGCCCAGGCTCCCCCCAGATAAGAAGCACTGGCTTCCCCTGATATGGAACCAAGGTTCCCCCTGATAAGAAGCACTGGCTTCCCCTGATATGGAACCAAGGTTCCCCCTGATAAGAAGCACTGGCTTCCCCTGTTATGGAGCATTGATTCCCCCTGTTATGAAGCACTGGCTTCCCCTGTTCATAGGAGACGTCCTACCATGTTTTCCTGTAAAGTCCTGACGACCAGAATAATACTGTTAAAAGGAAAAAGACTAATGAAATGATGTTCCTGAAATAATGTTCCTTAAATGATATTCCTGAAATTATATTCCTGAAATGATATTTCCGAAATGATGTTTTTGAAATGATGCTTCTGAATTGATGATTTATTAAATGTTTTACTATATTCTATTCTCCCTGTTTATTAAATAAAATGAATTGAAATGATGTTACGATGCTAGGGTAACTCGTTACTGAGTCTTCGGCTCACCGTTTTGTTTTCCGTTTTAGGTATTGCTGGGGACCACGGAAACGAGTAGTGGCGAGGATTTCACTATTACCAAGTTCACCTATGTTAATGTTAAGTTGTAACAAGTTTAAGTAAAGATTCTTGATTAAGTTACGTACTTTATTTAAGGAATTAAAAAGGATTATTATACTAATTTGGAGTTTAATAGTGATTAATATGATGGTTGCCTTGTAATTCCCAAGAGGGAATTACGGTAGTAATGTCCCGACCAAATTAGGTTAATTCCGCTGCTAAGTATGCCTTAATAAGTGATTTAGAGGTCGGGGTGTTACTGTTTGGTATTCAGAGCAAAGGTTCTGGACCATAAGTGTTAAACCTTATGGGTTTCGCACGAAATAGAATTCATTAGGCATTAAGCAAAGAGTTTTAAGGAACGAGTTAAAAAGAATATGTTAAAATCAAGTCAAGTTAAAATGAAATGAGTGAGAGCGTAGGAACGCACGGGATTAAAGGGAGTTATTCTCATGTTATTTATGTTTTCCTGATTGAATATGTTTTGCGAAATATCGATTATCGAGGTTACTAACGATGCCGCGAACGAAGCTCACAACAAGAGCAATATCCACGATGACGTCGTCCGCAATGAGGTTTTCCATGATGATTCTTGTGACGACCAATTTATAGAAGACCACGAGGAGATGATGAAACGATTAGGAACTGCAAGTACGATGTCAACTTAATCGGTCAAATATTCTCGAAAAACAAAATCGAACGAAAATGCATCACTATTTGAGAAAATTTCACCCTGGAATCCACCAATTTATGACGGCAAGCCAATTCGATGGAATTTGAAGATTGGACCAGGATCAACTATTGGAGACTTTGCAATGCCCCGACGAATAAGAAACTAATGTCGTGTAGGAACGAATACGTGGAGGGAAAGAGAATTTCGTCAACCTCGGCCAATCATGAACGAAACAACAACAATTCTAGGGTTAATCATAATCCAACACGATCACGACATAAGCAAGAGCTTACATGATGAAAGACGAAGATTACGACAAAGCTGATATTATTTTAACCGAACTTCCCTTGATTTCATATTTATCGTCACATGTCATAAGTTTTCTACCCTAGACAGACAAGGCAAAGTTTAAGCATTACTGTTTTCTTGGAAGAAGTTAAGGTAAGCACGGCTCGAACTCAAGATTTTGTGAATATGAATCGTTTTGAGGAATTTTTATGGTTATGAAATTTTTAAGGATAGTATAAATGTTAAGAGTACCAAGCGAGCATAAGGTTGTATTTCATGAGTGGTGGACCACTAATTAAGTTGAGATTATTCGAAGTCTAAAGTGTACAAATTGTGAATGAAATTGATTCTAGAGTTATCTTTCCGTGTTACCCATGATGAATATTTTGGTGTTTATAAGTACACAAGTCTAGCATCTGAAAAAGGATTGATATGCCTCTATTAAGGAAGCTAAGAAGTTATACATGAATGTTATGAACCCCATGAGTTATGGTAAAAGACCCGTTTGAGTTGAAACATGAATAAGATCTTGAGGATTTTATCAAAAGGAGTTATCAAGAATTAGTTATCAAAAAGGTTGAATGATAGAGTATCGAAAGAGCATGAGTTTGTATTTCGTAAGTGGCAAATCAACAAATAAATCGAGGTTTAAAGCATTGAAGTTATGATTGAAATCGATTCTTAGTTTACTTTTCTGCATCATTTGTAAGGTTTATTTTTATGTATTTATTTGAAAGGATGCGTGATTATCTCCATAAAGAAAGCTAAGCGAAAGAATCTAAGGTTTTGCAAAATGTTATTTATGGTGAAAATATGAAATTGAGTTTGCATACAAAGCTTTGAGGAACTTACCAAAATAAGTTATTGAGAATTAGTCTGTCTATGAGGTTGATGATATCAATGAATGTTATGAAGTTCAAAAAGAATTATGAATGATTGAGGAATGCAATGGAGTTAAGAAAAGAAATCGACGAAATGACATGTCTGTAAATCCATGTAGTCTGAACTAAGTTTCTGGAACCTAGATTGTTTCTGATAAAGGCACGTGTGATGGCTTAGAAATATCCGCCAAAACCCAAGGTTTGTCGACTTAAAATACTAAGGATGAGTAGCGAAGTCGTACGTCTAATGATGTAGTTCCTGTCACGTGATTGGACTCGAACCCCCGCAACGAACGTAGTCAACGAAGTTGTGTGACGCAGAAGAAAAGATCGGAGATCGAAATCGAAACGAATCGAATAATGAAGGTCAACGACAAGATTCCTGCGGCAAAGAAGCCCAAATGAAAGTGAAATGTCTCTAATTGTTCGTCCATGAACGATATGATGTATGAATGACTATGTTTTCTATAAATGATTATGTTATGGTCGACCATGCTCGTGTGTTAGATCAAATGATTATGAATGTTATGCTTATGTTGAATATGAAAATTTTCAGTTTATGAATTATGTCCTTATGATATGGATTATGTTTATGCTGACATGACTGTACTGGTAATCTAATTGTTATAAATGGAAGCCGCCTCCGGTGGAAGTTCTCCTGAGCTCAGAGTACGCGATTGATATAATAAATGACTTTTACAAATTAATTGAGTATTGCAATTGGTAGATAAATATTTATTTTCATTACATATACATATATTTTCAGAATTATAATTTTGCATTAAAAGTTACTATTTTCGGTAGAAAATATTTTCAAACAAGGTATCACAAAGTAAAATGGGAGCCTAGTCTAAGCTAACAATTTGCCCCTTTTAAGTTCTTTGCTCCTCGATCCTATTTTATGAAGTAAAGTGGAGATACGAAAGACGATGGCGGAATGTAATTGACCTTAATGACGATTAAGGATTAATATATAATTTTGCCCCTTTTGTATTCTTTACTCTTCAATTCTAGGTGTCGAGTTGAAGCGGATTCCTAAAAGATGATGGCGGAATGAAGGCTAGACATTGTCAGAATTGAAATTGTGAGATCTTGGCTTTAAAATAAAGCATTATACTTTCATTCGAGTGTTTTCAATTTCATCAATCATTTTATAAATCTAATTTTCAAGTTTCGAGGACGAAACTTTTTCTAAGGGGGTAAGAGTGTAATACCCCGAATTTTTAAAACTTGATTAATTATGCTTAATTATTTTTATTTAACTTAAAATCGTTTTAAATCCTGATTTCGAAATTTATTTTTAATTAACGAAGTTTAATTTCGGTTGAATTTTTAATATTGTTACACAATTTATTTATTTTCAGATTTTATAATTTAATTCTACGAGCTTAATTACCTTTTTAAATCTTAATCATTTTTGGATTTCTAATAATTTCGAAACGTTCTTATTTTATTTGGAAACTAAATTTATTTTTGTTAACGATATTTTTATAAATAATTATTTCAAAACTCTGTCAATTATTCATATTTACCAACATGCCCCTTATAACTTCACTGTAAACCAAGTTTAACATCTCTTCTTCTCCTCCTCTCTGCCGTGCAAACTTGAGCACCTGGCAGCATTAGTTTTTGCCATATATTGCATCTACTGATAATAGCTTTGCTGAATCACCCCCTAAAACTAGTAGATTACAATAGTCATTACTTACGTTTCCTACTCCTTTACATCTGTCATTTGTATCTTTGCAACTTAGCACTTTCTTCACGTCAATTTCCACCATTCATCTCTAGAAATAGATGTTGAACATTATCATTGAATTTCAAATATTAAACAGCCATCAACATCTTATTCACCATTGAATTTCAGGATTAAAACAATAAAGTTTATTACCATTTTATTTTCTCTTTGGACAAACTGCAAATCACAGCCATTAGAGCCACCCTCTTCGCCCCTTTTCCGGCATAATACCGCCTGCAAACCACCACTTTTGTCACCTGTAACCACCGTACCACCACCTCCTTTTTTCTCGGCTTTCGCAAACAACCCACCTCCACCACGCACCTCCCTGTCTCCCTCGCCCTTGCGCCCAACTCCCTGCCTTCCTCTCCTCCACGCAGTCACCACCACCAGCATCGCCCCTTCCATCCCCTTTCTGACCATCTCGTCGGCGACCAGCACCACCCAGTCGCCCCTCTTCTTTTCCTTCCTATTCGTTCGTACTCCTGCTCTCCCCTGACTTTCCACCTCCGCCACGGCGCAACCCCACCACCATCAGCGCCGCCGCGCTTTTTCTCCCCTCCGGCAGCAGACCGCCGCCCAAGCCCGGTCACCACCTCTCTTTTCTCTTCTCCGCTGCTTTCCTTGCTCCTTTGCTTCCCCTGCTCCGTGCCCAGTTTCACGAGAAACAAGTTCCAGTATTGGAACTTTGTTCCTTTAAATTATTCAAGCAAGCCCAACTTTTCTTTTGGCCCAATAACTCAAGTGAGTTTTGTTAACATGTCCAAATACTTACTTATCTTAATATTTTATGAAAATAAATGATTTCTTAAGAATTGAAATAAAATGGATTTTATGAAAATAAATGATTTCTTAAGCATTGAAATAAAATGGATTTTTAAATGATAATTTTAAATATATATATATATATATATATATATATATATATATATATATATATATATATATATATATATATATATATATATATATATATATATATATATATATATATATTTGGACTGAAAATTTGATTTAAACAATATTTTTGTTAGTTTATAAAATTAAATAATATTTCATGCATGTCGATTTATGAGTTATAAATTTATATTTTTTTTTTTTTTGAAATTCGATTAATAAGATTTTGGTTAAATCATGAAATTATATATTTTTATATTAAAATTCATTATTTATAAAATCATTACTTATAAAATTATTTAGTTATAAATTATCAATTTTAGATTATTTATAGTTTTAATACTAATTCAATAATTTGATATTTTGAAAGAAATTGGACTCGGGGCTCAGGAAGGACGATCCATCAGACAGGAAGTATAAAAAACTACGGTTGAGGTAACGGTTATTGCTAGTACCCGCAATCCCTTCGAAATGTATTTATGAATAATGTTGTGAATGATTGATGTTTTATAATGATGTTTTATGATTTGCGGGACTACAAGTATGATTTGATTGAATTGTTTTATGATAATGCAGCTTTATGCAAAGTATTGATTTAATGAATTATTGTTCCTGAAAGTAATGATTTTATGAAATAACGAGATTTAATGGTTTTATTGAACAACCCTGAATGAATGAGATTTTCCTGATTAATGTTCAACTAAAAGAAATGTAAACATGATAAATGAAAGTGTAAGAACTGGTCAAGTTCCCCTGATATGGAGCCCAGGCTCCCCCTGATAAGAAGCACTGGCTTCCCCTGATATGGAACCAAGGTTCCCCCTGATAAGAAGCACTGGCTTCCCCTGATATGGAACCAAGGTTCCCCCTGATAAGAAGCACTGGCTTCCCCTGTTATGGAGCACTGACTCCCCCTGTTATGAAGCACTGGCTTCCCTTGTTCGTAGGAGACGTCCTACCATGTTTTCCTGTAAAGTCCTGACGACCAGAATAATACTGTTAAAAGGAAAAAGACTAATGAAATGATGTTCCTGAAATAATGTTCCTGAAATGATATTCCTGAAATTATATTCTTGAAATGATATTTCCGAAATGATGTTTTTGAAATGATGCTTCTGAATTGATGATTTATTAAATGTTTTACTATATTCTATTCTCCCTGTTTATTAAATAAAATGAATTGAAATGATGTTACGATGCTAGGGTAACTCGTTACTGAGTCTTCGGCTCACCGTTTTGTTTTCCGTTTTAGGTACTGCTGGGGACCACGGAAACGAGTAGTGGCGAGGATTTCACTATTACCAAGTTCACCTATGTTAATGTTAAGTTGTAACAAGTTTAAGTAAAGATTCTTGATTAAGTTACGTACTTTATTTAAGGAATTAAAAAGGATTATTATACTAATTTGGAGTTTAATAGTGATTAATATGATGGTTGCCTTGTAATTCCCAAGAGGGAGTTACGGCAGTAATGTCCCGACCAAATTAGGTTAATTCCGCTGCGAAGTATGCCTTAATAAGTGATTTAGAGGTCGGGGTGTTACACTTAGGAAGAATATAAATCTGAGCCCAATACATATGCAGGCTAAGAAGAACAGAATTGATCAACTGAACTCTAGCTGTGTAGGACAGGTTCCTAGTACTCCACACTTTAATTCTTGTTGTCATCTTGTCTACTAAAACACCACATTGAGCAACTGTGATCCTTTTGGAGAAAATGGGAACACCAAGGTATTTGAATGGCAAGGAACTCCTGGAAAAACCAGAAGCTTCCACCACTTTAGTTACATCCCTATCCTGCATGCCATGACAAAAAAGTAGAGGACGTCTGCTTATTGGCAACCAAACCAGAGGAATCATAAAATAGTTTAAAACCTTGCAGCAGCAGATAAATAGAGGGGTAATCTCCTTTGCAACATAAGATCAAGTCATCTACAAAACACAGATGGGTAAGCCTGATTTCTTTGCATCTTGGGTGAAAATGCTCCATTCTTCTCATTCTATGGAGAATTCTGGACAAATACTTCATGCAAATGACAAACATCAAGGGTGACATGGGATCACTCTGTCTTAACCCCCTACTAGATTTGAAAAAACCATGCATAGATCCATTGATCATTAAGGAAAACTTAGGGGTAGTAACACACTCCATTACCAGATGAACAAACTTTTGAGGAAACCCCAACTTCTCCAACATTTCCTGAAGAAAGCTCCAGTTAACAGTATCATATGCCTTCTGCATATCCACCTTCAGTAAACAGCTTGGTTTGACATTCTTCCTTCCGTAGTGCTTAACTAAATCCCGCACAACCATAATGTTGTGGACAATATATCTACCATGTACAAACCCCCCTTGGTTCTCTAAGATCAAATCAGGCAAGATATGCCTCTGAAGGAAATAATGCCCTTGGTCCAAGTATGCATTCAATGTTAAGTCTAATAAATGCGGTTCAGTATTAATTAACAAGTTAATAATTCAGTGAGATCAAGTGAGCTGAATGCCTGACTAGAGGCCGCTTCAGATCAAGTGGAATTAATGATATTAATCCACAGCTTACTCTTGACTGAACCCGTAGGGTCACACAAATAGTACGTAAACGGATCAAGTATTTAATGGCATTAAATACTCCATCTATGGATATTCGGAATCGACGGATCTTGGTTTCAGTGGGAGCTGAGATCGTCACAGGCAAGAAATGAATACTCCGGAAACGATGATATTGCCGGAAACGGAAATATGGATCGTATCGGAAATATAAATATTATCCAAGTCGTAGATGTTGCCGGAAACGGAAACATGGTACGTATCGGAAAATATTATCGGAAATGGAAATATTGCCGGAATCGAAAATATTGCCGGAAACGGAAATATTGTCAGAATCGGAAATATTATCGGAATCGGAAAATAATTCCGGAAACGGAAATATTAAATATTTGTTCGAAACGGAAATTAATTCTGGAATCGGAAATATTAAATATTGTTCGTATCGGAAATGAATTCCGGAACCGGGAATTTAATCGGAAGCGTATCGTACGAATAAGCATCGGACGAGGCCTGCCGGACGAGGGCCCAGCACGAAGCCAGGCCATCGCCCAGCAAGCCAAGCGCGCCACACGAACAGCCAAGGCCACGCCAGGCCCAGCGCAAGGCCAGGCCCAGCAGGCCATGGCAGCGCGCGCAGCGCGCGCAGCAATGGGCTGCAAGCATTGCTGCAGCTCGCGTGGGCTTGTAGCTCGCGTGGGCCGAGCGGCCGTGTGGGCTGTGCGCGGGCATGGCCTACACGCTTGCGGGTCATGCTCGTGTAGAGTTTGTGTTCACATACGAAAACTAAAGAGTATAGGATTTGTTTAATGATTAAAATTCCTAATCCTAAAAGATAAATTAATTAAATAAGAATTCTACTAGGATTCTAATTTAATTAATTCGTATCCTAGTAGGATTCGATTACTTATTCCATGGTCTATAAATATGAGTTAAGGGCTCATAATTTATATAGAGTATTTCAAGTATTCAAAGTGATTTTTGAGAGCAAAAATTTAGTCATACAATTGCCTATAAAGTGCCGAAAATTCTAAGTACCTTAAGGGCGATCCTAGTTGGTCAAGCTTAAGGCGGATCCGGACGTGCTGTGGACTATCTACGGAGGGACGACACTTGGAGTCCTAAAGACTTGTTCTTGTTCGGTTCGGGCGCAGCTAGGGAAGGCACGCAACAAAGTCTATGCATCTAAACTATGCTAAATGATTATGTGTAAATAATATGCTTTCCTGGCTTTATGGTTTTTCCGCATGATTTATGAATTGTCATATGTATCATAACCTTACAGTGGTATCACGAGCCTCTTATTATTTTCATAATCTAAATTGCATGAACATGGTTAAATATTACAAATTTGCAAGAATTAAAAGGGGTGATTAATTTTCGTAATTGTTAATTAATTGCAAATTGCGTTTATTTAATTATACGTACGCAGTTTTTCGGCAGTTTCTTCGTTACTCATCCAAATCGAGTGATTTTTGTGTCAATTCCGCATGTAAAAGGCATTCTAAAATTTTGACCGAACCCAGAATTCTCAAATTCGAAGCCTAACTATGACTTTTCGAAGGTTTTAGTTTTTTGAATGAAAAATTTCGTAAATTTAAGATGTTAAATTAAATATTTGCGATTCTTGTTGATAAATCTTGAATTTTTGATTGACCTACTGTATATGTTTAACAAGTTTGAATGCCTAGCCTTGTTAATTTTGCAATCTAATTTGTAATTATGATTAATTTGTTGAAAATTGGAATAATTTAGAATTAATTTGATTTTCATAATTAGTTATAATTTAATTAGATACCTATGATTAAAAACCACCATAAAAATTGTAAATTTATGCTAAATTTTAAATTTTTATGACCAAGACTTGAATCCATGTTAATCGGAAATCAATTGAATAATGAATTTTCGATTTTTCGCCCTAAAATTATGAAATTAATATTATTTATTAATTTGTCATTAATTTTGAATATAAATTTTAAAATTTTATGCGATTCGCTCATATAACTTGCACGCACAAAGCAATGGACGCTACGTGTTACCCTTAAGGGGTGTTGTATAGTGCGGGCATGTGACGACGAGCAAGGGAGCTCGTCGCCCATGCGGTACGAATGCAATGAGCAAGGCCATGGTGCACGAAGCACAAGGCAGCAGCCCTGCCTTGTGTCGTGGGCTGTGTGCAATGGGCGAATGGGCAAGGGCGAGAGCAAGGCACGAGCAATCGCGTGTGGGCAGCAAGCGAGCTGCGCCACAGCGCGCACTGCCTCGCGCAAGCATGCGGAGCCTCGCGCGCACTGCCTCGCGCAAGCGTGCGGAGCCTCGCGCGCAGCGAGCGTAAGCTCGCGTGCCACGAGTGCTGCGCCAAGCATCGATCGCTCGCGCGCAACCAGCGCTATTGTGCGTGCGACGAGCGCTGCGCCCAGCGATGGCGTGCGAGTGCTTGTTGTGCGTGCGACGAGCGCTGCGCCCAGCGATGGGCTGCGGCAGCATGCTCGTGCGTCTAGCGCTGGCGCGCGCAGCGAGCACCAGCTCGCGTGATGCCTTGCGATGGTGAGCAGCAGCAATGCGACGCAGCGCATGGGCTGCGCGCACATGGCCAGCGATGGCTGTGTGCGTGTGGCCCATGGGCGTGCGATGCATGGGGTTGTTGCGTTGCGATTAGATCGTTTTGAAATTTTTAATTTGAAATTTTCAGTTTACGTAATTTTAATTAATTTTAAAATTGATAATTTAAATTATTTTCTTGGATTTTAATTTTGAATATTGTAATTATAATAAATTTTATTTATTCTAATTATTTTACTAAAATTAAAATCATGAATTAATTTAAATACGACTGAAATTAAATTAAACTTTTGGATTCAATTATAAATTTATATGAGCTTTAAATTTTAATTAAATTTGTATGTTTCCGGTTAGACTAGAAATACATTTTTATGTTTAAAATTAGTAAAGCATATGAATTTATTGGTTTAAGTGGGAGCCCCTTTTAGTCATAAACTCTTGATTAGGTCTACAAATCCTTAAGGTTAAAACAACTTGATTAGAATTAATAAGGACTGAATAATTTGTAGATTATTGGTGCCCTTGATTAATTGCTGCAAATGTTTATGTGATGCATAATGTGTTTTACTAACCAGCTATGTGGGCCATTCATGATAATGAATGGGTGAATGGTATATATTGTATATGTACTGTTTTGCAGGTTATAAGGTGACTAGTATGGCCCAAATAGGATAGAAAATATGGTCTGCGTACCATTAATTTGAATGTAATTGGTCTAAAATACCAAGTTGTTTTTCAATTCAAAATGGTCTGCGTACCATCAAATAGTTGTAATTAGTTTTAATTATAGATTATTCTATTTGAAGAAAATGGTGCCTCCCACGGAGATTTTCAAGACGGACTTTGAAGTTAAATCTTCAAGATGAAGTCGGGCCATACTAGATCACATTTATCTTATGCATGTTTTGAGTTATTTATTGCTTTTAAATATGTCTTAAAATGCATGAGATCAAAAGCTTGATTATGTTGCATGATTAAGGATTTTAGTTCACTTAAAATCTAACCAACATAGTAAGAGCCTTAAGTTCCAAACTTAAAAATTGAGTTAAAAGGTGTCATGCCAAAATATACACTTGCTTGGATATCCTTTACATCAATCTAGTAATAGTTTTCGCTCAGCGAGGTGTTACTTATTGGTCCTAAAGGGGCAAGGTACACAAATAATTGTGAGTACATGTTAGTTTTGGTGAAACTCAACGATATAAGTAAGGAGTCCTTTTATGTCGTGGCAAAATCGATAGGTTTACCTAATAAGTTCTTAGACGTACCTATCAACCAAGAATAGTTTCTAGACTATTAGCAAAAGGCTTTTGCTTACCTAAGATGTTTTAGGATTAAGTCGACAAACTGTGCTTAGTTCTTCAATGATTTTAGGATCTTGGAATCATTTTATTCACACCTGCCGGAACAAATAACTTGAATAAAATGCTTAATGAACATTGAATTATGCATGTATGCTAGAATTTAAGTTTATTAAGAGAAACTGTGAATGATTATTTATTTGTTTATTCTTTTCAATTGTAGTTTTAAATATGGCAAACAACAATTCATTCAACATTCGATCAATTCTCGAAAAGGAGAAGTTGAACGGGAAAAACTTCCTTGACTGGCAAAGGAACTTGCAAATAGTTCTTATGCAGGAAGGAAAGGAGTATGTCCTAGAAGAGGCGATGCCCGAAGCCACAGGCGACGGGGTCACTCAGGCAGCCCTCAATCGTTGGATTGATGCCAAAAAGGATGTGAAATGTCTAATGCTCGCCACCATGAGTGCAGATCTGCAGAAAACGCTCATCAACTCAGATGCTTTCACAATCATCAGTGAGTTGAAGAACATGTTCCAAGATCTGGCTCGAGTCGAAAGATTCGAGACTCATAGGCAAATTCTTGAGACCAAGCTTAAGAAAGGCGAGCCCGTAAGTCCACATGTTCTCAAAATGATTGGACTCATTGAGAATATGAGTCGGCTGGATCAGCAATTTTCTCAGGAAATGGCTATAGACACCATCCTCCATTCTCTTCATAGCGGGTATGATCAGTTCAAACTGAACTACAGTATGAATAGTCTGGACAAAACGCTCACTGAGCTTCACGGTATGCTGAAGACCGCTGAAAAGACGCTCAAAAGTGATAAGCAGGATGTGCTTATGGTGCGTGGGGGCAAGTTCAAGAAATCTGGAAAGAAGAGGAATGCTAAGAAAGGTGGCAACAAGGCCAGCCCAACTAAGCAAACTGGCGCCAAATCTGTAAAGAGGAAGGTCAGTCAACCCACTTCTGAATCCGAATGCTTCTACTGCAAGAAGAAGGGGCATTGGAAGAGAGATTGCTTGAAGCTAAAGGAAGATCAGAAGAACGGAACAGTCGTTCCATCTTCAGGTATTTTCGTTATAGACTGTATACTTGCTAATTCAACTTCTTGGGTATTAGATACAGGTTGTGGCTCACACTTATGTTCCAATCCACAGGGACTAAGAAGAAGTAGAAAGTTAAGCAAGGGTGAAGTCGACCTACGAGTGGGAAATGGAGCACGGATTGCTGCATTAGCTGTAGGAACTTATTATTTGTCGTTGCCCTCCGGGCTAGTTTTGGAACTGGAAGAATGTTTCCATGTTCCAAGTCTTACTAAAAACATCATTTCAGTTTCTTGCTTAGATGCTAAGGGATTTTCCTTTTTAATAAAAGACAATAGTTGTTCGTTTTATTTTAAGGAGATGTTTTATGGATCTGCTAGATTAGTCAATGGACTTTATTTATTAGATCACGACAAACAAGTATATACCATAAATACCAAAAAGGCCAAAAAGGATGATTCAGATCTCACCTATCTGTGGCATTGTCGATTAGGCCATATAAACTTGAAACGCTTAGAAAGACTTCAAAAGGAAGGAATTATAGAACCATTTGACTTAGAGGATTATGGTAAATGCGAATCATGTTTACTTGGCAAAATGACAAAGCGACCTTTCTCTAAAGTTGGAGAAAGAGCAAATGAACTATTGGGTTTAATCCATACAGATGTATGTGGACCAATGAGTACAAATGCTAGAGGTGGTTTCAGCTACTTTATCACTTTCACTGATGACTTCAGTAGATATGGTTATGTCTACTTAATGAAGCATAAGTCTGAATCCTTTGACAAATTCAAGGAATTTCAGAGTGAAGTAGAGAATCAATTAGGCAAGAAGATTAAGGCACTGCGGTCTGATAGAGGCGGTGAATATCTGAGCTATGAATTTGATGACCATCTGAAAGAATGTGGAATTCTATCAGAATTGACTCCTCCTGGAACACCACAATGGAACGGTGTGTCGAAACGGAGGAACAGAACCTTGCTAGACATGGTCAGGTCAATGATGGGTCAGGCCAAACTTCCATTAGAATTTTGGGGACATGCACTAAATACAGCTGCACTCACTATAAATAGAGCTCCGTCTAAAGCTGTCGAAAAGACTCCATATGAGTTATGGTTTGGAAAGCCTCCAAATGTGTCTTTTCTTAAGATTTGGAGATGTGAAGTATACGTCAAACGATTAATTTCAGACAAACTTCATCCAAAATCTGACAAATGTATCCTTGTGGGCTATCCAAAGGAAACAAAGGGGTATTACTTCTACAATACATCTGAGAACAAGGTGTTTGTTGCTCGAGATGGTGTCTTTTTGGAGAAAGATCACATTTCCAAAATGACAAGTGGGAGAAAAGTAGACCTCGAAGAAATTCGAGTCGAACAACAAACTCTAGAGAATGCTCAAGATGACATTCAGGATGAAACTCAGAGATCTTTAGAAGAATCTGGTGAGAATCATGGTCGATCTAGAAATGTTACCCCGCGTAGATCGCAAAGATATAGATCTCAACCGGAAAGGCACTTAGGTATTTTGACGAACGAGAGCTATAACGTTCTATTACTTGAAAGTGATGAACCTGCGACTTACAAACAAGCTATGACGAGCCCTAGCTCCAAGCAATGGCAAGAAGCCATGCAATCTGAATTAGACTCCATGTCTGAAAACCAAGTATGGGATTTGGTCGATTTGCCAGATGGCTACCAAGCCATTGGAAGCAAATGGGTTTTCAAACTGAAAAAGGACAAGGATGGGAAACTTGAAGTTTTCAAAGCTAGATTGGTTGCAAAAGGTTACAGGCAAGTCCACGGTGTGGATTACGATGAAACCTTTTCACCAGTTGCAATGCTAAAGTCTATTCGGATAATGTTAGCAATCGCTGCATATTACGATTACGAAATATGGCAGATGGATGTCAAAACTGCTTTCTTAAACGGCGTTTTAACAGAAACGGCGTTTATGACACAGCCTGAAGGTTTTGAGGATCCAAAGAATGCTAAAAAGGTATGCAAGCTAAAGAAATCAATCTACGGATTGAAGCAGGCATCCAGGAGCTGGAATATACGTTTTGATGAAGCAGTCAGTGACTTTGGTTTCATCAAGAACGCAGACGAATCTTGTGTATACAAGAAGGTCAGTGGGAGCAAAATTGCTTTCCTAGTATTATATGTCGACGACATATTACTTATCGGAAATGACATTCCTATGTTGAACTCTGTCAAGATTTGGCTTGGGAAATGTTTTTCGATGAAAGATCTAGGAGAAGCACAGTACATATTGGGCATCAAGATTTACAGAGATAGATCTAAAAGGATGATTGGACTTAGTCAAAGAACTTATATCAATAAGGTGCTTGATAGGTTCAAGATGGCAGACTCCAAGCGAGGCTACCTACCCATGTCTCATGGAATAACTCTAAGCAAGACTCAGTGCCCAAAAACACTTGATGAGCGTAGACGAATGAATGGGATTCCATATGCATCATTGATTGGTTCAATAATGTATGCTATGATATGTACAAGCTCGGATGTTGCGTACGCACTCAGTGCTACGAGCAGATACCAGTCAGACCCAGGAGAGGCGCATTGGACTGCTGCCAAGAATATTCTGAAGTACCTGAAAAGGCACAAAGATGACTTCCTGGTCTATGGTAGAGATGATGAATTAATTGTTAAAGGCTATACGGACGCAAGTTTCCAAACCGACAAAGATGATTTCAGATCACAGTCTGGGTTTGTCTTCTGCCTCAACGGAGGTGCAGTAAGCTGGAAAAGTGCTAAGCAAAGCACCATTGCGGATTCTACAACTGAAGCGGAGTACATTGCTGCACATGAAGCAGCAAAGGAAGCTATATGGCTAAGGAAGTTCATAGGTGAACTTGGTGTAGTCCCCTCCATTAAAGGACCAATAGCCCTGTATTGTGATAATAACGGAGCTATTGCACAGGCAAAGGAGCCTAGACACCACCAGATAGGCAAGCATGTACTTCGTAGATTTCACCTTCTACGAGAGTTCGTTGAAAGAAAGGAAGTCGAAATAAGCAAAATTGGAACTGATGACAACATATCAGATCCATTGACTAAACTTCTGCCGCAGGCGAAGCACAACTCGCACACTGCAGCTATGGGAATCAAGCATATTGGAGAATGGCTTTGATATCCCTGTTTAATGTTTTAAAGTTTTAGAGTTTAAATCTTTGTAAAACATTATTGGTTAATCATTCACAATAAATGAAGAGAATTCATTTTTTCCATTTAATTTGTGGTTTATTAAATGATGAGTCCCTTCAATTTGACGATGTATTCAAGATAGACTGTCAGGACCAGTCCTGTGACTAAGAAATGTCTATCAAGTGAACTTGAATGTCAAAGGTTGAAAATGGTCCCTAGTCGGAGTTTTCTATAAAATCGGACGCATAGAAAACGTTAGACGACTAGAATGCAAGATGACTAGTAGTTCTGTTTCTTGAACTATGTGGACATGGCAATGTCATAATCATTTGCATAGATACTTACTTTGGGAAGACTAGTATCGGACAAGACCTATGAAACTTTACTGTAAGAGATGAAAATCTGTCATAAGTAAATTTCATTAAAATTATTAGACACTAAATCCTCAATACCTGAGTGATTTGAGATTACTTGTTTGAGAACTGGTTGCTTTGACGTTGACCAACCGTCGCACCGTAAAAGGAGGCTATAAAGGCAACGCTCAGGTAATCACCTATCAAACGAAGTCTAATCTCAAGATCGCAAGATTGGGATTGTCCTCCCATAAATAGGGATGAGATGCTTAAAAGTTGTACAAGACCACTCGAAGAGCTAGAAACTGTGAAATGCATGGCCGTGCTCGGATGAATCATAGGCTATGATTATCTGTTTATTTGATCAGTTGAACTCTGAAACCGAGGAACACCTCTGGACATAATAAGGATGACAACTCTTACCTTATGTTCAAGAGCAAGCATCGAGCGACAAAGGAATTAGGAAATGCACACTTGTCCCTAAGGACAAGTGGGAGACTGAAGGAAATAATGCCCTTGGTCCAAGTATGCATTCAATGTTAAGTCTAATAAATGCGGTTCAGTATTAATTAACAAGTTAATAATTCAGTGAGATCAAGTGAGCTGAATGCCTGACTAGAGGCCGCTTCAGTTCAAGTGGAATTAATGATATTAATCCACAGCTTACTCTTGACTGAACCCGTAGGGTCACACAAATAGTACGTAAACGGATCAAGTATTTAATGGCATTAAATACTCCATCTATGGATATTCGGAATCGACGGATCTTGGTTTCAGTGGGAGCTGAGATCGCCACAGGCAAGAAATGAATACTCCGGAAACGATGATATTGCCGGAAACGGAAATATGGATCGTATGGGAAATATAAATATTATCCAAGTCGTAGATGTTGCCGGAAACGGAAACATGGTACGTATCCGAAAATATTATCGGAAATGGAAATATTGCCGGAATCGAAAATATTGCTGGAAACGGAAATATTGTCAGAATCGAAAATATTATCGGAATCGGAAAATAATTCCGGAAACGGAAATATTAAATATTTGTTCGAAACGGAAATTAATTCCGGAATCGGAAATATTAAATATTGTTCGTATCGGAAATGAATTCCGGAACCGGGAATTTAATCGGAAGCGTATCATACGAATAAGCATCGGACGAGGCCTGCCGGACGAGGGCCCAGCACGAAGCCAGGCCATCGCGCAGCAAGCCAAGCGCGCCACACGAACAGCCAAGGCCACGCCAGGCCCAGCGCAAGGCCAGGCCCAGCAGGCCATGGCAGCGCGCGCAGCGCGCACAGCAATGGGCTGCAAGCATTGCTGCAGCTCGCGTGGGCTTGTAGCTCGCGTGGGCCGAGCGGCCGTGTGGGCTGTGCGTGGGCATGGCCTACACGCTTGCGGGTCATGCTCGTGTAGAGTTTGTGTTCACATACGAAACCTAAAGAGTATAGGATTTGTTTAATGATTAAAATTCCTAATCCTAAAAGATAAATTAATTAAATAAGAATTCTACTAGGATTCTAATTTAATTAATTCGTATCCTAGTAAGATTCGATTACTTATTCCATGGTCTATAAATATGAGTTAAGGGCTCATAATTTATATAGAGTATTTCAAGTATTCAAAGTGATTTTTGAGAGCAAAAATTCAGTCATACAATTGCCTATAAAGTGCCGAAAATTCTAAGTACCTTAAGGGCGATCCTAGTTGGTCAAGCTTAAGGCGGATCCGGACGTGCTGTGGACTATCTACGGAGGGACGACACTTGGAGTCCTAAAGACTTGTTCTTGTTCGGTTCGGGCGCAGCTAGGGAAGGCACGCAACAAAGAGTATGCATCTAAACTATGATAAATGATTATGTGTAAATAATATGCTTTCCTGGCTTTATGGTTTTTTTATGAATTGTCATATGTATCATAACCTTACAGCCTCAACCTCCCACAAATCACCTTTGTGATACACTTATATAATGTATTACAGCAGGAAATTGGTCTGAAATCACTCACATTCTGAGGGCATTTAGTCTTAGGAATAAGAGTTATGACAGTATGATTAGGCTCCTTTAGCAGTTTTCCATTATTGAGCACATCCAAAACTGCATTCACCACATCATTCTCCACAATGTGCCAAGTGTCTTTGTAAAAGAAAGACTCAAGCTCATCAGGTCCAGGTGCTTTCACACCAGGAATAGAAAATAGAGCTTGCTTCACCTCTTCTTTAGTATAATTGGCATTTAGAATATTTCTATGTTGTTCAGAAACCAGAGGACCCTCTTGAACAACTTGCCTAATCACTGGTGTCCTGTGCTCCTGATTCTTCCCCAACAAATCAACATAATGGTCTACGAAAGCTGCAGAAACAGAATCAGGTGTGTCCCTCCAAACACCATCCATACTATGAATACTATACACCTGGTTTTGAACATTTCTACTCCTTATACTTTGATGAAACAAAGCAGTATTCTCATCACCAGCTTTAATCCACTCTATCTTGGCTTTTTGTTTCAAAAATCCACATAAGCTTGATGTTGTATTTTGTAATTCTGAATAGCCACTAATTCCAAATCAGCAAGCTCCTGATTAGCAGGATCTAAGTGCATGGCTTCCTGTGCAGCTACCACAGCATGATAAGCTTTTAAATCACTTGCCTGAATGTCTGAGAACCCCTTTTTATTGAGCTCTCTAAGAGCCTGCTTAACTTTCTTCAATCTGGTAACAACACTATACATCTTACTTCCATGAACCTGTTGATTCCATTGATGTTGCACAATTCCAGCAAAATCTGGAGAGGACTTCCATATAGTGAAGTATCTAAATGGTTTTCTGCCTCTTGTGTGTCTTGGATACATAGTGATCAACCCAGGTGAATGATCAAACTCACCCTCAGTCAGGAAACAAGCTTCTGTAGAACAATAAGCACTTTGCCAAGCTGGATTAGACAGAACTCTATCCAACTTAGAAAAAACTCTAGCTGCCCCATATTGCTTGTTGTTCCAAGTAAACAGATTACCAACACACTTGATATCCTCCATACTACATCCATGCATACAAGCATTAATGTCAGTAATTTCAGCATGCCTCACAGGGGCTCCTATTCTTTCTTCAACCCCCATCACACAGTTAAAATCCCCACATAATATCCAAGGATCCTGAGAATTCAATTCCATCAAAGTTTTCCATAAATCTTTCCTCTGGGAACTATCATTAAAGGCATAAACAAAAGTACAGAAAAAACTAGTCATGCCACTAACAGGGGTAGCATGACAATGAATAAGCTGGTTTGTTATAGCAACAATGTTCACTGTAAAACAACCAGGCTTCCAAGCAACAACAATTCTTCCACCATTGTGAAAACTAGCATTACTAGTAAAACACCAATTCAAAAAAATGTTCTGGTAAAGCTTACCTAAGTTAGCAAGCTTTACTTTATGCTCCAGGAGTCCAACCAATCCCACATCATGCCTTTGAATGAACTTCCTCACTTCATTCTGCTTCTGAATGGAATCGATGCCCCTGACATTCCAACACAAAATTCAATACATTAGGGATAGAAGGGTCCCCCCTTCCAACTGATTCACCAATATGTCCTACAACTGCAACATGTTCAACTACACCCTCACCATCTTGCTGAGACAACAATAATTGGAAGGGGTTATCAACCTGAGTTGGTTGAACACTAGAAGTTCTAACCCTGATAGGTCTACGAGCCCTCTAAAACCCTTCTTGATCCACCACTGGTTCCACTTCAGTAGCTGGAACAGGGAGAGTGCTCACTCGTTGCTTCTGAACCCACACTCTCTTAGTCTTAGTCTGTGTACACTCTGCTTCCACATGGCCAACCAACTTGCACCTGGTACACAGTGTAGGTCTCCATTCATAGTGTACTGGCACACCAACCATCTCCCCATTTTCATCCATGAAAGAGATTTGATCAGGTAGGGCCTGATCCATATGAACCTCCACCATTACCCTAGCATACTTAATTTTGTCCCTACATGTGGTAGCATAGTCTCTCTTAAGAGGCTTACCCAACTGATTCACAATTTTGAATAAAGACTCCCCCCCCAGTATTTAAAATGCAGTTACAACTGAACCCAAATAGGCCCCATTTTCACCTCTTCCTTCTCCATATCCATGTCTACCCTCCATGGCTTCAGAACTAATGGTTTACTATCAAAGAAAAAACGCCCAGCAAGCACTTTATCCCTTGATTCCATTTAGTAAATCTAACCAAATAGACACCCTTCTTCATCATCACAACTTTGTCCACTTTCAGGTTTCCCCAAATTCTTCGAATGAAACCCTCCATCACATGGATTGGGGGATTTGTACCAACAACAGAACACACCACAGATGAGTTCCAAAAATCCACTTCCTCCTATATATCATCTAGTTCTATTCTAACAGGGGTAGTATTCACAACAGATTCAGAAATAGGTTCAGCAATAATCACATCATCATCATTATCACTCATAACAACCTCCTCAAACTGCTGTAAAATGGGTACAGTAATCGTACCTATATCGTCGTTCGATCGATCTTTCATCTGAGCAGCTGAACCATGAATAACCTGCATAAATTCATTGAATGATTGCCTAACTTCGGATCGTAGTTAAAGCTGCTGCAACCCCGATTTCGGCGTGAACACCTCATTTTCCAATCCAAAATCAAGTGCCTCCACCCCCAAAATTTCATCAATTGGTCGTGTACGAAGAGCCTGAGTATCCGAAGATGGTCCTGCGAGCTTCCCTCTACCATTTCCATGCTTGCTCCCCTGAGATTTCGAACCAGTTTTTCGTGCCATGGCTACGGCTCACATTAGCTTAACATGAGCCTAGAGAAAACTTGGAGAGAAAGTCAGGAGACTTAATTTATTTTTCAAGAAATAATAAGTTATACATTAGAAAAACATATAGTACAAACATAAGGGAACAAAATTAACAGGCATTTGAAGTAGAATATAACATCTGACAAAAAATACATTCAATCAAAAGTTCCTTATATTGTACGGAGTACTTAGTGTTTCGATTTCTTATTAGATTGAAACCATAATTACAGAACATTGAATCTAATGAATTATAGTTGAGTCTTAAATATGGATGAAAAATAAATCAGTTGGGGAAATTGGAAAACGCCAGGCTCCAGTGACGTCAACTTAAATATTAGAAAGATAAAAAGAACCCAAAATTTATATATAAAATATGGTCAGAGTCCCTAAGAAAACCATATCGGTTCACTATTTAAAAATTATAATTCAAACCAATCCGGTTCACTATTAAAAAAACTCAAACCGGTTTATTGATTTTTACTTCAAAGTCAAAATAGTAGCTAGTTTGGGAAATAGAATTAAAAAATAATTATTTTGGTAAATAAAATTATAGAAGTAGCCAATTTAGTAAAAGATCCTTACTTTTACGCAAACACTTTTGTTTCTTGGGTGCACTTCACTCGTCGTGCACTCTAACCCACATTTTGGTACGTGGTTGACTTCAAGACGATTTACATTAAGCTAATGACAGATTTTTTTTTTATAGCTCTTAATGAATAAGATTGGATCTAAATCATGTACCTAATCTCATGATAATAAATTAGGTCTACTATGTTTCAATATAATATTAAAACGAATCAAAATTCTTCGTCACGGTAATAACTACTCCGGCAAATGACTTGTTTATGAGCAAGTAGGCGCATGTTATAATTTTTATTAACAAAATGACAAGTAGGGTGTTCTTTACTTTTCTTAATAAAAAGGACTCAAGGATTAGTCCTTCTTTTTATATATAAGATAGTGAATCATGAAGATGAATGGTCAAATGGAGCCGTGGTTAAATAAATGAAGTGAGCTCAAGCAATTTTGAAACATACATTTGCTCGTTCATAAAAGTTCATGCACTACTAGATCGTTTATTCATTAAACTGCAGAGCTATTGTAATCATAATTCGGCTCTTACCTGCACTTCGCAGGAAAAATTCCCATAACCTAGGCTGAAATCCCATGACGTTTTTAGTTTTGAAATAACTGGACTTCAAGAAAATTAGAGATAAAGAACTGAAAATAAAGATTGATGGTAGCTTTTGTTGTGATGATCAAAGCTTGAAGACTTGTTCTTTATTTGTTTCGCCTATTTGCATTAAAAACATACATATGCGTAGTACTCCCACCGTCCCACTTTTTGTTTGCCCACACCACTTTTGTCTCTTCTTAATTCTACTCAATTCAACTCAACTCTTTGGCTCTGTTTGGTATGGCGTAAAACGTTTTCATGGAAAACGATTTTGTTATTTTCAATCATTTTACGTTGTTTAGTTGGATAAGGGATGTAAAACAATTTTCCATTACTCTCTCAATGGTGGAAAACCCTTTTCCATTTGAAATGAAGGCAAACCACTTTTCCTTCTTTCCTCCTTACCTCCCTCTCCTTTCTTTCCCTCAATCTTCATCATCTTCTCCCATATTTCTTTAAGGTACCAAGGAAAACTAGTTTGGAATTGTGTTTTCCCTTGAAATATGTTTTCCATGGAAAATTATTTACAATGAAAAAGTTTTACGCCTTACCAAACAGAGTCTTTGTGAAGCACTTTTGATACATTGGATAAACAATAAATGGAAGAGGGAGTACGCAGTAACAAGAATGGGAGATACAGGCTGTTCTAAGATGACATCGATGTGATGACTGATGAGTGAAATATTATGTTTTGGGCCTTTTAGGTTTTAGACGTTTAGCTGTTAATGATATAAAGCAGTTGTATTAAACTGAAAGTATAACCGTATAAGCATCACCCGCAAATTGGAAAAAATGCACTACAAATCTCCGGCTAAATAGTAGGCCTGAATATACCAATATATTGTTGGAGTTTTATTGACGCATCTAATCTCAGACATTATCGACTCCGGAATTCATACAAAATAAAATTATATCACCAAATTAACATGAATTACATTAATTAAAAGTTCCATGACGATCCATACAACAGGGTAATACTCTTGGGTAAAATCATGTAACTGAGATTCATAAAGCACAAGTGTCTCTAACACTAAGTAGCCAATTATCCAACAAATGAAAGGTATATACTCTTACCGTTGAAACACTTGAAAGCGCCAATAAGAAAGGTAAAAATGAAAATAAAAGTAACGTGCCTGTACATCCATTTTACAAGCTACAATCACCTTTAAAACCTTTCACCCGCTATAATCGGCACCGTAGAATTTGTCTTCTGGATAGTAATCAGCAGTTACAGTGTTGCCACCAAATTTTCTTCCTCCAAGCATGTTTTTTGCACTAGCACAGGCGGAAGTATCAGCATACTCCAAGAACACCTGCAAAGAAATTATTTGCACCTCAACAAAATGTACAGTAACACCAGTGCGGTGTAAAACAGCTACTCGGGAGAAAATCCGTTCAAATTATAGTACTTGAAAAATCATCTAAAATGGCTATGATAATGATAATACATAATATAATGACAACCCAACAAGGTCTTGTTTCGAACACAATATACTGCATAACAAACTACAAACAAATGACAAACTTGAAATTCAATTATATAAGAAAGATATTTACCTTCCCAACACCAGGAATCAGTTTCCCCTCCATATCAGGTCGAGGAATAACAATGTTTGTCAAGTCCCCTAGGCAAAGTAATAATGCTAATTAGTTTCAGCTATAGTGAGAAATATTTTTAAAAAGAAACTGCTACAAAAAAATCAGGAAGATTGTCCACCAACAACAAGAATTCTACTTCAATGAGCAAAAAGTCTGACTATAGTCCTAAAAGCATAAATGCCATTCTGTGACTTCCATTATGCACAAAGTAACTAAGACGCTTAACCACAAATATTTCAACAGAAGATTACAACATTAAGAAGAATATTCCCCCACACCTTACTGGCTCACTTCATTCTGCTTTTAATAGCACATAGCACTATATAGCCAACTTCTAATCCATCACACAAGCAATTAGTAATTGGAACGGGAAGGCTTAAAATTGAAATTAGACTAATTAATAACTGCCACCTTCCCTGACATAATCACTTTGTTAAGCATTCTACAAACTAGTCAAAATTGGGGAGGGTAAACATAAATACTAGTGAGTAATCAAGACGGGGCAAGGGAGAATCGATATTCCATAACAACACTTAAAAAAGAGAGACATTTTAGATGAGAGATAGAAAATAGCAATCATAGCACTCACCAAATTTACCACATTCATCCCGCATATCTTCTAAAATTTCCTCATACTCATTATCATCTCTCAGTTCGTCAACAGTTACCACCTTGACAATAGCATAACAAAAATAAGGCATTGAAAAAATGCATTATAGTACTCACAAATTAGGAAACAGAAAACTTAGAGCGGTCACAGATACCTGATTCAAGCAAAGAATTTTTGTAGGACTTTCTGTGGTCCCCATATTAGGTAATGTGACTCCAAGAAGATTGAAACCACTAGCTTCTATAGCCATTTTCTGTAGAGTAAATTATGCTAATAGATTACAAACAACTCACAAAGAAAAGACTAAAAGCAAGAAGCCTCAGAGTGGTAGGATTACTTTACCTGCATGGCTACATGTTGCTGCGCATGAGCCAAAAGATTTTCATGCTCTAATTTTGCTTGCCCAGTGCTGCAAGTTCATAACAAAGATTTAAAACATGTATATAGGACAGAAGGATAATCTGGAATCTGCACAAGTGCTTAAAATAGCAGTGTCTATCTCTAACGATTCTAAGCATTCATTGTCCTGTGATACTCCGGGACATCAAACAATTAATTATAGCCCTATTAATTGAAAATTAGATTTTAGAGCAATAGTATACACTATTTCTAGCCACAGTCCTACTGAAGACCCTGTATTTACTTTTCAGTTAATTCACTTGCAAATATAAATATTTTCTACAAAATAAAATCTAATAATCTCAAAAATAGATACCAAAAGACAGTAGCAGCGAACTAAAAAATTTCATATTTGCTTGTTTGATCATCAAAAACAATTCAGCAAAGTTTGCTTGACAAAAATGCAGGCTTTTATCAATGCAGAAAATATGGTCATATCTCACATACAGAGTATAACATTTATCTAAGCATCAACATCCAATGGAAACACACATAAACTACTCCGTAAAAAAATATTCAGTAGAAACATATGTAAAACCCCTAATTAAGTTGCCCACTATAATATCCCCGGGAGGGGGGGAGGGGGGTGTTGCAGAATATAATGCATTTTCGTTTCTGCTAAAATAATTATCACAGGCCAGCCTTCAAACTTACTCTATGACACAGCAGGTGTGTCTTCAAATTTAAATGAAGTTTTAAGCCAATGCACATTTATATAAGATAGTCTTACACGAATCCTTCATAAAGAAAAGCAAACTTAACAATCATTATTACAGAACTTGTAGCACCAATACTGCTTGTTTGCTTGACTACAAACGATATGAGAATATTCTTCAATCTTCATGATAAGTTGGTACCAAATGACAGATGTATAGAAACTAGTTCATTAAATAATTATATTTACTTCATTAGATAATTATGTTGACACTAATATTTTTTGCAGTCTACAAATCGCAGTACATCTACATCGAAAAATTCACCACTTAATTGAAAATTTTGCACTGGAGATCTTACAAAAATAGCCTCCTTTTCAGCTGAACGTGAGTAACAAATTAGCACAGTCACCTCCCTAAGGAATGGTGCTGCTGCTACGGTGTTGATGTTGCTAGCATCAAAATCCACTAATCTCGAATTAAGAAATACAAGCTTACAAATTGAAGTTCTCACTGAAACAGAACATCAAACACTCAAGATTCTAGTAATCTAGTTCACGGTCAACGTACCTGACAGCAGCCCTTCTTACAGTTAAAGTTTTATCACCCATTTTTAAGCCGTTGAGGGCATCACATGCAATATCTGTCACTGCCGAATCCTGCAATATTAGCAAACAAAAGGAGTAAAGGGTTACATGGACAATCACCCAATCTCAAGTTCATCATTACCTAAAAGTAAAAGGACCGGACCGGAAAAAACCCGGTTAAGTCCGGTATTGTCCGGAAACCCGTAAACTAATTTATTTTTTTCACTCTCGGCGTAGCAGCGTTAATACCAAAGTGGGATTTAGGGTTATGGTTATATTTCCTCTCGCAGTAGTCCCGCCTATCTACACTCAGTCACTCTCCCTCCCTCATTCTCTTTTCTCAATTCAAGATCTCAAGTGTACAACAGAGCCTCTCTCTGTCTCTCTCTCTTTTTCTGCTTCAATTCTACTTTCCCCATTTTCTTCATCTAATTCCATGTATGTTTGCAACTGTGCAAGAAGAAGAATTTTCAGTTATTTACCAGATCTTGGTTCAGGTTAGAGCTGTCACATTAATGGTTCGGGTTCGATCCCAGCAAGGCAGCAATGGCAAATTGGCGATATTTCTATTTCCTATTTTAGTTCTTCCCTTCAATCATTTTACTTTCTTGAAAATTAGCTGATGATAATTTACATTATCATATTTACAATAAATTGTGCATAAACTACGAAGGAGCATTTGCAGATCTGATATCATGGTCTCTGCAATCTGTTACAACTATTATGCAACCATCTTTATGTTTATTGACCGCTGGTCTGGCATACTTTCCTCTCCTGGTCTAATGAACGATTGAACGCTGCTGTTTTCACGCGATTGCAACAAAAACAAGATCAACAGGTCCAGAACCGGTCTGGTCCGGAATTTTCAGGACAGGACCGGTCTCCGGACACGAAAAAATCTGGATTCTGGATCCGGTCCGGACCGGTGCACAGTCCTACTTTCAGTTCTAGCAGAGTCCGAGTAACATAAGTGCAACGTAGAATCCCAAAAAAAAGCAGAACAGGAAGTTTCTATAAACCACCAACTCAGTCATCTAGCACATAAACAGTAAAATAGTAAACTGACCTGATAAACACAAAAACCATAGCCTTTTGAATTCCCTGTGTCTCTATCCTTCACAAGGTCAAATGCTTTCAGAGGTCTATGATAAGCAAAGAGAAAAGGTAAATATGGCTATTTATAACACCCACAAGAAAGAATGGAAAATGCCATTAGACTATGAAAGAGTAATTAAGAGGAAAAAATTATTAAAAAAAACAAGGAGTTGTCACAATTTACTGAGTACTAGAACTCAATCAACAAGCATTAGAATTAACAGCTACATACCCAAATGACTGCAGTAACTCTCGCATCTGATCTTCATTAAAATAGTAAGGTATTCCACCAACAAAAATACGGTCAGGTCCTTCTGTTCCAGCTACAGCACTGATATACAAATTACAGAATCATCATTTCGGTAGACTTTGAAAACATAACTTGCATAACATTGCTATATGCAAAGGACAAGAAGAAAATTATATGAGAAAAAACAAAAGCATTTACTTTCAAGGAACCGCTAGATAATACTACCCCGTCCAACTTGAATGACCTTTCAATTTTGAGATATCATAGTGTGCTACAAAATTGCACAAGTTATGGACCAAAAAGAGAGATTAAAGGACGAAGAAAGATGATTAAGGAAGAACAAATAATGATATGATTGTATTAATGATTATCACAGTGGAAATCACCGATTACAACCTAGCCAATCTTTCGAGAGGAATGCACACTCCTAATCTAGTCTTACTACTCACTTTCCACAATATTCAACATGTCTTTTCCTTTTTCTAATGTGCTCTATATATAACACTTTTTCACTAACTAGCTCCCTAACGTATTCCCCAAGCTACCCATAACTAACTTACAAAGATACTACCTAAAGTGCCCCTCTCCACAATATTGATTTGTTGCATAATGTCCCTAATCTATTTATTGGTAGAATTTTTATTCATTAGTTAACATTATTAGCCCCACTATAACTTTATTCACTTTTCTGGTAACCTTTTATTCACTTTTTATCATCTCCTGCGGTCCTACCCCACCTTGCGTGACCCATTCTATTTGATAAACCGATCACTCTTCTATCTCCTCAAAGTAAAATCATGCACACGGATGGCCCCCCTTCTAAATTCTCTTTGGTTACCGTTGCTACAGTAATTGAGTATTAACTTATGAAAACAAAGGAAGTAATATCTTACCCATTATTAGTTCAATTAATGGAGTGGGATGTGGAAATAAATAAATTAGTAATTCCAAGGCACAATCTAGCTTCCATTAAAGATAACCCAGAGACAACAATACAAGGCAAATACTTACATTGTAACATCTGATATAATAGGCAATGTTACTTCATCTAATACAAAATAACAAGTGTATAAAATGTTTAGATGACATCCATATTTTGTGATGCTTAATTACGTATTTAAAATGATTTATCCGTATTTTTCTCCTTCGATAAGCAACAACACACTTTAATTGACTATAAATAAAACAATAAAAGTGTATACAAAATTTTGATGCCATGCATTAGATCATCATATCTGCGTGTAGAACACTATTCTCTTTCAAACATCGCAAGAGTAAAACTCACCCTGGCACAAGGCCGACAGCAGCCAGATTTAGATGGGGGCTTGGCAAACTTGGGCCAAGGGCTGCAGCTAATGCTGGATTATAATCGGTAGGTCTCTTCACTCTCACAGAAACCCCCTAAGATGACAAATAAGAACATATAAGCAGTTGATAAATAATATATGCAGTCAGCATCTCTGCACTGCCACCATTGACCAAACCAACAAGCACCATAAATCAGGAGAAACAATAAAAGACTTTGCCATATTAGTTGGTCACCACCAGATAAACCAAAAAATAAATAAATCTTTCTAAGCCTTGTTCCATCCATGCAAAAATATTGTCTAGAACTCTAGATCCTTGCATTTCTAAGTTTAAGAAAATGGAAGGATGGCCTAGCCTACAAATGCAAAACACACCGCATGCTGACCTGAACTATCAATCCAGCATAGAAGTTAAATCTTTCACGCTATACATAACTAGAGCTTCATAAAATAAAAGGTGAAATAATAAAGAATCAAAAGCACATGACAAGACAAATTAGACAATCCTATAATCCTACTGTTAAATGAAATACTTCCTCCGTTCTTTTTTAGTTGACACACTTTCCTTTGGGGGGAAGTTCTTTTTAGTTGACCTACTTCTTATTTTGGTAAGCTTTGCAATGTAAATCTCCTATTTAACCCTTACACGGTTATGTGGGTATGTGAGGTACATGATAGGGATATTATTGTCTATTTCCTATGTCACCTTTTCTTAATATATGTGCCACAATAAGGGTGTCATGTCAACTAAAAAAGAACGGAGGAATTATGGATGCTTGGAAAGCCTGAAATAATTGTCTTTCTTGAAGAAGGTTTTTTCCTCTAAACAAGCAATGGGGAGGAAAAATAGCCAGCAACTTAAAAAGGGATGGGGCAAGCTGCCCAGGATGGCTCCATGTGAACAAGGATGTGTTGCACAAATGTTCAAATTCCAATATATGATCAATCAAAACTTACCTATGCTCCTTAAAAGTTGGAAGATGGATAGGAAACTTGGATGACCGTTTTAAGGTCATAGACGAAAAACCTATAAATGGTCCTTTCCAATTGAGTATCAACCCCACTCAACCTAATTCCCAGTTTGCTTTGGTATGGGTAGATACGGGTTAGCGGGATGGCTAATTTGAAATTCACTGGAGATACTGAGACCATGGTTCGAAATACTATTTTACAGAATATGACCTGAAAAATAGATGGAGGTTGAAGCGTAAAAACCTTAATAACTACTGTAGCACTCACCGCACTTGATTTCAGATTACCCAAAAAAACAGTGAAAATGAGAGAGTTGAAAAAAAGAAAAGAGAAGGAAAGGTTGAATACAACATACTTACTGTTGTATACTTGTATTTTTTTATATATAAGTGCTTCATTCGATATGGACACAAGAATTAAGAAAGGGAGTATAAGGTAGGGAATATCAAAGGTGCCCATGTGAATACAAACAAAAGAGAGAGAAAATGTGGGGTAAAATGGTAAATATAAAATGTGTTTAAGGGCATAATGGATATTTGGTGTGTGGACACATCAAAAAGTATGTGAAAGCATGTCATAAAAAGAAGAATTTTAGGTATTTACTACCTTTAAAATACACCACTTTTGTATCCACTACCTTACGAAAATTTTATTTTAATTTACTACCTTCAAGTTTGTTTTTGTTTGGATCACTACCACTTTACAGTTTTCTCATTTTAAAATTAAGATATCTTTTTCGTTTCTTAATCGTTTAAAGTGATTCAAAACTCATTTTTCTCTTTTGTGTGTAAGGATCCATAAAGATTTTGCTTTTAAAATTTTGTAAAAGGTCAAACGAATTAAATAATATTCATAAAATTTTAAAATATTTGTGAATAGCATACGAATTGTCTAGAAATCTCGAAATCCCTATAGAAAAAGGAAAATAACGAACTTATAATCACTTTAAACGATTAAGAAACCAAAGAGATATCTTAATTTTAAAATGAGAAAACTATAAAGTGGTAGTGATTCCAAACAAAAACATACTCTAAGGTAGTAAATTAAAATAAAATTTTCACAAGGTAGTAAATTCAAAAGTTTATTTTAAGGTACTCGGTAGTAAATATCAAAATTTCCTAAAAAGAAATGATGCAACTAATATGCAAATTCCAAATAAGGCAAATGGTGCAATTAAAAAAACAAAAAAAACAAAAAAAAAAAAAAAACAGAAGGAAGTATATAAACCATCCTTTTTTAGTATAAAAACTTCACTAACTAAGGCAACAATGTGAATCACAAAATGGAAGGTGAATGAATAAGATACTGAAATGCCATCAGATTCACTTTCTCTCTCTCCTCTACCATTGAAAGAAAAGTAACCGGACTACAGCAATGAAAGTAAAACCGAACATCTCAAGAATTAATTTCGAAGATTAAACATCTCATTTAACAGATCTAGGGTTTAGATTTGGTACAAAGATACCAGCAATTCAAATTGCAAACATCACCGAATTGGGAAGCTGACAAACTTAGAATTGGCTCGTTCAAACCCAAACGAGACTCACGAGGTAGGTGCAAATTAAGTAACTCTGACCACATTCAACAGTTCAGCAGTAGTGTAAGTGTGTAACTAAAACGGTGTGTTTTGGTAGTTTGAATGGACATGGGAATTATATTCGCTACTTAGTTAAGGTAAATTAGTCCACTTATGTAACCATGTCCCTCGTACTACACACCTTTGCACATTCCAGAACGTAGTTCTCAGAAGGGTGAGCAAATCCAGAAGAAAGATAGGATAAGGGAACGGAAAAGGAATAGAAGCAAGGAATGTTCTTGCCTCAAACGAAATCCCATCCAATGCCATTGCATTGGATGCTTCTTCAACAGATCTCATTTCTACAAAAGCAAACTTTTTTTCATGATTGATGTACACATTGACAACTGCATCACCTGTAATTAAAAAACATGTTAAAATTGGAATTATACAAAATTTCCTTCAGAATAGAATAGAGAATGGCGTAGAATACTACCTCCATTTCATAATGAACGTTTTTTAAGGGAGTGTTTCATAATGATCTTAACAGTTACTATTTACTATTTGCACAAATATGAAAACGAATGAGAGAGTGTGCGTAAAAAGGTGGGTGAGTGTAAGAAAGTATGGATAACGTAAGATAGGGAGTATAAAAAGGTGGGTGACTGTAAGAAAAAAGTGGATAAAGCAAGAGAAAGTGAGTGGAACGGTGGAAATGTTGTTATGAAGAGGAGTAAGATAGTAAATTTCCATGTCCAAAAATTACATAAAGCACAACGTTAAGATTCTTACGAACATTATGAAACAGACTAAAACGGAAAGTGTTTTAAGATCATTATGAAATGGATGTAGTAGGTAAATTAATCGATCTAACTTACCAGGCCCAGCAGCATTTCCACCAATTGCTGTCATAACTTGGCTGAAGAAGGTGGCTATTGTCTGCAAAAAATCAAGGGGGACTTTTTAATAATGGTTTACAAACTTACAACAATGACAAAGTTGCACGGAAAAAGAAAAAGACTAACAAACAACTATAAAACTAACAGCAGTTGCTCGTTATAGAATTGCTTGGAACAGGATCACTTTTAAAAAGACAATATTTACTACTGAATGACAATTATCCAATTCTAAAAGAAAATGAGTAAAGTGGCAGGTCAAAAGCCACCATTGTATGAGTGCATTGCCAAATTATCAAGCAAAAGAGCATATTCATCATTTACAAACAAAGAAGTTACAAGAGTATGCAACCAAATTGAAAATCCTAAATGTTCTAACAGCCCATTATCACGTCAATGTTCGTGATAAAGCTACTCCACCCCCAAACATGTGTTTTTCTTCATAAATTTTCATTAATACCATGGAGTTACGGGCAATGGCATGACATTCCCTAACAAAAATACCCATATGTTCATTACCAGCATTTATTACCTACCAAATGGGCCATAATTTAAAATTGTGCCTATGAAGTCAAAACTCAAAGACCTCAAGCATTCTCAACCTTATAGGATTGCCAAGTTTGCATATTAGTGCCTACTTACTGTAATCACTTGAGACAAACACAAGCTATCATGAAGTTTTGTCAACATCTAGCTAAAAAAAGATAATTCAATAGATGAATAGCACACAGAAACATATATAAAAACAATACATGATTTTCTGCTACAAAGGTTAGCTCTAATCTTTTATGTTTCGGTTTATCCACGAAAGAGAAATAATAAAACCATTAATAAAGTTTTTTATTAATGTTTTGCGGATCACGCCAATACATCAAAAGTTGCCATGAAGCTCAACTAAAAACCGCTAATCTCACCATTGTTGTATTCTCACTGAGGCACCTCAATCTTTACTTACTTTTTGGTACCTTGTGTTTCAGACACTTCCCAAAAGGAATCCTCTATTCCGTTCACAACTATAATCTGGCCTAGAAATTTGGTTCAGTAACTAGGTCTTTTACTATACAACTCAATTTTCCTTACTACTTAATACTTATCAAAAAGATAAACGACGAAACACTGCAGATAATCTCTACTTTACTATTACTATCTCCACAGAACAAGTATCAGCAATTCAGCATGCAAGAAACCACTATACATATCAGATAAAGATAATGGCACAGTTGACAGCCAAATACGTTCATTGATCAAATGATATGCAACTATTTTAAAATTTAAAGTATCTCAAAGTACAAATCCAAACTTCAGAGTACCTTGACAAAAATATACATAACTTAAAGAGATCTATTAAACAACCTATTTTCTTTCTCTATCATACTTTATATAGTACTCCCTCTGCTTCACAATAAGTGCAACACTTGATGATGCGCGGAGTTTAAGAAACTTATTTGTTCTTATTATTTAAATACTTTGTACACACGTGGGTACTTGATATAATAAACAAAGATGGGTGGGGTAATATTTTATTTACACATAGAGAGTAGAGAAATTAAAACAAAAGGTGGTGGGTAAGTGAGAGGAGAAAGAAATAATAAAAGAACAAGAAGTGGGGTAAGTGGAAGGAGAAAGAAAAAATACTTATTTGCCCAAAATAGAAGTGTTGCACTTATTTTGAAACGGCAAAAAAGACTAGTGTTGCACCTATTCTGAAACGGAGGGAGTAAACACTACCAAAACTTTCATTCACATCAACTATCCTTGATATTTGCGCAAAACTTAAATGTGAAGATTTTGTAAGGATGGAGGAAGAACATAACATAAAAGCTGAAAGTGTAGTTACTAAAAGAGAAGAGTGTATGGTGTACCTATATGTAAAAGGGTAAAACTCCTTTTGTGCTTATGTCCTTCACACATGGAGTTGGCTCAAAGATTAAAAATTATTATACATTTTCTTATTCTTTTTGGTTCTACTACAAGGAGTTCTCCCACCGCCTTTGGCCAGGGGACTAATCTCCCGCGGGAGTTTGCACGGGTACCTCGATGGGCAGCATCCCTCCCAGTTGAGGTTTTTTCCATACCCAAAGCTCGAACCCGAGACCTTGGTTAAGGAGCAAGAGGCCCTTAACCACTCATGTCAACCTCAATTGGTTTCCTCCATTTCTTATAATTGCATCATTCGCCTTATTAGAAGCAGCATATTAATTGCATCATTCCATTTATGGTATGATTTCACATGCTTTTTCATGTGTTCACACAACAACACTCCCTACGTCCCAAATTAGTTTTTACACTTTCCATTTCATCCGTCCCATATTAGTTTTTACACTTCTATTTTGGGAAAGACCCCACAATTATTTTAACACCTCTTTCTTTCCACTACGAAAAAGTAAGGGCCCACACCCTCTTACATTCAATTAAACTAATACCCCACTATCTAATTTCACATCTGCTTTTCCAATAAATTAATATTTAATAACCAAACAACAACTTATCTCTAAAAACTGTGTCATGATAAGTGTAAAGACTAATTTGGGAAGGAGGCAGTACCTATTTCGCCCTTGTATTCATTTTTAATTACCATTGTTAACCACTTTTTTCTCTTTCTTTTGTTTTTATTCACAAGGCCATTTTTGGTATCCTCAACCTTTTACTCCCTTCCTTAAATCTTGTGCCCAGACTAAGTTATGCAATTATAAGAAAAACGGAGGAAGAAAATAACAAAAAGATTGGATGTGTCGTGGAGTGGGGAGTTCTTTACAGTTCATAACTCGTAATAAACATGTAAAAAATTTTTGAGACTACTTTCATAGGGATGTGTATAAAAGATAAAGGGACAGAGAGGACATTAGGCAAGAGTGAACAACATATTTAAGAAGACACGGCACCGGACTCCCTGCTCCTAATATACTTCAGCATGTAAGCAACAAATGGTACAGTGTACAACACTGAAATAGTGCAACCTGCTCATTAGCTGAAGGAGGAAGCCCACCAACATAGACTCGGCGAGCATGCCTAGTAGCCTACAAAAGAGAAAGAAATGAGAAAAGAGGGACAGAATACCACCTAAAGTCATGATTAAGGTGAAAATTAAAGTACGGAGAGTAGTTTCTAATTTACCTGTTGAGTCATAAATTGTGCTGGCATCAAAGGGAGGGACCCCAACTGATTTATCAGGGAGCGACCAAAAACAGGGAACACGAATTAGATTCTCTTACGATCAAAGAAAAGAAACCAAGGAACCAGGTAGAGATAGGTCCATGTGCACACCTGAGCTGACCCTCCAGCAAACATATTCTGCGATAGCGCTGACATTGGCTGAGGCATACCTGGTAATTGATCTACAAATTAGGTATAAGGGAATCCGAACTCAATTTATGTGATCCCACTCTGTCAGTAAGCAATAGCAAGATAGTTTTCATGTTACAATAAACTATCGAATATAAATATATTCTCCTAACATTTAATGCATCAAAGATAATAACCTATATCATACCTAAGCAAAAGATCATTCGACAATAAATAAGAGATAAGTTCCATCATGGAAGAAGCTGGTGATTATTTCGTAAGCTACCAAGGACAACAGTTGTCAGTTGACGGCGGACAGGATCTCGCTAAGCCTTGCAAGAAATGGTTCCGTTGAACACAATAGCTACAGTGCTCATGTCCATGAGTAGCACAGTTGGACAAGTAAACCAACATTGTCTTCCTTACCCACACGATAAGCATAACAAACAAACTAGGAACCACACACACAGCCAACAACACAACAATGATTTTCAGTTTTTATGGATATTGACACATTTATACAAAGTAACATAATAAAAACAAGATGATTACATTCTCAAACTTATGATCCTAACCAATAAGTTCAAAAAGATGGTTAACTGGATAAATCAAACAGATAAAAGCTAACCTTGTACTGGAGCACTGGACATTAAGTTGCTTGCAGGCGGTGCCATGTCAAAGCCACTTGTACGCTTACTGCACACATGTAAACAACGCATTAAAGCCTAAACATCGCCCTTAGCATACAACAAACAATGAAAAGCGTAAAAAATGACTTGCAATACTACAAAAAGAACAAGAAAACATCCAAGGAAAAAGGACCATCAAGCATAACGCTCAAGCCTTCATTGGCACTAGGCAGAAAAAAAATATAACTTGAAACCTCAAAGATGCATAAATAAGAAGCAACGGACCACTCAAAAATCACTTTCAGTAAAGAAGTGCAAACTAATTCCAAGTACCACTTCAGATGTTCTTGAACCCTCACCAATATACATCTTCTTGAACATACACGACAACAGAACCCCATTCCAAGTTTCCAACCTACAAAAAATGTGTACTTTTTATGCCACATTAATTTTCCAAAGCTATTAAGCTTTATAAGACTCTTAGCCACAACCTATCCTCGTTTCACATGCACTCACAGGTCTAGCACGGTACGTTACTGATTGAAACCTCGTCAAAATAACTAAGGCTGGCATATTCAAAAGTAGTAGGCAGCTTATGATATGGTAAATTGAGCAAACAAAGGTACCAGAAAATGTTGTATGTTAGATTTCAGAAGACATAAAACAAGTATAGATTATGCTAGCTAGAATTTCTGGTACTTTGTATATTAGATTTGAGAAAACATAAAACAAAAACCTAAATCAGTTTCTTGTTTTTTTCAAAACATCAAACTCAAATTGATACTGAACAAGCCCAAAACTAGTGTAGATTATGCTAGCTAGAATCCTATACCTATGACAGAGACCTTAATGCAACATTCTCATCACTAAAATAAAATTTAAGGAGAATACAGACAGCCCCATCTGTCTAATGAATGCCTGGTGACTAAAGTTCTTGATTATACCATAGAGCTTTAAATTTAGTTTACCATGTAAACCAAGGAACATTAAAAAATAAAATACCCAGCCTGTAAAATAGAGAACAAAAGAAAACAACTTTAAACAATCACAAGATTGATGACTCCGCAAGACGACAAATCAATCGTGAATACCTCTTTGATTGAGATGGTGAGCGAGAACGTGATCTACCTCTATGCCTCTTCTCTCTATCATATGACCTGAAATATAAAACACTATCAAATGAAATGTATAACAACAAATCTGTATATGTACAATCTATGGCATTATAATGCATTCCACTTTCCAATATAATGAACAAGCAATACAAATACCCATCATACAAGTCCAACCAACGGCCAATCGGCTATGAAAACTATATAAAGAATATTAAAAAAACAGTTAAAAAGATGATCACCTGTCATAATCACGGGCCTCACGGCCCCCATAATCTCTTCTTCTTTCATCCCTTCCATTTCTATCTCTATAATCCCTACGATGATCATCACGGTCGTTTCTCCTATCCCGTTCTCGGTGATGCTCCCGTTCTCTTGACCTCGGCATCTCATAGTCTAGATCCCGCGACTTATGCTGAGGAATGAAATAATGAGTCAATTACTGAGAAGAAATTTAGACAATATTGACATAGTTTAAGTCACACTTCATCACTCAAAGCTTGTCCTTTGGAATAATTACACAATGCACTTCGAAACATCATAATTGATTGGTAAAACACCATGACATTTCTGGGTCATTCTTCAAATTAAAGCAATTACCCCCACAAAAAATATTAAAGACGAGTCAAAATTTTAAATTAAATGAAGCTAGATTTGCAAAATAAGAAGATGAAAAAAAAAAAAAAAAAACAAGATGCAGCATAAAAGATGAACGAATTCAGTCGCAAGAACAAGAGGCATTCAATAAGCAAAATTTGAAGGGAAAGAAAACGAAGAAGGGAGCTAAAGATGAACCTTGTGACGGGAGCTTCGATCATCAGAACTTCTTCGAGGTGAAGATTTAGCATGATCGCCACTCATACTTTCCGGTTGATTGTTGTAATCAGTCATCTAAATTCAATTTCAGAAACTTGCCGAAAAACCCTAACCCTAATTCAATTTTTGAAATTGTGTAGAAATTATTTTGCCTTCAACGTTTATGTTGCGAAAATGCTTGGGTTTAGGTAAGTAGGTAACTACCAACTACACACCAGAGGCGAGTAGGGGTGCTTATGAACTCACCGAACTCGCGAGCTACTCGAACCCGACTCGGTCAAAACTCAACACGAAACAGCTCAACTCGAGCTCGAGATCGACTCGGAAATTTAACGAGTCGAGTCGAGCAACTTGATACTCGACTAGAAAAGCTCGAGAAGCTCGAATTATATATACATAATATATACTTTTTTTTCTTCCTAAAATGGATGAATAAATTATTAAGGACAAAAGAAAATCTAAATCGTCCATCTAGATTATACTATTTGGCAGTAAAAATATCTTCTATTGTTACTCCAACGTTTGTACGTAAATGAGGGAGGAAAGAAGGAAATAAGTATATCCATTTGTCCCACATGTAAATAAGTAAGGGGGGAAATAAGAAAATGTTATACTAACTTTGTCCCACAAATAAATGAGGGAGGAAAGGATTATAAGTATAACACTATGACTGTAAAAGTGTACAAATCACGTCCATTGGGCTTTCATTTGGGCAAATGGATATATTGATTAGGGGTATAAACTAACTTTTTATAAGATTTGAATTTGATTCGAGTTGAGTTGAGTTTGAGCTCAATTTTGGGTTTTCAGGTCGACTTTGGTTCGAGTTTGAGCTCAAATGCTTGAGTTTTCGAGTCGAGTTTGAGCTTGAGTTTAGTTTTTGAACTCGAGTTTGAGTTTTCGAGTCGAGTTTGAGCTCGGGTTTAGTTTTTGAGTTCGAATCGAGTTTGAAAATTTTAAGCTCGTGAGTTTTCGAGTCGAGTCGAGTTTGGCTATGAGTTTTCGAGTTCGAGTCGAGCTTAGCCAAACTCGAGCTCGACTCGGCTCATTAGCATCCCTAGAGGTGAGGATTTCTAAATATGCACACAAGTGATCCAAATACAACAATCTTGAGTACCAATATGGATATTGTTGTGGGATTTTTTTCCTTATGTTGCTGACGAGGAGGTATCGGCCCAGGTAGAACTTGATCCACATCACGTCCGGTCATGTCACCTGCAAAACAAGAATATTCCCGTAGGAATATTCCCTCCGATGCTTAAGTAAGATTGAGGATTTTTAGAAGAAGAAAACATTATTAATTTTAGAGAGAGAGAGAGAGTTGTTGATATCATCAATAGTGATGTATTTGTGTTGAAACTTGTGCCCCCTTTTCTTGGAAAATGGGGGTATTTATACTTGTTGTCTCTCATTGGATTAACCCTAAATAGACAGGTCCTGATTCGCTAATTAATGAGGAGAGGACAAGTGTATCAAGATATTCCTCTTTTGGGCCATGGGCCAGAGGAATTAATGGGCATATTGTCTAATATTTGTCCTAAAGAGAAATGGAAGGAGCCAAGTGGCTTGCTGACAACTTCGAGTAGTGCCACGTGGCACTTGTGGATTGGGCCACGTAGGCTGGGTAGATTTACCCACAACATTTGCCCCTCAAGGAGGGTAATAACGTAAAGTCACTTGGTTATTTCCATCTTTGACTGTTGGCTTTCCCATGCCTAGTTTTTTGGGCTATGGATGGTGGTCACGTGTCCGGCCTTCCATTGTTGCCCCTCTCTTATATATAGAGGAGGGGTAAAAGTTTTTAACCTTTTAGATCTTTTCACTCTCCTGTGTTTTTAGAGAGAATTTGCTTCAAGCCTGTTCTCGTCAAGTTTACAGTCAATTAAGGAGGACGATAGCCCTTCCTATTGTCGTTCGGTCTCTTTTTTATCACCGTCCGGCTTCGTGGTCATCTGCTCCGTCATTTTTACCAGGTAAAGCTTTATGCCTTAGATTTATAGTTTATTTTAATTTGTGCCTTTCTTATAAGTCTTCCGTCATTACTTTGTTTTTATTCAACTCTGTGCCGTCGGTTATGCTAACGGTACCTCGGTTCTTGTGTCGTTGGGTTGGAACTTCTGGAATGGTGGTCTGATCTGCGCCGCACCAATATCCCTCATTTTTAGCCCGTCGTTAAGTTCGGCCTCCCATTATGCCTCTTGTGCAGGATACGATGGCGAGGACGAAAAAGACGGTAAACTTAGCTGACCTTTGGTTGAGGGGACAACAGATGGACCCTTCTTACTCAGGAGGGAGATCCATCAAAGTGCCGGCTGGAGAATTGAGCCGGACTCCTCCAGGCAAGTCCAAAAGCTCTCGTCATGAAGCTACATATTTTGATGAATTTTGGATTGAGGAGACGGGGGATGTTGGTCCGTCTAATCACCCCGCTAACTCACTCGAGGAGTCAGAGCAAGATGGGAGTGACGGCAGGGTTGAAGAGGAGGCAGCTAAAAGGCCTCGAGTTGCTGCTGTGGTGAGAGGGGAAAATGGTGAAATCCCTGCGAGCTAGATCTGTGTGGATCCTAAATGGATGAAATGGCTGGAGAAGAATGGAAAAGAGTATTCTGATGGTTTGAACATTGGCCCAGGTTATGAGATGAGGCAACCAGCCAGTGAGGCCTCCACTATTTATGACGTGGGCCCAGGAGAGTTCCCTGTTTATAACGGAGCGCATAAAAGCGGCCTGAGATTTCCCGTCCATCCATTCGTGGAAGAGGTTTTGGACGGATTTGTCCTCGGCCTGTGCCAGTTCACTCCTAACTCTTGGACGAGCGTCCTTGGGTATTTGGCCAAATGCGAGTTCTTGGGTTTAAACCCATCTTTCAATGCTTTATTGAGGTTGGTTCGTCTTCAAAAGGTAAAAGGAGCCGAGGGGTGGCTCCATGCGACTGCTTTGGACAAACCGTCCAAACATCATCTATGGAGGTTAAGGTGGGTTGTGATGCAGACGGCAGATCAGGAAATGGAGCTGAAGTGTAGTCGTTGGTTTGAATTTTACTTATTTTTCCTTTTCAATTCTTGATTTTGTTTTAGGTACTTAAGTGGAATAAGCGCTCATTCTCGATAACATAAGGAAAGCAAAGCACGATATTGGAGAAAGTTTACTACAAATGGAGAAATTGGTTCATTTGCGGGTATTTACACCCACCTACTATCCGGTAGTGTCCTTCCTCTCCTTCTTTTTATTACTCCATGGATTGATTGGGCATACGAATTGATGAGGCATGAGGTTGGATGGTTGAAATTATTGATTTGGTTGCTTCCATTTCTCTTTCTCTAATGTGTTGTGATTTGCGGAACTATGCATATTGGTTGAATGTGTGTTCCCCCCCCCCCCCCCTTCCCTTGAGTCTTTGTTTCAAGCATTGAGGACAATGCTTAATTCTAGCTCGGGGGGATAGCTTTTCGCTAGCTTTGGGGAGGCGAGTTTCTTTTCATTTCTTTAGTTTTCCTTTTTTTTCAAAATTTTCAAAATCCAAAAACATTTTCTTTATTTATTTTTCTTTTGAATTTTGATTAAACATTTTATATAAAAGAAATCGAAAAACGTTTAGAAAATCCAAAAAAAATCTCAAGTTATTGAATAAAAGCACTAAAAATGATTTGTTCGTCCAAAGGAAGAATCTTGATGATTTATAATGTGGATTCCCTTGCTTGTCATTTTGGATAATTGTGTAGAGGTATTTCCGTTGGATTTTTGCATGTGTGAGTTAGGGCGATTAGGGATAGCTTAATCTTTGTTGCTTGAGTCTCTACTTGAAAAAGTTTTCGTTAATTCTAAATGATAAGCTTTGGTTTGAAAAGAGTCTATTTTGTTCTCTTTTGGAAATTCATTGCTACCTTAATTCCCTTTGATGCACACTTCATTCCCTTAGGTAAGACCAATGCTAAAGTTAATTGGATTGTAGAACAAAAAGATTGTGATTAATGTTTCGAGTCCAATAAGTGGAGTCAATGATCCCACAAGGCGAAATCCAAAGTGTCAAGTCCGAGTCAATAAGTGGCGCCAATGAGCCCACAAGGCATAATAAGCCTATTAAAGTTTACAAAAAAATAAAAAAGAGTCAATAAGTGGTAATTAAATACCACAAGTCCTTGAGAAAGTAGGTTAGTTTAGATGATTGTGTGGGAGCATGAAGATTTATTAAGTAAAGTTTTCCCTAGTGATGATGAATGTCATTGCGGCTCAAGAATCGAGACTCTAGACCCATTACTCAAATTCTTTAATCTTACAATCCAAGATTCTCTTAGAAAAAGTCAAGTTTGGGGGAGTCAATGTGGATTTTAGGTGGTAGTGATCATATTAATCCATTTGAGAACAATTTTTGACCTTTCGATGCCTTAGTGAACCTAATTGATGATTCGATGCTTTGATTGTGATTCTCTTGCACCTCATATTAGTCTATCCCCTATATTCCTAACTTGTGGATGCATCTTGACGATGGTTATGCTTTGAAAGTTTGTTTGAATTGACCATGCTTGGTGAACCGTGCTTGATGAGATGAATTTGGGCGGATTGTCTTAATTGTGCTTAATAAGAGTTATGGGTTAATCTTGTTGGAAACCCTTGCGAGATCTCACTTGCCCTCTTGAGCGACCTTGGGGTTTAAAGAGCTTGTTGCATGTGCTTAAATGCAACCGTGATTCCTACGACAGTGAGTTAGTGTATATTCCTCATTGATTTCTATTTTCTATGTTTCCTTAGATTAGTTTCTCAATAACTCATTTTGCTCAAAATTTCTATCTCATTTTCCTTTGTGTTTCATTGTTTTGCTCGTGGACGAGCAAAAACTCAAGTTTGGGGGCATTTGATGAGTGACATAATCATAGCGTAGTAATTTAGGCACTATTTGAGTCGGTTTTATTCTATTTTTAGCATTTTTATTCTTTATTTTCCTTAATTTCTTATTTTGAGTATTTATAACTTAGTTTAGTTTAATTAGCAATTTTTATTAGTTTTTAGGTCTTATTTTCTTAATTTATTTATTTTTCTTTGTTTCGATAATTTTATATAGTTTGGTTATTTTAGTTTTTCGTTATTAATTTTCTTTTTCTATTTCTACTTTTATTATTATTATTATTATTATTATTATTATTGTTATTATTATTATTATTATTATTATTATTATTGTTATTATTATTATAATGAGAAAACACCAAAACGTTACAAGCTTAACAAGCTACAAAGATCAAGTGAACTACAAGAAGTTGGAGGGGAGTCGAGATACAATCTGGGCCCCCACTCCTCTAGCTATGGCGAACCTGATCCTGCTGAAAAGGTGGGCAGCTGCCCCTGCCCCAATGTGTTGAGCCCTGGAGTACGTCTGGACCCGCTTCAGCAAAGAAACAGCCCCTTTCTCTAATTCCCCAAAAGAAGAGAAGGAAAAAGGAAAGAAACCGTAACCCAAAGCCCTACAACGTGCCGCATACTTATCCACCTTCCGCTGCGCTGCAACCGCCACAACCCGACCCGGAACGAAGCCTGACAACCCCGATTGCGTCATAGGGGAAGACCCAGTCAAGTCAACACACACATCTAGACCGCCATCCCATGAATAAAGCAATATATCTGCAGGACGAAGAGCTCCATCACCCTCACTAGTCAGCCCAACATCAACCTCCTTGCGAGCAGAAATCCCCGGCCAATAGCAAATATCCAAAAGGGTATCACGAACAACATTATGTCGATGTTTGATACCCACAATCCCAGCACAAGACACGGCATGATCCCCATAAATGTCCCCATCAAAAACCCGAGAGCAAGCAGAACACGGCGTCGAATCAGAGAACAACGGAATACCCAACCGATAGCAAAGAACCGAACGATAAGTCTTACCGTTCATAGTCCGGCCTAAACCTGAGATGGGGACTGCCCGCAACCAAGCTGAGGAGTGATCCCCCTACTGTGATTTCCATAAGGCAACATGACGTGAAGATAAGGAGTAGGCGGATACCGCATCAGCAGTAACCTTCGTGAAATATATGTCTGCCAATTTCTTCATGAGTGTGGGGGCAGCGATCTCACTAGGGCTACTCATAAGGTCGGTATCCACGGTCCTATTGAAAATAGCAAGAGCATCATCAAAGGCCGATCCCCGACCATCAACGCCTGAAAGCCGAAGAAGCGAATCCTGCAAACCAGAAGACTGCAAACGGGATGCAAGAAAAGCATAATGCCGAACATCACCAGCTGAATAAACACCCAATCCTCCATAAGAATAAGGCAAGGTGGCAAGACGCCATTGCCAGTCACCGAAACCAGGTCCCGAAGCAGTGACGATACTCTCTAAAGAAGCCCGAAGAGCCACATCAAAGGATAATTGGGCTGCTTCGAAAAGATGAGGCGGACAAGTGCGCATAGCAAAGTAGAGTTTAGAGACTCTAGTACACGCACGAAGAAGCAACAGCTCACACTGGGGATCATTAAGCTTTGCTACAACATCCATCTGAAGGAAATAGTGCCCTTGGTCCAAGTATGCATATAATATTAAGTCTAATAAATGCGGTTCAGTATTAATTAACAAGTTAATAATTCAGTGAGATCAAGTGAGCTAAATGCCTAGCTAGAGGCCGCTTCAGTTCAAGTGGAATTAATGATATTAATCCACAGCTTACTCTTGACTGAACCCGTAGGATCACACAAATAGTACGTAAACGGATCAAGTATTTAATGGCATTAAATACTCCATCTATGGATATTCGGAATCGACGGATCTTGGTTTCAGTGGGAGCTGAGATCGTCACAGGCAAGAAATGAATACTCCGGAAACGATGATATTGCCGGAAACGGAAATATGGATCGTATCGGAAATATAAATATTATCCAAGTCGTAGATGTTGCCGGAAACGGAAACATGGTACGTATCGGAAAATATTATCGGAAATGGAAATATTGCCGGAATCGGAAATATTGCCGGAAACGGAAATATTGTCAGAATCGGAAATATTATCGGAATCGGAAAATAATTCCGGAAACGGAAATATTAAATATTTGTTCGAAACGGAAATTAATTCCGGAATCGGAAATATTAAATGTTGTTCGTATCGGAAAAGAATTCCGGAATCGGGAATTTAATCGGAAGCGTATCGTACGAATTAGCATCGGACGAGGCCCGCTAGACGAAGGCCCAGCACGAAGCCAGGCCATCGCCCAGCGAGCCGCACGCAGCAACGCACGCCTCGACCAGGCCCAGCGCAAGGCCAGGCCCAGCCAAGGGCGCGCGCGCGCGCAGCACCGCACATGGGCTGTGCGCTTGTTGTGGGCCGCAAGGCCTGCGCGGGTGCACGGCTTGTACGATGCGTGTGCGGGAAATCCTAATCCTATTAGGATTCGTGCGAAGATTAAAATCCTAATCCTATTAGATTTGCTTTGTTATTTAGAGTCCTAATAAAGTTCTAATTAACAAATCCACATCCTAGTAGGATTACAATTCCTTTTCCATACCTCTATAAATAAGGGCCTAGGGTCATTATTTTATATACGATTCAAGTACTCAAAGTGATTTTTTGAGAGAAAAAATTCAGTCATATAATTGCCTACAATAGCCGAAAATTCTAAGTACCTTAAGGGCGATTCTAGTTGGTCAAGCTTAAGGCGGATCCGGACGTGCTGTGGACTATCTACGGAGGGACGACACTTGGAGTCCTAAAGACTTGTTCTTGTTCGGTTCGGGCGCAGCTAGGGAAGGCACGCAACAAAGTGTATGCATCTAAACTATGCTAAATGATTATGTGTAAATAATATGCTTTCCTGGCTTTATGGTTTTTCCGCATGATTTATGAATTGTCATATGTATCATAACCTAACAGTGATATCACGAGCCTCTTATTATTTTCATAATCTAAATTGCATGAACATGGTTAAATATTACAAATTTGCAAGAATTAAAAGGGGTGATTAATTTTCGTAATTGTTAATTAATTGCAAATTGCGTTTATTTAATTATACGTACGCAGTTTTTCGGCAGTTTCTTCGTTACTCATCCAAATCGAGTGATTTGTGTGTCTATTCCGCATGTAAAAGGCATTCTAAAATTTTGACAAAAATAATATTTTTCTGCCGAACCCAGAATTCTCAAATTCGAAGCCTAACTATGACTTTTCGAAGGTTTTAGTTTTTCGAATGCAAAATTTCGTAAATTTAAGATGTTAAATTAAATATTTGCGATTCTTGTTGATAAATCTTGAATTTTTGATTGACCTACTGTATATGTTTAACAAGTTTGAATGCCTAGCCTTGTTAATTATGCAATATAATTTGTAATTATGATTAATTTGTTGAAAATTGGAATAATTTAGAATTAATTTGATTTTCATAATTAGTTATAATTTAATTAGAAACCTATGATTAAAAACCACCATAAAAATTGTAAATTTATGTTAAATTTTAAATTTTTATGACCTAGACTTGAATCCATGTTAATCGGAAATCAATTAAATAATAAATTTTCGATTTTTCGCCCTAAAACTATGGAATTAATATTATTTATTAATTTGTCATTAATTTTGAATATAAATTTTTAATTTTTATGCGACTCGCTCATATAACTTGCACGCACAAAGCAATGGACGCTACGTGTTACCCTTAAGGGGTGTTGTATAGTGCGGGCATGCGACGACGAGCAAGGGAGCTCGTCGCCCATGCGGTACGAATGCAGCGAGCAAGGGCATGGTGCACGAGCACAAGGCAGCAGCCCTGCCTTGTGTCGTGGGCTGTGAGCAATGGGCGTGTGGGCAGGGGCGAGAGCAAGGCACGAGCAGTCGCGTGTGGACAGCAAGCGTGCTGCGCCACAGCGCGCACTGCTTCGCGCAAGCATGCGGAGCCTCGCGCGCAGCGAGCGCAAGCTCGCGTGCCACGAGCGCTACGCACAGTGTCGATGGCTCGCGCGCAGCGAGCTCCAGCTCGCATACTGCTGCCTCGTGCGATGAGCGCAAGCTCGCGTGCGAGAAAGGCAGGCGCGCAGCGAGCGATGGCTCGCATGGATCGAGCGCTGGCAAGCGAGCGCAGCGAGCGATGGCTCGCGTGCATCGAGCGCTGGCGCGCGCAGCGAGCACCAGCTCGCGTGTTCGATTGATGCCTTGCGATGGTGAGCAGCAGCGATGCGACGCAGCGCATGGGCTGCGCGCACATGGCCAGCGATGGCTATGTGCGTGTGGCCCATGGGCGTGCGTTGCGTGGGATTGTTGCGTTGCGATTAGATCGTTTTGAAATTTTAATTTGAAATTTTCAGTTTACGTAATTTTAATTAATTTTAAAATTAATAATTTAAATTATTTTCTTGGATTTTAATTTTGAATATTGTAATTATAATAAATTTTATTTATTCTAATTATTTTACTAAAATTAAAATCATGAATTAATTTAAATACGACTGAAATTAAATTAAACTTTTTGGATTCAATTATAAATTTATATGAGCTTTAAATTTTAATTAAATTTGTATGTTTCCGGTTAGACTAGAAATACATTTTTATGTTTAAAATTAGTAAAGCATATGAATTTATTGGTTTAAGTGGGAGCCCTTTTTAGTCATAAACTCTTGATTAGGTCTACAAATCCTTAAGGTTAAAACAACTTGATTAGAATTAATAAGGACTGAATAATTTGTAGATTATTGGTGCCTTTGATTAATTGCTGCAAATGTTTATGTGATGCATAATGTGTTTTACTAACCAGCTATGTGGGCCATTCATGATAATGAATGGGTGAATGGTATATATTGTATATGTACTGTTTTGCAGGTTATGAAGTGACTAGTATGGCCCAAATAGGATAGAAAATATGGTATGCGTACCATTAATTTGAATGTAATTGGTCTAAAGTACCAAAGTTGTTTTTCAATTCAAATATGGTTTGCGTACCATCAAATAGTTGTAATTAGTTTTAATTATAGCTTATCCTATTTGAAGAAAATGGTGCCTCCCACGGAGATTTTCAAGACGGACTTTGAAGTTAAAGCTTCAAGATGAAGTCGGGCCATACTAGATCACATTTATCTTATGCATGTTTTAAGTTATTTATTGCTTTTAAATATGTCTTAAAATGCATGAGATCAAAAGCTTGATTATGTTGCATGATTAAGGATTTTAGTTCACTTAAAATCTAACCAACATAGTAAGAGCCTTAAGTTCCAAACTTAAAAATTGAGTTAAAAGGTGCCATGCCAAAATATACACTTGCTTGGATATCCTTTACATCAATCTAGTAATAGTTTTCGCTCAGCGAGGTGTTACTTATTGGTCCTAAAGGGGCAAGGTACACAAATAATTGTGAGTACATGTTAGTTTTGGTGAAACTCAACGATATAAGTAAGGAGTCCTTTTATGTCGTGGCAAAATCGATAGGTTTACCTAATAAGTTCTTAGACGTACCTATCAACCAAGAATAGTTTCTAGACTATTAGCAAAAGGCTTTTGCTTACCTAAGATGTTTTAGGATTAAGTCGACAAACTGTGCTTAGTTCTTCAATGATTTTAGGATCTTGGAATCATTTTATTCACACCTGCCGGAACACATAACTTGAATAAAATGCTTAATGAACATTGAATTATGCATGTATGCTAGAATTTAAGTTTATTAAGAGAAACTGTGAATGGTTATTTATTTGTTTATTCTTTTCAATTGTAGTTTTAAATATGGCAATAACAATTCATTCAACATTCGATCAATTCTCGAAAAGGAGAAATTGAACGGGAAAAACTTCCTTGACTGGCAAAGGAACTTGCAAATAGTTCTTATGCAGGAAGAAAAGGAGTATGTCCTAGAAGAGGCGATGCCCGAAGCCGCAGGCGACGGGGTCACTCAGGCAGCCCTCAATCGTTGGATTGATGCCAACAAGGATGTGAAATGTCTAATGCTCGCCACCATGAGTGCAGATCTGCAGAAAACGTTCATCAACTCAGATGCTTTCACAATCATCAGTGAGTTGAAGAACATGTTCCAAGATCTGGCTCGAGTCGAAAGATTCGAGACTCATAGGCAAATTCTTGAGACCAAGCTTAAGAAAGGCGAGCCCGTAAGTCCACATGTTCTCAAAATGATTGGACTCATTGAGAATATGAGTCGGCTGGATCAGCAATTTTCTCAGGAAATGGCTATAGACACCATCCTCCATTCTCTTCATAGCGGGTATGATCAGTTCAAACTGAACTACGGTATGAATAGTCTGGACAAAACGCTCACTGAGCTTCACGGTATGCTGAAGACCGCTGAAAAGACGCTCAAAAGTGATAAGCAGGATGTGCTTATGGTGCGTGGGGGCAAGTTCAAGAAATCTGGAAAGAAGAGGAATGCTAAGAAAGGTGGCAACAAGGCCAGCCCAACTAAGCAAACTGGCGCCAAATCTGTAAAGAGGAAGGTCAGTCAACCCACTTCTGAATCCGAATGCTTCTACTGCAAGAAGAAGGGGCATTGGAAGAGAGATTGCTTGAAGCTAAAGGAAGATCAGAAGAACGGAACAGTCGTTCCATCTTCAGGTATTTTCGTTATAGACTGTATACTTGCTAATTCAACTTCTTGGGTATTAGATACAGGTTGTGGCTCACACTTATGTTCCAATCCACAGGGACTAAGAAGAAGTAGAAAGTTAAGCAAGGGTGAAGTCGACCTACGAGTGGGAAATGGAGCACGGATTGCTGCATTAGCTGTAGGAACTTATTATTTGTCGTTGCCCTCCGGGCTAGTTTTGGAACTGGAAGAGTGTTTCCATGTTCCAAGTCTTACTAAAAACATCATTTCAGTTTCTTGCTTAGATGCTAAGGGATTTTCCTTTTTAATAAAAGACAATAGTTGTTCGTTTTATTTTAAAGAGATGTTTTATGGATCTGCTAGATTAGTCAATGAACTTTATTTATTAGATCACGACAAACAAGTATGTAACATTAATACCAAAAAGGCCAAAAAGGATGATTCAGATCTCACCTATCTGTGGCATTGTCGATTAGGCCATATAAACTTGAAACGCTTAGAAAGACTTCAAAAGGAAGGAATTCTAGAACCATTTGACTTAGAGGATTATGGTAAATGCGAATCATGTTTACTTGGCAAAATGACAAAGCAACCTTTCTCTAAAGTTGGAGAAAGAGCAAATGAACTATTGGGTTTAATCCATACAGATGTATGTGGACCAATGAGTACAAATGCTAGAGGTGGTTTCAGCTACTTTATCACTTTCACTGATGACTTCAGTAGATATGGTTATGTCTACCTAATGAAGCATAAGTCTGAATCCTTTGACAAATTCAAGGAATTTCAGAGTGAAGTAGAGAATCAATTAGGCAAGAAGATTAAAGCACTGCGGTCTGATAGAGGCGGTGAATATCTGAGCTATGAATTTGATGACCATCTGAAAGAATGTGGAATTCTATCAGAATTGACTCCTCCTGGAACACCACAATGGAACGGTGTGTCGGAACGGAGGAACAGAACCTTGCTAGACATGGTCAGGTCAATGATGGGTCAGGCCAAACTTCCATTAGAATTTTGGGGACATGCACTAAATACAGCTGCACTAACTATAAATAGAGCTCCGTCTAAAGCTGTCGAAAAGACTCCATATGAATTATGGTTTGGAAAGCCTCCAAATGTGTCTTTTCTTAAGATTTGGGGATGTGAAGTATACGTCAAACGATTAATTTCAGACAAACTTCATCCAAAATCTGACAAATGTATCCTTGTGGGCTATCCAAAGGAAACAAAGGGGTATTACTTCTACAATACATCTGAGAACAAGGTGTTTGTTGCTCGAGATGGTGTCTTTTTGGAGAAAGATCACATTTCCAAAATGACAAGTGAGAGAAAAGTAGACCTCGAAGAAATTCGAGTCGAACAACAAACTCTAGAGAATGCTCAAGATGACATTCAGGATGAAACTCAGAGATCTTTAGAAGAATCTGGTGAGAATCATGGTCAATCTAGAAATGTTACCCCGCGTAGATCGCAAAGATATAGATTTTAACCGGAAAGGTACTTAGGTATTTTGACGAACGAGAGCTATGACGTTCTGTTACTTGAAAGTGATGAACCTGCGACTTACAAACAAGCTATGACGAGCCCTAGCTCCAAGCAATGGCAAGAAGCCATGCAATCTGAATTAGACTCCATGTCTGAAAACCAAGTATGAGATTTGGTCGATTTGCCAGATGGCTACCAAGCCATTGGAAGCAAATGGGTTTTCAAACTGAAAAAGGACAAGGATGGGAAACTTGAAGTTTTCAAAGCTAGATTGGTTGCAAAAGGTTACAGGCAAGTCCACGGTGTGGATTACGATGAAACCTTTTCACCAGTTGCAATGCTAAAGTCTATTCGGATAATGTTAGCAATCGCTGCATATTACGATTACGAAATATGGCAGATGGATGTCAAAACTGCTTTCTTAAACGGTGTTTTAACAGAAACTGTGTTTATGACACAGCCTGAAGGTTTTGAGGATCCAAAGAATGCTAAAAAGGTATGCAAGCTAAAGAAGTCAATCTACGGATTGAAGCAGGCATCCAGAAGCTGGAATATACGTTTTGATGAAGCAGTCAGTGACTTTGGTTTCATCAAGAACGCAGACGAATCTTGTGTATACAAGAAGGTCAGTGGGAGCAAATTTTTTTTCCTAGTATTATGTCGATGACATATTACTTATCGGAAATGACATTCCTATGTTGACCTCTGTCAAGATTTGGCTTGGGAAATGTTTTTCGATGAAAGATCTAGGAGAAGCACAGTACATATTGGGCATCAAGATTTACAGAGATAGATCTAAAAAGATGATTGGACTTAGTCAAAGCACTTATATCAATAAGGTGCTTGATAGGTTCAAGATGGCAGACTCCAAGCGAGGCTACCTACCCATGTCTCATGGAATAACTCTAAGCAAGACTCAGTGCCCAAAAACACTTGATGAGCGTAGACAAATGAATGGGATTCCATATGCATCATTGATTGGTTCAATAATGTATGCTATGATATGTACACGCCCGGATGTTGCGTACGCACTCAGTGCTACGAGCAGATACCAGTCAGACCCAGGAGAGGCGCATTGGACTGCTGCCAAGAATATTCTGAAGTACCTGAAAAGGCACAAAGATGACTTCCTGGTCTATGGTGGAGATGATGAATTAATTGTTAAAGGCTATACGGACGCAAGTTTCCAAACCGACAAAGATGATTTCAGATCACAGTCTGGGTTTGTCTTCTGCCTCAACGGAGGTGCAGTAAGCTGGAAAAGTGCTAAGCAAAGCACCATTGCAGATTCTACAACTGAAGTGGAGTACATTGCTGCACATGAAGCAGCAAAGGAAGCTATATGGCTAAGGAAGTTCATAGGTGAACTTGGTGTAGTCCCCTCCATTAAAGGACCAATAGCCCTGTATTGTGATAATAACGGAGCTATTGCACAGGCAAAGGAGCCTAGACACCACCAGAGAGTCAAGCATGTACTTCGTAGATTTCACCTTCTACGAGAGTTCGTTGAAAGAAAAGAAGTCGAGATAAACAAGATTGGAACTGATGACAACATATCAGATCCATTGACTAAACCTCTGCCGCAGGCGAAGCACAACTCGCACACTGCATCTATGGGAATCAAGCATATTGGAGAATGGCTTTGATATCCCTGTTTAATATTTTAAAGTTTTAGAGTTTAAATCCTTGTAAAACATTATTGGTTAATCATTCACAATAAATGAAAAGAATTCATTTTTCCATTTAATTTGTGGTTTATTAAATGATGAGTCCCTTCAATTTGACGATATATTCAAGATAGACTGTCAGGACCAGTCCTGTGACTAAGAAATGTCTATCAAGTGAACTTGAATGTCAAAGGTTGAAAATGGTCCCTAGTCGGAGTTTTCTATAAAATTGGACGCATAGAAAACGTTAGACGATTAGAATGCAAGATGACTAGTAGTTCTGTTTCTTGAACTATGTGGACATGGCAATGTCATAATCATTTGCATAGATACTTACTTTGGGAAGACTAGTATCGGACAAGACCTATGAAACTTTACTGTAAGAGATGAAAATCTGTCATAAGTAAATTTCATTAAAATTATTAGACACTAAATCCTCAATACCTGAGTGATTTGAGATTACTTGTTTGAGAACTGGTTGCTTTGACGTTGACCAACCGTCGCACCGTAAAAGGAGGCTATAAAGGCAACGCTCAGGTAATCACCTATCAAACGAAGTCTAATCTCAAGATCGCAAGATTGGGATTGTCCTCCCATAAATCGGGATGAGATGCTTAAAAGTTGTACAAGGCCACTCGGAGAGCTAGAAACTGTGAAATGCATGGCCGTGCTCGGATGAATCATAGGCTATGATTATCTGTTTATTTGATCAGTTGAACTCTGAAACCGAGGAACACCTCTGGACATAATAGGATGACAACTCTTACCTTATGTTCAAGAGCAAGCATCGAGCGACAAAGGAATTAGGAAATGCACACTTGTCCCTAAGGACAAGTGGGAGACTGAAGGAAATAGTGCCCTTGGTCCAAGTATGCATATAATATTAAGTCTAATAAATGCGGTTCAGTATTAATTAACAAGTTAATAATTCAGTGAGATCAAGTGAGCTGAATTCCTAGCTAGAGGCCGCTTCAGTTCAAGTGGAATTAATGATATTAATCCACAGCTTACTCTTGACTGAACCCGTAGGGTCACACAAATAGTACGTAAACGGATCAAGTATTTAATGGCATTAAATACTCCATCTATGGATATTCGGAATCGACGGATCTTGGTTTCAGTGGGAGCTGAGGTCGTCACAGGCAAGAAATGAATACTCCGGAAACGATGATATTGCCGGAAACGGAAATATGGATCGTATCGGAAATATAAATATTATCCAAGTCGTAGATGTTGCCGGAAACGGAAACATGGTACGTATCGGAAAATATTATCGGAAATGGAAATATTGCCGGAATCGGAAATATTGCCGGAAACGGAAATATTGTCAGAATCGGAAATATTATCGGAATCGGAAAATAATTCCGGAAACGGAAATATTAAATATTTGTTCGAAACGGAAATTAATTCCGGAATCGGAAATATTAAATGTTTTTCGTATCGGAAAAGAATTCCGGAATCGGGAATTTAATCGGAAGCGTATCGTACGAATTAGCATCGGACGAGGCCCGCTAGACGAAGGCCCAACACGAAGCCAGGCCATCGCCCAGCGAGCCGCACGCAGCAACGCACGCCTCGACCAGGCCCAGCGCAAGGCCAGGCCCAGCCAAGGGCGCGCGCGCGTGCAGCACCGCACATGGGCTGTGCGCTTGTCGTGGGCCGCAAGGCCTGCGCGGGTGCACGGCTTGTACGATGCGTGTGCGGGAAATCCTAATCCTATTAGGATTCGTGCGAAGATTAAAATCCTAATCCTATTAGATTTGCTTTGTTATTTAGAGTCCTAATAAAGTTCTAATTAACAAATCCACATCCTAGTAGGATTACAATTCCTTTTCCATACCTCTATAAATAAGGGCCTAGGGTCATTATTTTATATACGATTCAAGTACTCAAAGTGATTTTTTGAGAGAAAAAATTCAGTCATATAATTGCCTACAATAGCCGAAAATTCTAAGTACCTTAAGGGCGATTCTAGTTGGTCAAGCTTAAGGCGGATCCGGACGTGCTGTGGACTATCTACGGAGGGACGACACTTGGAGTCCTAAAGACTTGTTCTTGTTCGGTTCGGGCGCAGCTAGGGAAGGCACGCAACAAAGTGTATGCATCTAAACTATGCTAAATGATTATGTGTAAATAATATGCTTTCCTGGCTTTATGGTTTTTCCGCATGATTTATGAATTGTCATATGTATCATAACCTAACACCATCAACACAACAGTCTTCGACACACGCCGCGAAACCAACTCCTTACAAAAAGAGGAATCCGTACTGACTGGACCACCAAGCAACTTAACACCAAGCGCAGGATGAGCAATATCCGAAGGAAAGACACCCTCTAGACGACTGCGTGGGTCCTCCGAAGGCCAGAAAACCTCTGTCTTCTCAACATTAACATGGAGACCTAAATGAGGACCCTCCTCCAAAATCAACTCCAAGACCTCTCCAACCACCAAAGTGTCACCAACGATAGTGCCATCGTCCAAGTACCAAGCCTGAAGAGATAGATCAAAAGAGTCTCTGATTCGACACACCAGAGGATGTAGAACCAGAGAGAAAAGAAAAGGGCCGAGAGGATCCCCTTGCTGCACACCTTGACAAGACCACAAGGTATGCTCCCCATAATACAGCCGCGCTGGAGAAGAGTAGCAGAATTCAACCCAACGCGAAAGAGCAGGACAATGTAGACGAACCTCACGCAACAAAGCCGATCGATCAACTAAATTGAACGCATTCCGAAAATCCACCAATAACATAGAGAGGCCAACATCAGCCCCACGAGCCTCAACCAAGCGATTGACAGCATGGAGAATAGCCTCACCACCTGCCGGAACCCCAACTCCAAACTGAAGCCCTCCGAAGTAGTTTCCTAAACGCGGACCAATCAAAGCAGCCCCGACCTTAGAAACAAGGCGCCTCCAAATAGTGCCCACAGCAATAGGCCGAATACCACCACCAGGCTTAACAAGTGGCGTAAGAGGAGCACTAGCAATATATCCCCCAAGCTCGCTAGGACACTTGCCAGCAAGAAAGAGATTAACTACCTGAGTAATAGCATCCACCAACTCATCAGAAACAGCTACAGCACCAACACCCAAGCAATCCAAAAGGTGTTGAGCACGCAAGCCATCTCTACCGCACGAAGTACCCCGCGGAAAGCCCCTAATCTGCTCCAACACAACAACGGAGGTAGCAGTAAGGTGATGATCAACAGGGATATTCGGTAAGGTAGGGACCGGAAAGGAAGGGTGTTTTGCTTGCAAATCTGCCAGAGTAGCATCACTGTAAGGGGCAAGACCTGAGGACGAAAGAACTCTAACCGCAGCAGTGTAGTGACCGTCAGAAATCTTTCTCTTGCATTGCTTAATATTACGCTCCGCCAAATCATGGTCTTCGTCAACATCCAATGGAGACACGCTGGCCAATGTGTCGATAACAAGTTGCTCAGAACCACCAGGCTCACCCCAAGAACGAATAGCAGAGGTGATACTCTCTTCCTGTCGCCGCCGCCTAACACCAGAGGAACACTCACGATTACTTCGCGGAGAAAAAGTCGAGAGCACACAAAGAGGCAACACGAGCAACTGAACCCAACAAGCGATGTCATCTGGTATGCAAATCACCTTATCAAGCGCCCCTTTTAGAACTCGCGAAAAACCCAAACGACATTTGGGAGGGATGGATTTCACAGAACGCAACCGCTTAGACAATAAAGTGTCTAGAAGAGCAACATCAAAAGAAAAATGATGTTATCGAGGCGCATCAGAAGAAGACAGCTCGGCAGTAGGAGCTTGAGGCTTTTCAATACCGTAGAGAATAAAACGAATAATACCATCCCCAGAATTAGGTGGGTCCACAAAAACAGTACTAGAACCACTGCCATGTCGACACCTAGTACGATGAGTATGTGTCTTGAAACAATCTCCACACAGCCAAATTCCCATACGACGAAAGGTCACCTCAGCCGTAGAAAAAACCTGCGGATTGGTAGTAAGGGAATGACGGGTTACATCCCGCACACCAGAGCAACAATGACGATCCCGTAAGTGAGTGATCAAAGAACTCCTTACCATACCACGTGTAACACCCCGTATTTTTAAGCCTGTTTTATTATTCAGTAATTACGATTACTAACGTAATTACGTCATAATTTTTTTTCGATCTATTTTTAATTATCCTATTATGTCTACCTTTTTATTGTGACGTGATAACGATTATTTGAGCCCAATTTATTTTCGTACGTGATTTTAGCCTATATTTTTTTTAAGCCCAATCATTATTACTCCAAATGACATGATCTTTTGAAAATTTCTTATTGCTCCAAAATACAAGCTGAGATAATTTTCTTGCTCTTCTTCCTTACGTGTAAAGAGAAGTTTTCACCAACAAGCTTGTTGACTATTTTTTTTCAAATACAGAGCAAATTCCACTTCTCTTTCTTCTTCCTTTGTACGTGTCAATGAAGAATTTGGGCAGCAAACTTTTGACTCCTTTGTTCCTAAAACCAGTCCAAATTCATAGCTATTTCACCTTCTCCTTCTCCTCCCTTGCGTGGCAGAATTTCTGATAGCCAAATGTCTAAATTATTTCTTTCTTTTCATGACTCTCATCATGTCAACAAATCTGTATAAATTAGCATTCAAATGTTCAGTAATTTGCAAAGCCCAAAACCCTATCTGCAATAATTAGTTTACTCAAATTGGGTATTTTACCATTGATTTCTTCTTCTTTTTTTGTGACCTTTGGACCTCCATATCCATATAATTCGAGCTCTATGCTTCATCTAAAATACCCACAAGCATTACCAATTAAATACCCAGAAATTTGTAAAACCCGAAACCCGAATTTGCTCAATTTCTCTCTCCCTTACCTGTTGTTTCGGGCAGCCAAGCCCTGCTTCTTCCGCCTCCTCTTTCCGCCTCATCAAGAACCGCACGCCACCGGTGCTCCGTCGTATTGGTGCTGCACCTGAGATTATTGCAAAGCCGTCAAAATTTCGAGCCTCCATTTCTCTGCTTCACGCTGCTACGCTGCTTCCTTCTAATTCATAATCTCCTTATGGCAACCCAACCAAAAATAAAAATAAGAGTTGTTAGTGGGGCCACGGGTTTTATTTTAAAGATCATTTTGTTTAGGCTTGTTCAGAATATATGAAGGAAGTCTAAGTAATGTAAGTTTCCTAATTTAATGATTTTGATATTTTCCTAAACTAAAAGTCAAGGACAAGAAATATAGTTTCTAATTTATGCTTTCATATGGGTTATGTTTTGGAGCAATAAACATAAGGAAATAAGTGGACGTGAACAAAGTTTCAGATATAATGACTAGAGATCAAATCGGATGATTAAGGATAAGTGATCGAGGTAATTATTATGTCCAGTAATTATGTTTACATGCCCGTATATGTTATGTAATGTTTATGTCCAACATTTAAGTTTATATGCCCGTATATGAAATGTGTGACTATTATGTGATTATACGTTTATTATGTGTTTTATGTGATATGATATATGTTTATTATTATGATCATGATGTTATGATGTTAAAGACGTTGTTCGGAAATAATTTTAATATTTATAAAGTTATTTTAAAAATAAAGACGATGTTGCTTTTGTCGGCATGGAAAAGTGAACTGAACTAGTAAATGGGCGAGTTACAGGTAGAGGCCATGTTAAAGTTAAAGTTTGGGAAACAGTTCCCCCCTGAAAAGATGTAAGAAAAGTTCCGCCAAAGCCTGTACTTGCCAATGAGCTGTAAAGGAAATGATTCCCTGCCGACACAGTTTTCAAGATAACGAGATTAAGATAGTTATTTCCGAACAATAAATGCTAATGATTGACATGTGCCAAATGATTTTCAAAATAAAACCGTTTTGACGGGCTGGAGTAATATTACTGAGTTTTCCACTCATTTTTGTATGTTCTGTGTTTTTCCTGTTTTCTATTTTTTTTATGACGGTGTACAGGTTCGATTAAGGAGCTCAAGTTGCTCAAGTCAAAGTTATTACTGGAGTTGGTAGTTTATTATGGGGATATCGAGATGAGAATTATTTATTAAGGAAATCCTGTTATTGAGGTTGTTATAAGAATATTGATTTATATTTATTTTATGGAAAAGTTGTATTATTTATGGAGTGTTTTTAAGGATTATTTTATTTGTGGGCCCATACCCACAGGTCCCAGGATTAATTAAGCCTAATTCCGCTGCTAATGATCAGTTAAGTACGGTTTATTATCGATAATAAAGGAGCCGAAAAGTTGGGGCGTTACAGTATGGTATAAGAGCGGAGCCCAGCCGGAAGTGCTCTGCACTGCGTGGGTGTGATCTTTGGGATATGAGAAAGTTTTGAGGTTTTAACCACTATTTGGGTTGTTAGATGTTAAGTTATGAGAATAAGAATTTTAAGAGAAGTGAATTACCTTTTTGGGTTTTTAAAGGAATATGTCATAGTATGATTATCTGAGTTTAGAGTCACCTTAAGTTTTGAGATATCCAGTTTCGAGGACGAAACTTTTTCTAAGGGGGTAAGGATGTAACACCCCGTATTTTTAAGCCTGTTTTATTATTCAGTAATTACGATTACTAACGTAATTACGTCATAATTTTTTTTTGATCTATTTTTAATTATCCTATTATGTCTACCTTTTTATTGTGACGTGATAACGATTATTTGAGCCCAATTTATTTTCGTACGTGATTTTAGCCTATTTTTTTAAGCCCAATCATTATTACTCCAAATGACATGATCTTTTGAAAATTTCTTATTGCTCCAAAATACAAGCTGAGATAATTTTCTTGCTCTTGTTCCTTACGTGTAAAGAGAAGTTTTCACCAACAAGCTTGTTGACTATTTTTTTTCAAATACAGAGCAAATTCCACTTCTCTTTCTTCTTCCTTTGTACGTGTCAATGAAGAATTTGGACAACAAACTTTTGACTCCTTTGTTCCTAAAACCAGTCCAAATTCATAGCTATTTCACCTTCTCCTTTTCCTCCCTTGCGTGGCAGAATTTCTGATAGCCAAATGTCTAAATTATTTCTTTCTTTTCATGACTCTCATCATGTCAACAAATCTGTATAAATTAGCATTCAAATGTTCGGTAATTTGCAAAGCCCAAAACCCTATCTGCAATAATTAGTTTACTCAAATTGGGTATTTTACCATTGATTTCTTCTTCTTTTTTTGTGACCTTTGGACCTCCATATCCATATAATTCGAGCTCTATGCTTCATCTAAAATACCCACAAGCATTACCAATTCAATACCCAGAAATTTGTAAAACCCGAAACCCGAATTTGCTCAATTTCTCTCTCCCTTACCTGTTGTTTCGGGCAGCCAAGCCCTGCTTCTTCCGCCTCCTCTTTCCGCCTCATCAAGAACCGCACGCCACCGGTGCTCCGTCGTATTGGTGCTGCACCTGAGATTATTGCAAAGCCGTCAAAATTTCGAGCCTCCATTTCTCTGCTTCACGCTGCTACGCTGCTTCCTTCTAATTCATAATCTCCTTATGGCAACCCAACCAAAAATAAAAATAAGAGTTGTTAGTGGGGCCACGGGTTTTATTTTAAAGATCATTTTGTTTAGGCTTGTTCAGAATATATGAAGGAAGTCTAAGTAATGTAAGTTTCCTAATTTAATGATTTTGATATTTTCCTAAACTAAAAGTCAAGGACAAGAAATATAGTTTCTAATTTATGCTTTCATATGGGTTATGTTTTGGAGCAATAAACATAAGGAAATAAGTGGACGTGAACAAAGTTTCAGATATAATGACTAGAGATCAAATCGGATGATTAAGGATAAGTGATCGAGGTAATTATTATGTCCAGTAATTATGTTTACATGCCCGTATATGTTATGTAATGTTTATGTCCAACATTTAAGTTTATATGCCCGTATATGAAATGTGTGACTATTATGTGATTATACGTTTATTATGTGTTTTATGTGATATGATATATGTTTATTATTATGATCATGATGTTATGATGTTAAAGACGTTGTTCGGAAATAATTTTAATATTTATAAAGTTATTTTAAAAATAAAGACGATGTTGCTTTTGTCGGCATGGAAAAGTGAACTGAACTAGTAAATGGGCGAGTTACAGGTAGAGGCCATGTTAAAGTTAAAGTTTGGGAAACAGTTCCCCCCTGAAAAGATGTAAGAAAAGTTCCGCCAAAGCCTGTACTTGCCAATGAGCTGTAAAGGAAATGATTCCCTGCCGACACAGTTTTCAAGATAACGAGATTAAGATAGTTATTTCCGAACAATAAATGCTAATGATTGACATGTGCCAAATGATTTTCAAAATAAAACCGTTTTGACGGGCTGGAGTAATATTACTGAGTTTTCCACTCATTTTTGTATGTTCTGTGTTTTTCCTGTTTTCTATTTTTTTTATGACGGTGTACAGGTTCGATTAAGGAGCTCAAGTTGCTCAAGTCAAAGTTATTACTGGAGTTGGTAGTTTATTATGGGGATATCGAGATGAGAATTATTTATTAAGGAAATCCTGTTATTGAGGTTGTTATAAGAATATTGATTTATATTTATTTTATGGAAAAGTTGTATTATTTATGGAGTGTTTTTAAGGATTATTTTATTTGTGGGCCCATACCCACAGGTCCCAGGATTAATTAAGCCTAATTCCGCTGCTAATGATCAGTTAAGTACGGTTTATTATCGATAATAAAGGAGCCGAAAAGTTGGGGCGTTACAGTATGGTATAAGAGCGGAGCCCAGCCGGAAGTGCTCTGCACTGCGTGGGTGTGATCTTTGGGATATGAGAAAGTTTTGAGGTTTTAACCACTATTTGGGTTGTTAGATGTTAAGTTATGAGAATAAGAATTTTAAGAGAAGTGAATTACCTTTTTGGGTTTTTAAAGGAATATGTCATAGTATGATTATCTGAGTTTAGAGTCACCTTAAGTTTTGAGATATCCAGTTTCGAGGACGAAACTTTTTCTAAGGGGGTAAGGATGTAACACCCCGTATTTTTAAGCCTGTTTTATTATTCAGTAATTACGATTACTAACGTAATTACGTCATAATTTTTTTTCGATCTATTTTTAATTATCCTATTATGTCTACCTTTTTATTGTGACGTGATAACGATTATTTGAGCCCAATTTATTTTCGTACGTGATTTTAGCCTATTTTTTTAAGCCCAATCATTATTACTCCAAATGACATGATCTTTTGAAAATTTCTTATTGCTCCAAAATACAAGCTGAGATAATTTTCTTGCTCTTGTTCCTTACGTGTAAAGAGAAGTTTTCACCAACAAGCTTGTTGACTATTTTTTTTTCAAATACAGAGCAAATTCCACTTCTCTTTCTTCTTCCTTTGTACGTGTCAATGAAGAATTTGGACAACAAACTTTTGACTCCTTTGTTCCTAAAACCAGTCCAAATTCATAGCTATTTCACCTTCTCCTTCTCCTCCCTTGCGTGGCAGAATTTCTGATAGCCAAATGTCTAAATTATTTCTTTCTTTTCATGACTCATCATGTCAACAAATCTGTATAAATTAGCATTCAAATGTTCAGTAATTTGCAAAGCCCAAAACCCTATCTGCAATAATTAGTTTACTCAAATTGGGTATTTTACCATTGATTTCTTCTTCTTTTTTTGTGACCTTTGGACCTCCATATCCATATAATTCGAGCTCTATGCTTCATCTAAAATACCCACAAGCATTACCAATTCAATACCCAGAAATTTGTAAAACCCGAAACCCGAATTTGCTCAATTTCTCTCTCCCTTACCTGTTGTTTCGGGCAGCCAAGCCCTGCTTCTTCCGCCTCCTCTTTCCGCCTCAACAAGAACCGCACGCCACCGGTGCTCCGTCGTATTGGTGCTGCACCTGAGATTATTGCAAAGCCGTCAAAATTTCGAGCCTCCATTTCTCTGCTTCACGCTGCTGCGCTGCTTCCTTCTAATTCATAATCTCCTTATAGCAACCCAACCAAAAATAAGGGCCATGGGTTTTATTTTAAAGATCATTTTGTTTGGGCTTGTTCAAAATATATGAAGGAAGTCTAAGTAATGTAAGTTTCCTAATTTAATGATTTTGATATTTTCCTAAACTAAAAGTCAAGGACAAGAAATATAGTTTCTAATTTATGCTTTCATATGGGTTATGTTTTGGAGCAATAAACATAAGGAAATAAGTGGACGTGAACAAAGTTTCAGATATAATGACTAGAGATCATGATTAAGGATAAGTGATCGAGGTAATTATTATGTCCAGCAATTATGTTTACATGCCCGTATATGTTATGTAATGTTTATGTCCAACATTTAAGTTTATATGCCCGTATATGAAATGTGTGACTATTATGTGATTATACGTTTATTATGTGTTTTATGTGATATGATATATGTTTATTATTATGATCATGATGTTAAGATGTTAAAGACGTTGTTCGGAAATAATTTTAATATTTATAAAGTTATTTTAAAAAGAAAGACGATGTTGCTTTTGTCGGCATGGAAAAGTGAACTGAACTAGTAAATGGGCGAGTTACAGGTAGAGGCCATGTTAAAGTTAAAGTTTGGGAAACAGTTCCCCCCTGAAAAGATGTAAGAAAAGTCCCGCCAAAGCCTGTACTTGCCAATGAGCTGTAAAGGAAATGATTCCCTGCCGACACAGTTTTCAAGATAACGAGATTAAGATAGTTATTTCCGAACAATAAATGCTAATGATTGACATGTGCCAAATGATTTTCAAAATAAAACCGTTTTGACGGGCTGGAGTAATATTACTTAGTTTTCCACTCATTTTTGTATGTTCTGTGTTTTTCCTGTTTTCTATTTTTTTATGACGGTGTACAGGTTCGATTAAGGAGCTCAAGTTGCTCAAGTCAAAGTTATTACTGGAGTTGGTAGTTTATTATGGGGATATCGAGATGAGAATTATTTATTAAGGAAATCCTATTAGTGAGGCTATTATCAGAATATTGGTTTATATTTAAATTTTTTTTTTGGGAAAGTTGTATTATTTATGGAATGTTATTAAGGAATATTTTATTTGTGGGTCCATACCCACAGGTCCCAGGATTAATTAAGCCTAATTCCGCTGCCAATGATCAGTAAAGTACGGTTTATTACCGATAACTAAGGAGCCGAAAAGTTGGGGCGTTACACCACGCCCACCTCCATCCTGGCACCCGCTAAGACCCACAAAAGGGCAATGAAATTTCTCCACGGAAGCCGCCATATGAAAGCACTTCAACCGCACTGAACCTGAAACCTCCACCAAGAAACGCAACCTCACAACGCACCAACCACACAATGCCACCAAACACAACGCGACACTAAAATAACACTAAAACAATACACCCTCTGACCTCAACAATATCAACACACTACCACGCTGAAACGAACATCAACAATCACAATGCCTTGAACACTGCCGCAACAATCACACCAAACACCAACGGAACTGCAGCAACAAACACACCAACACCACCAATCACACCAACACCGACAATCACACCAACACTACAGCAATAATCACTCCGAAAACCTGATCCGTGAGAAGCAGCAATGATCAATTCGCAATACCATTGAAATACCAATGATCAACTCGCAAAACCAAATTGCAATACCAAATCGCAATACCAATACCAAACGCAAAACCAAACAATACCGCCAATAATTGTGCAGCAACGAATCAACGAATATGACACCAACACAATGCCAACACCAAACGAACCACCACCGACGAACCACCGAAACCACCGTTACCTTGACGAACCACCGCGACCAACAAACAGAACCACTGCAGACCAACAGAACCACGACCAACAGAACCACCGTGCCCAACAAACAAACAGAACCGAGCTTCAAAAACGCTGCACGAGATTAGAAAATGCCGCCTAAACCTCCGCCTGAAAACCACCGCCTAAACTTGAGCCTGACAAACCGCCGCCGAGAACCCTTCACCGTGCCTCCGAACGCCGGAATATCCACCGGAAAAAGACGTGGAACGTGCCCTAAACGGCCATAACCGACCTGCCCTAATCGCCTCTTTTGAGAGAATTATTATTATTATTATTATTATTATTATTATTATTATTATTATTATCAAATGCTAATAAAGTCAAACATTTTACAAATGATAAGTGGGCAGCCGAGATACAATCTGGGCCCCCACTCCCCTAGCTATAGCAAACATCGATAAGCCTTAGCATTCATCGTCTGTCCCAAACCTGATATGGGGACCGCACGAGGCCAAGCAGAGGTGTGATCTCTCTGCTGCGATTTCCACAACGCCGACTGCCGAGACGATAAAGAGAAGGTAGACTCTGCAGTTGCAGTAACCTTTGTGAAATATATATCTGCCAATTTCTTCATAAGTTTTGGGGCAGTGACCTCACTAGGGTTACTCAGAATGTCATACTCCACCGTTCCACTAAATAGACTCAACGCATCTTCAAATGCATGACCAGGGCCAATAATATCAGCATGCCGTAGAAGTTGTGTCTGCAGATCAGAAGACTGCAACCGAGAGGCAAGAAAAGCATAATGCCGAACATCACCCGCAGAATAAACACCAAGTCCGCCAAAAGAAAAAGGTAAGGTGGCAAGTCGCCACTTCCAATCGCCAAAGCCAGGCCCCGAAGCAGTAACAATACGCACCAAAGAAGATCGAAGAGCCTCATCGAAAGTGCGCTGAGCAGACTCAAAAATACTAGGGGGACAAGTACGCAAAGTAAAGTAGAGTTTAGAAACTCCAGTGCATGCCCTAAGCAACAACAACTCACACTGAGGATCATCGAGCTAAGCAACCTTATCCATAAGCCCAATGGTCTTGATTACCCTCTGCATCACAAGCTCACCACTAAAAACAGGATTGGAACTAGCGGGACCACCAAGCAACTTAACACCATGCAAAGGACGAGCAATATCAGGGGGAAAGACTCCCACAAGCCTGCTACGGGGGTCCTCAGTAAGACAGAAAACCTCGGTCTTCCCCACATTAAGATGTAACCTGAGACAAGGCCCACTACTAGAAATTGTACATCTAACGAGAACATGATAACGACGACACCTATATTTTGTCGTGGTTTCTTTAGCGCGCTAATTTTTACGACAAAAAAAAATTCCATCGTCTAAATTCTATATAAAAAATAAACAAAAAATAAAAATAAAACTATGTTTGTCGTTATCCCCCTTTTTCGTCCCTTCAGTTTCCCTTCACCTTTAACCTAAAACCTTCATTGAAATCGCCTCCCACCTAAGCTGAAAATTTCGATTCTTTATCACCTCTTTTTCACTCTACTCCAACCAAAAACACCAAATTATACTCACCTTTCTTTAGTTGACCAAAGATGCAGTTCAATAACTGTGGATGCCCGAGGCTATTAAACATTGAATTTGCCAATTTTATGCAAGATGGCAACCCCGTTTGATTGGTATGTAGCATATCCATATGTCTTTTCTACTTTAAATGAATTTCCCTTTAAAATGGATATAGGGATTGCAAAGATTTTAGTTCAATCGATTAAAATTGTGTTCAGATGTCACTGGAAAGTTTCTTGAATCGCAACTATCATTTCTGGTAAATTCCTATTTTTCTTTAATTAATACAATTAATTCTTGTTTTTGAATTTATCAATTTTTTGAATGCTCATATTGTTCATAAATTTTTCTTTGAATTCTATGAGTACGGGAATCCTACGTGATAACTTCCTGGCAGTCAGTTTTTGTTCGTGTTTACTATTGATGGGTGTTCATCAATTATAAGGTTTGATTTCTCCAAATAGTGCTTGATTCATGTATTGTTTTTCATGGACGATTTGTCTTTGTTCGGTTTTTTATGCTTATCTGAATCGATGAGAAGTAATTGTAGTTGTGAATTGAACTTGGGTAGACTTTATTAGAACTACACGAACATATGTAATCTAAACCAACTTATGAATAAGTGAAAATAAGGTAAGCGTAACACACCCTCAGTGAAAACATATACTCTGTGTTCTTTAATTTTACAGAGGTGGTCTGATATGACAGTGATGTTCACTTTTGGATTATTGCAATAGTCTCTTCTTTAAACACCAATTCCCCACCCTTCAAATAAGAGAGAAGAAAAATAATTGGAAGCGAAGAGTTTTCATATATAGATGGTTGTTATCCTTGTGGTGTTACCATTTTATTTCCTTTAGAGTACATTCCTTCGCTTTGAATGTCGATTCTGTCTCTGTCAGCCTTACCCCATCCCGAATCTTGATGGTCACTGGCAGTCAGTTTTTGTTCGTGTTTACTATTGATGGTTGTTCTCTTTGATTTGTCGTCAATGTTTCTTGAATTCTAACTAGATTTTTATCATTCGTAATATTTAGTGCAGGCAGATCACTTCAGTATTGCAGAAAAGACCAACTACTTGGTTTTCATGATTGTTGTCTTTCAAGTGTGCTAAATTTCCAATCTATGCTTGCTTTTGAAGGCTGTTTGTGTTTTTTTCTTGTATCCATGTGTTGGCAAGCATAATTAATTCATGTTTGTTTCTGTTAAGAGCATCAGATTTCGGTATTAAAACTAGCAATTCTTGATGCTAATGGTGTACCATTTTCAAAAGAGGTACACACTACTAGAAATTGAGCATTTAACGAGAAATAATACGTTCATCGTTAATGTTCAGTGAAAAGATGAAGAAAAAAAAGAAAAAAAAGTAAAAAAAGTTGTTCGTCGTTATCCAAATTCCCAGTAGCGCTATGTTTTTAATTTTCGAAGCTTGCTTCAAATTTTACTCATCTCTAACCTAAAACCTTCAGTTAAACTTGCAGTTTTGCAATTCTTATTATTAAAAATGAAATATTAGGTTATCTCTCTTCCCTCTCCCTACATAATTGATCAAAGATGCAGTGGAAATATTCCATGTGCGGCGAAGCTATTAACCTTGAATGTAATCTCTTTATGCGCAACAACATTTGCTTGGTATGTTTCCACCTCTTTTCAACTTTAATATTTTTTCCCTTAAAAATGAAACAGGGTTTGATTTAGCTTTTTTGGTTCAATTGATTGGAATTGTTCTCAGATACCGCTGAGAATTTTTTGAATTGCAATCATCTAATTCAATCTGGTAAGTTCCATAAGTTTTTTTTCTTTAATTAATACAATTTATCTCAAGCTTTTTTGTATTGAATTGAATTATTAGTTGAATCCTTTATGTTGCGGATTGAAACTCTTGTAATTTATTCAAATTGGACGGCAAAAAGGAATTTACTTTTCTCTTCTTCATTTGGGCATATCTTATCGTTACTTATTTTGTAGTTTAACAGTCCAACTTACAGTTTAGGAATTGAGTTAGGTTTTTAATGAACTAAAACTTATGTTTGATTCTTTGTTGCTGCTAAGTATGTATAATACTTTCATTGTCTTCCCCCTTTCAGTGTTTCTGTACTCCTTAATAAAATATAAAAATTTAAATTATCCAGCTTTCCCCTGATTTCCATCTTCCAAAAAGCCTTATATTCTCTAGACTTAAAGTTTGTCACTTGAGTCATGGTGTTGGTAGCTTTAAGGAGAGTATATTTACTATGCACTCAAATAATTATGATCAAGGAGATTCTAGCTACCCTTAGCTCATTCAAAACAAAGGACATAGATTCAGTACTTAAGTACTACCATCAAGCTGAATGGAAGCTCGATGTCCATCAGATGAAAACCAAGTCCTAATTGCAATATCCCCCTCTGGTCCTCCCCCTCTTTTTTTTTTGTTATGATGGATCTCTATTGGTTGAGAAGTGTTCTTGTATTTCAGGTTCTAACAAGGTCTGAAGGTTTCTCGGTGAAAAAAAAAACTAGCTAGAAGCCTTGAAGATGGAAGCAATGCTTTATACGAAACTGAGTAGAATATTATCTGAATTACATAACTGGTTAATTTTCACTAGCTTCAATGCTATTGGAGAAAGATAAAAGAAACACATGTGGATTGCCGTGACAGTAAGAATTTAGACTGTAAGGTACGCCTCTAGTCTGGGAGGCTTGGCTTTTGAATTTGGTATTGCGTATTATTGAAGGCTTGGCTTCCGATTTTTGTTGTGTTGTTTTCATTGCTGCTCTTGTGTTCCTTCTGGTTTGCTTTAGGTCAAAATTGGTTTGCTTCATGTCAGAACTCTTAGTCTTTTACTATCTCCAAAGTACTTTGATTTTCTCTTTTGTGATTTGCTTTGATGTTATCATTACAGGGTATCATGTAAGATTTAGTTGAATGATGGTAATGTTGATGCTTTATCAAAAACTTATACGATTGTAGACACCTACTTTTGTCCCCATTCCCGAAAGGGAAAGGTTCGATGATGAAAGCATAAATCTCCACTTGACAACGCATCTCCTATAAAATAAACGAATCTTAATTCCCCTTTTCATTTCACCTGAAACCTGATATTTATAGAAAACTGCTATTTATGGAAACCTGCTAAAAATAGTGACTGCCGTAAAAGGTAGCTTCTAAAGTGGCAAATCATAAAGGATAGAAACCTGTCAGAATTAGGTGTTGCATTCCAACATAAATCCTAAATGAGATAGAAAACTGCGAGAATCCTATTCCTAATATGATTCGGAAATAAGAGTTACGTATTAATTAAAATCCTAACGAGCCTAGAGTTCGTAACGGGCCCAGACGCATTCCGTCATGAAATTGATACGCACTAAAAGACTCGATTAAGTCTCAAACTCTACGGATTTCAGGAATCCGAATCTGACTAAGAAAACAGCCCAGACCCTATTTTCAACGCCTGGCTCTGGGCGCTGAAATCTTCGGCGCCCAGGCCTGGGCGCTGAAAATAACTGGGTACGTGTTTTTTCCTAATTCTTTATGGATTAGAACTCTGCAATTCTATCTTTCCACGAACTCTTCCCTATAAATACAGCCCCAAATTCGACGTGAAAGGAACACACACACAACTCATAATCATATTCTGAGTATTGACTCCAACCCTTAGCCTAAGCCTCACGCTGCGAAACTGTTCACGCGTTCTGTCGCAATCGATCCATAAATCGAACAGAATGTATCCTGTCCCATAATTGAGATTCGTTAAAAAAATGGAGAAATAGCAAAGTCAAAGTGGTTTGTTTTCTGAGAACCGTGACGCACCTCTCAAGGGTGCGTCGTAATGTGTCCCTTTTCGATGATTTAATTGCTTTCCTCGCCCTTTTTATGAACTGTTAAACTAACTAAATCTGATTGTTCTATCACGCCTAACAAATATAATATTTTTGGGAAATTGGATTATCATTCTAGGTCCCTTAATGCAATCTAAATCAGATAATCGCGATCGATCTAGTATTATATGTTGCATATTGCTAAAATCAACTCAGATTAGTTTAATAGTTAATGCATGTCCCTTCAATTATTTATGCTGAGCTAGTAAGGATATCCTGCCTCTGGAGTTATCGACGAGCGAAGTACTCCTCTCGGTAGTTACAGTCCCCCGAACCCTCAATCTCTACCTTGCGGGTGTATGTTGAGAGATCCCCACACCAGGGATCACAAGGGAACCTACGGCCGTCGTGGTCAAACATAATTGCACTCCCTTTATGTCACGATAACCGGGTTTTGTCAGTTTTTCTCATTGTCGTTAAAAACTGAATGGCGACTCCTATATTACTAGTCAATTGGGTGTAAACTCACAGGAAATCCAATTACACTTGATTAAATAAAAAGAATCGTCACACCCACGAGGGACGAGGTCACGCATTAGCCTCGTGCTTTTTCGACCCCCTCACAGTGGCGACTCCACTGGGGATAGTGAAGGAAATACTCGTGCTTGTAGGTAATCAAAATAGCCGAAGGGTGAAACGATCCTACCCCGCGTTTATTTCCCCATCAAGTTGGGACGACCTGAAAATTAGCATATTAATGTGAACGGGCAGAACCGCATAACGAATCTCGGCTCCCTCGGGAGTTGGGACTAAGGATACCTTTTTCCGCCAATAGGGGGTCGCATACGACGCGCATGTTGCCCACTCGGTACTTGTGCAGGTAGTACACCTATCCCGAACCCAATCGCTCGCTCATTAGGTCCCTCTCGCCTGCATGCCCCCTTGGCTTGCACTTGCGGGTTGGCCTCTTGAGCGAAATTCGTCTGTTGAAGACACTACCTCGACCGGGGCATGTGTTGGATCTACGATAGAAGCGGTACCAAGCCAGACACAAATAAACTACCCATAGAAGCCTATCATAAACTACGTGGCATATTTAATTTTCAAATCCATGTTTGTAATGTAGTTATGTGTAGCGAAATATATGATTGTGTGCGACAAACTATCCTAGAAAACCAACGACCTTAAAAATTGCCCAAACATTCATAGACTAATTTGCCAAAGAGTTATACCGAAACACGTGTTCCGCAAACCCGAATGATCGCCACAAAAATGAGCGACGCTCGGGATGACCTGTAACGAATCCCACAAACGCTGCTACGCGTAAAGGACGTTATTAGGCAAGCACGCAAATCGAAGTCGCATAAACAGAAGACAGAAAACGAGAACCAGCCAGGGACGCATTTTCAACGCCCCTGGCTGGGCGCCAGAATTTCTCACGCCCCTCGCTGGGCGCTGAAGTTGCTGCTTGGCCTTCTGGTCAGGCGCAGCAGCCTCGGTGCCCGCGCGAAAGGAAAATACGTACCGCAAAAAAAATGTTCATAAAAAGAATTGCTACGAGGGCGTAAGAAAAGCACTCGATTTCAAAAGCGACTCGTGAAAAAATTAATAACTCTTTGTGTCATTGTTAGGCCTCCTACGACGACAATGCTCGGCACCAAAACCGAACATGCTAATAACTATGAATTTCACACGGGCAAGTGTTTCGAAAATCCAAAGAATGACCAAAATAAAAAAAAAACCAAAAAGTGTACCGACAAGAGGAAAAGTGAAAAACCAATTTAGAGAGTCGAAGTCTAGACTAAGTAATGCTTAAAACTTTGGGAACCTAAACTTTAGCTTATCTTATGCCTAGGACTGGTCCTGCCACTTGGTGCCGATCAGGGAATCAACGGTTAGTGCGTCTCGAAGATTCATCGCCAACATCAGGTTTAGTGACTCCAAGCTCCGTCCGTCGTCCCTCATTTCAAGGATCTCCTCTTCCCCAACCTCGATTCGCACCTTCAAACATGTCCATCGAAGATTTGCGAGACCAGATGGTCCAAATGACCCAACTTATGGGCCAATTGAAAATGGAAAATGAAGCTTTAGCGGCTGCGCAAGCCAAAAATGACCTCGATAACGAGAAGAGGATTGAAAAAATGGTCCTACAACAAACCATGGGGAGCAAATACTTCTCCCTCGATCCTGAACCTTTTCCTGGCAAACTACCAGAAAAGTTCAGTTCATCTGACTTACCAAAGTTCAAGGCCACGGACAACCCCCGTGATCATCTACTGAGCTTTGTGAATGCCATGAACTTGAAAGGTGTGGACAAGTCCATGTATTTACCTGCCTTTCCTTTGTCCTTGGAACCCGTACCGCTCAAATGGTACTATCACCAGGACCCTAAGCTCTTCCCCACTTGGGAAGACTTTGTCAATGTCTTCATCAAGCAATACTCGTCGAACATGGATTTCCAAGTCACCATGCGCGAGCTGGAAGTTCTCTTCCAAAAGAAAAATGAGGGTTTCACGACCTACTTTGCTAGGTGGAGGGACCAGGCGGCCCAGCTAATCAATAGGCCTCCCGAAACAGAATTGGTCCAAAAATTCATTGACAACCTGGACCCGGCTTACAGACAACACCTTAGGTACCTGGGACTTGACACTTTCAAAAGAGTTTATGATGTGGGAATAAAGATCGAGGACGACCTCGCCAAAACCATACAAAGCAAACCCACATATAAAAACAACACCTACAATCGGGGTAACACATCCCAAGCCCAAGAAGTCCATGCTGTAGAAGAGACTCCCGCCCGAAGAAGCCCTGGAAGATGGGTCTGAGATCGAAAGTTTGCCCCACTCGGGTCGACTTTGGTACAAGCCTTTGAAAGACTAACCAATCAAGGAAAGTTGACACCTATAGGCCCCACCCGTGACCCTCTTGTCAAAAGCAAATATTGGGTCGAAGGTACTTACTGCAAATTCCATCAAGGAAATGGGCATGACACTGAAAACTGCTGGAATCTAAAACATACGATCCAGGACATGATAGAGGATGAAGTGATACCTCTCCCTAATGTTGGCAAACCCAACAACAACAAGAGCCCACTCGGCTCTTGTCACATCTCTCTCGACCAACCGGAGAACTTCGACCCCTCGGTGTATATTACACCTCAAGGTGCACCACTCGCTGTGGTCCCTATGGATCGAATCGAGAGAGAAGTGTGCGGTGTGTGGAATGATGATGCTGAAGATATTTACCTATCTCAAGTGTCGGGCCAGGACCTCTTCACTGAAACTTGGCCCGGGTATGCCCTCATTGACACCACCCCTCAGGAGCCCGAGGTCGACAACCTCACCCGATCCGGAAGAATATACCAACCGGATATTCACCCACCTCCTATGGACGACATTCCGGTTAGGCAAACTCCTGAGAATGGACGGCACGCCACCGTCGCAGAAGTCATTGAAAATCCTCTCCTGAAACAACTAAAAAGAACCAAGGTCGAGATTACCATCTGGGATCTCATGTGTACTTCAAAGGAACATCGCGAAAAGCTTATTCGCTCACTTGACCTCATCTCAGTACCTACAGACATCACACCTGACTCATTGGTTAGCCATGTCACGAGAGATGCCGGGGAAAAGGCCATAGTTTTCACGGATAAAGACTTACCCAAAGATGGGGGTGCTCACAATAAAGCCCTTTACCTAGTGGTTGGATGCAAAGGACAAAACATCCCCCTAGAGCTCGTAGATAATGGTTCGGCGGTTAATGTCTGCCCATTGCAAACCGCCCATTGCTTGGGGCTAGGAAACGATGACTTCCAAACCTCCACGCAAGGGGTACGAGCTTATGATAACTCCCGAAGGCCTGTATTGGGAAAAATCAACCTTACCATACAAACCGGGCCTGTGGCACGCACCACGGAGTTTCAAATAATCGACATCAAGCCCACTTTCAACCTCCTCTTGGGGCGACCTTGGCTCCATGACTTAGGAGGTGTGGCTTCTACCTTGCACCAAATGGTTAAACTTAACCATAACGGGGTAATACTAGAAATCCGCGCCCCTCCTCTCGACGTCAGTTGTACTATGGTTGGAACGGCCGAAACTGCAGACGACCTTTATGGGTTTCAAATGGAAGAAGCAATCCAGTTCATCGAAGATTATGACCCAGCATTCCTAGACCCGCATGCATCCCGAGTCATCCCTAGAATGCTGTTAGCTCAAGGTTATTTCCCAGGAACCCCGTTGGGCATAAGGAAGAAGGAATACACATTCCATCCTTTTCCCAACAAATCTACTTCCTTTGGCTTAGGTTATGAACCAACGGAGGAAGATATTGCTGACCGCCTGTCTAGGCTACGCCTTAACAAAGCCAAACAAACCACCCTCCTTCCCCCGTATCAAAGGACCCTTAACGGCATGTTTGTTCGGGAAGGAGAAGGACACCCATGTTGTGATTTCCCTGAACCCTTCGTTCAGGATGGCTTGCTAAAACCCTGATTTGAAATTTTCCATGACTGCCACACCTTGGACGAGGCACCCCACCTCACCAAGACTAAAACAGCTGAAATATTGGACAACCAGGCTCTATGGACATTGTTTAACGAATCGAGGCCTATGGAGAACGGGACTGTGATGACTACCCTAGCTTTAAAAGATGAAGGTTTCGATCTAACCCGGTTAATCTCTCCTGCATCAACACTAGAAGAGGTCGAGAACGGATGGGTGAAGACATATCAGTGGGTCAACGCAAAAGGCATGGAATTCAAGATGAGTACCGGTGAAGGACCGAAGTTTTATGAGACTAAACCCCAGGCTTGAGCCATATAGAGCACCATTAGTAAAAAAGCGCCTAGTAGTTCTTTAGATTGATAGAAAAAAATAATAGAGACTTTAGATGGTCCTAAGGCCCCTTAGAATATGGGTCAGTTTTATTTCAGTGTGTTTTCCTTACTTTCCGAATCAATAAAAGCGTAATATTTCTCCTAAAATTTTTCTCTAACACTAAATAAACACCAAATGTACTTGCAAAATACAAAAATAAAGAGGCGGCCCACTCTAGGCCCAATAAACAAGGCCCACTCGGTCTTGAATCGTGACATCGAAATTCATCAAACCCCAAAAAAGAACCACATTATCATATTACCAAAACATAAGGGTCTAACCCATGCAACCCAAAGAAAGCAAAAGAAACCATGCAAATGTTGCTCAAGAAAAAACTCATAAAAATAAACGCCGCCTCCAGCATCAACACGCACCTCAACCCACCTCAAAAGCTTACACAAAGATCTTCATAACTTCCGCACCCTAACCCCATTTTCAAAACTGTTTCGGGTCACGAATAGAAAAAATTAATCCGGACAAAAACGCACTACGCTAACAGTCAAAAAGCCTCCAAAATAGCCTCAAAATTGGCTTTAAATACGAGCAAAATATCAAGGCACAAAAAAAAATAAGAGAAATAAATGCAAGAACATGTGAAGCAAAGCGTCAAAAATTGACCGCCCAAGTCATTTTCAGCGCCCAGGGCTGGGCGCCGAAATTTTTGACGCCCCAGCCTGGGCGTTGAAACTCTCTGCCTGACAAAAATTTTCTTTTCAGAAAGTGCTCGTCATTTTATCGCACACAACGGAAAAATAACGAACACTTGGGGGGTACAGTACGTATCCAGGTATCCAAATAGGCTTACCAACCAAGAATATAGCCATACAAATTAGTCGAATTTCGCCATACAAATTAGTCGAATTTCGAATTTCATATTTTACGCGACTTATGGCAAAAAAAAAAACGGCTGATGAAAATAATGATAATACTTCACTCATTTGACCGATTAAGTAATATGTTTCCACCTCAAGGCATATCTACCAAAATCCGGCATACTAGAACTTATTCTAAAGCTAGAACTACGCGCGACCTGATTCTGACAAGATACGTAGGCAATCCTTACCAAGGATGCGGTCCAATAAAAAAAAACGAATATTCTTTGTGCAAAAAGTGTTAGACATATAAAAACATAAAAAAGAGGAGAAACAAAATAAATGAAAATGAAAAATAAAAATACGCCTTTATTAAAAAATAATAAGAAAGAAAACAAAGTGCTAAGTATAAAAACAAACACAACTGAAATAAATAGAGGGCACCTACACCCTAGCAAGAACTACACTACTCTAGTTCTTCCGGATCATCAAATAAAGTCTTGTAGAGGGCAATGTTCGCAGGATCCACCCCCACAGTCTTCTGCGCTGCCCCAATATCAATCTCCATAAGAACCGGCTCCTGGACACTAACTTCCAAAGATGCCAAGGCTTCAGAAACATTCTCAGTTATAGCCCGCTCAGCCTCAAGGGCACAGACAATGGTAGGAGAAGGATTATTATCATCAGCTAGACTAGCCGCTGTTTCTACAGGCAGCTGAGCCTTCCTGACCCATACATTGTTCCGGCGACGATCTCCGCGAGAGCTTGCATTTCTTTCATGTTAGGCATCTTTTTAGGCCTAAAATTGGAACGGGGAGAAACTTCCTTTCTCTTTCGATCAGGACGAGCTTTCACAGTCTTAATACTATAGGTACGAGGTCTGGCAGAATCAGGACCCTCATACTTAACACGAATACGAGGTATCAAAAGCTCAGCCGGCTCCCCATTACGAGCCTCGGCCCTCACATCTTTATCATCGGAGCTCATCCACAACTTATAGTTTTCAGAAAGACCCACAAAGCCATTTGTAGCTACGGCCCAACGCGGGAGACCATCATAATACTTAGCCCACGCTAGGACCCGTATTTGTGAAAAGGCCGCTAACTTAGGTGGTACCGTATCAGAAAAGGGGATAGTCTGCCTTAAACCATATTGACGCATGACTCGGTAAGGGAAAATATAAATGGGACGAGATAGCCCCAACAAAGAAACATAAACCGATACATCAGAACCCCCTGTCATAGTAGTCAAACCCCACCATGGTACCACCCACTTAATAGAACAAATGCCATAAGTAAAAAAGGAGGTCCATTCGGCCTCGTCCTGGCCTTGGTGCAAGTATTTTCGGTTACCCAAAGCTATAGGGCGATAATGTTTAGGATCGGCAGGAGCTTCCAAAAGTCTAAGCAGTTCCGCAAGCCAAATCTGCAGAAACAGGTACGATCGAATCAAAAGAATGAAAAGAAAGAAAAAAACGGTTCCTGGGGCGCAGTTTTAACGCCCAGGACCAAGCGCCGAAAATTCCAGCGCCCAGCCCTGGGCGCCGAAACTCAGCCCCAGGCAAAAAAAAGAAATATATGCAAAAGGGACGTATACGTGCGCAAGGAAAAATCGATTACCTGCAGTAATAGGGGGCTTCCCTTAAAATGTTCAGATTTGGCATCCTTCTTCAGCTCATCCGCACTCAGCAAAGTCTCGGCAACAACCAACGGCATAATAGAATAGCAACTTTCCATCTGGCTAATCAAGGGGATCAACCTTATGTCACTGAACTCACCATTGTTATTCGACAGCAAATAATGATTCAACAAGCAAAATACAAGGGCTCGAATATTCAATTTCTGTTCGGTCATATTCTTACTAGGCCTAAAGTGATGTTTTACAAGTTTTGCCAAGTTAACCTTATCATCTACAACAATTTCAGCAAACATGTTATCATCTAGTCTTAGGAAAGCCCTTATGGTTGTTTTACCCTCTTCAATAGTGCCAGGGGTAACAGGAGTAGCATTGGTAGGATAACCAAGGATCGCAGCAAATTCATCGGGCAAAGGACATATTTCGTTGCCCCGAAAGGCAAAACATGATGATCGTAGTCCCAAAAGTTTAGGGCAGCATGCAGAAAGTTATAATCAATATTAATTTGTTGTAAGCCTAAAAGTGCCTCTAAGTGGTATTCTTTTAACAAAGCCTTTTCTGTGGGAGTAAGGGCTCGTAGCCAACGCCTAACAGTCCGTTGGAGTGAGAAAATAGGGGTCGACATGGCAAAAGCAATGAGTAATTAAAACGCAGCAAAAAGAGAGAAAGAATTTGAGAGTGGTGGAAAATAGGGACGTATCTAGCCCCTATATATAGCTGAACGCACCCAATGACATCCTGATCCCATTCGGAAACGTGTAAGGAAATCCGAAAGTCAAAAATCACCAGGAAAAGACTTTCAGCGCCCACGGCTGGGCGCCGAAATGTTTAACGCCTGGCCTTGGGCGCTGAAAATGCAGCCCAAGGCCCAGATTTCACAAAACACGGAACAGGAAAGGACTTAAGACCGTGTTGCTAAACACGAGGCCCTATTGCAAGTAGGATCAAGCCCAAAGCACCTTTAGCTCCCAAATAAGCAAATATAAACATTAAAACTTGGTCGAAACTTTGACTCGTCTCAGAAAATACTTATGTACATTTTTCAAAAAAAAAAACAAGTTAAATATCATGGTCATTCTTCGAAACACCAAAAATATGTGTCGTCAAGTCGTTGGTTTTCCAAAAAAAAAATGTTTGTTTGTTAAAGGATTAATCTAGGCCAAGCTAAAACCGGATGTCGCCTGAAAACTAAAGTCGCATTCCACGGCTTCGCTAACGTAGCACACTACTATAAAAGGTCGCTCGCACATACGAGTATGACCCCAAACATGATTACAAGATGCGAAAAACGACCGACGAGCCCCAGTGCTTGGGGGCTCGCGAAAAATAGACTCCAACAAGGGGCGCACGATCGAAATCACATTCTCGGACTGCGCCATACACCATATCATGTTTGGATATCTCAAAAAAAAAAACAGGTTCGTCCTCAGGGAAAGGTCGTCATTGACACTTGTGCACGGTCCTCTGATCAAAGACCAAGTAGTGGCAAAATTGAGCCGTAAAGACTAGCTCAAACCGCGAGAGCAGACGGTCGCAAGACAAAGGTCCGTCTGAACACGTTGTCAGCCCACGTTCAAGTTACAACTAAATTCGAGCATCCCTCGAAAGAATTCGCTCTTGCAAGAATGGATAAAAAAGAAAATCTCAAAAGGAATCACAAAAAACCAAAGAAATAGGAACTTGCCCATCTTTAGTTGGCAAGATCGCGGCACGCGAATCCCAAATCAAAAGACGAATTCAGGTTCGCTCACCTCCAGCGAGCGGGGCGTCCACCCTTAGCGGACAGGGCTCGCCCACCTTTAGCGGGCGGGGTCTGCGTCACTAGCCGCGCAGGTCCTCAGTTTTCCAAAAATGAAGTCTTCAAAAACAAAATGAAACAGGCTCGCCATCTTCAGCCGACGGGGTCTACGGCGCAAACCACGTAGGTCCTTATTTTCAAAAAAAAACACAAAACAAATTTCAAAATAGATTCGTCCACTTCTATCGGACGGGGTGTCCACCCTTAGTGGACAGGTTCTCCATCTTTAGTCGGCGGGGTCTACGTCACAAACCGCGTAGGTCCTTATTTTCAAATTTTAAAAACAGATTCGTCCACTTCTATCGGACAGGGTGTCCACCCTTAGCGGACAGGATCGCCATCTTTAGTCGGCGGGGTCTGCATCACTAACCGTGCAGGTCCTTAGTCGCAGCAGCGATAACTTTTTTCTGGTTTTCCCTTTTCCAAAAATTAAAAGGATTGGTTTTCCGTTTTTTCCAAAAAAAGAGCGATGTGCTGGATTTTCCTTCGTTTTACGTCCCATAAAAACAAGGGGGTTTTCTCGTTTAGCTAGCCCTGAAAATGAGAATCTTTAAAAAACATTTTTACCTCGTGATTGGGCTAGGCCAGGCCCAATTACACTTTATAGCTTTGATTTCAAAAACATTTGTAGCTACTCCCAATGACAAAGTGAGGGAGTTTCTACGCACCTTTAGATCCTTCCAATGACAAAGTGAGGAAGTTTCTATACTATCTGTTGACAAATCCCAATGACACGTGAGGGATATGTCGACATTTCAAGTGATGACCCTTAAGTCAAATGTTATCACTCGGGGGCTCGTGAGACCCTCGCAAAACAGGTCACATACACCATGGCTTGCGTGACGCACTCCGTCTAATACTTTGACCATCATCTTACTCCAAGACTCAGTCAAAGTGGGGGCTAACTGTAGACACCTACTTTTGTCCCCATTCCCGAAAGGGAAAGGTTCGATGATGAAAGCATAAATCTCCACTTGACAACGCATCTCCTATAAAATAAACGAATCTTAATTCCCCTTTTCATTTCACCCGAAACCTGATATTTATAGAAAACTGCTATTTATGGAAACCTGCTAAAAATAGTGACTGCCGTAAAAGGTAGCTTCTAAAGTGGAAAATCATAAAGGATAGAAACCTGTCAGAATTAGGTGTTGCATTCCAACATAAATCCTAAATGAGATAGAAAACTGCGAGAATCTATTCCTAATATGATTCGGAAATAAAAGTTACGTATTAATTAAAATCCTAACGAGCCTAGAGTTCGTAACGGGCCCAGACGCATTCCGTCATGAAATTGATACGCACTAAAAGACTCGATTAAGTCTCAAACTCTACGGATTTCAGGAATCCGAATCTGACTAAGAAAATAGCCCAAACCCTATTTTCAACGCCTGGCTCTGGGCGCCGAAATCTTCGGCACCCAGGCCTGGGCGCTGAAAATACCTGGGTACGTGTTTTTTCCTAATTCTTTATGGATTAGAACTCTGCAATTCTATCTTTCCACGAACGCTTCCCTATAAATACAGCCCCAAATTCGACGTGAAAGGAACACACACACAACACACAATCATATTCTGAGTATTGACTCCAACCCTTAGCCTAAGCCTCACGCTACGAAACTGTTCACGCGTTCTGTCGCAATCGATCCATAAATCGAACAGAACGTATCCTGTCCCATAATTGAGATTCGTTAAAAAAAAAGGAGAAATAGCAAAGTCAAAGTGGTTAGTTTTCTGAGAACCGTGACGCACCTCTCAAGGGTGCGTCGTAATGTGTCCCTTTTCGATGATTTAATTGCTTTCCTCGCCCTTTTTATGAACTGTTAAACTAACTAAATCTGATTGTTCTATCACGCCTAACAAATATAATATTTTTGGGAAATTGGATTATCATGCTAGGTCCCTTAATGTAATCTAAATCAGATAATCGCGATCGATCTAGTATTATATGTTGCATATTGCTAAAATCAACTCAGATTAGTTTAATAGTTAACGCATGTCCCTTCAATTATTTATGCTGAGCTAGTAAGGATATCCTGCCTCTGGAGTTATCGACGAGCGAAGTACTCCTCTCGGTAGTTACAGTCCCCCGAACCCTCAATCTCTACCTTGCGGGTGTATGTTGAGAGATCCCCACACCAGGGATCACAAGGGAACCTACGGCCGTCGTGGTCAAACATAATTGCACTCCCTTTATGTCACGATAACCGGGTTTTGTCAGTTTTTCTCATTGTCGTTAAAAACTGAATGGCGACTCCTATATTACTAGTCAATTGGGTGTAAACTCACAGGAAATCCAATTACACTTGATTGAATAAAAAGAATCGTCACACCCACGAGGGACGAGGTCACGCATTAGCCTCGTGCTTTTTCGACCCCCTCACAACGATATAGTGATCTGCTAGTCATTCTATACTAGCAAGAGTGGAGTTACGGGGTATGTTGTGAGTTGGTAAGCTTTTGTGTCGAAGTGAAGGGGTTTGGGTATAATGTAGGCAAAAACAATGGCTATGCTTTTGCTCAACAATGATGCTAGTGCAGGTAGGTTCTATCACATGTGTGATATAGTCTAGGCTGGTAGTTTTGTTGGGTTCTACCGTGCTAGGATGTTTTTTCTTGGGTGTATGCTGATGGGCAGTAACTGAAGGCCTTAGGCATAATTAGCACCCTGTTGAACAACATAAATACCTCGATAGGTGTTGTAGCTTCCTAAAGCGTCAACAATACGGGCTCTAAGTTGAGGTAGTATTGTGTATACGAGAGGTGCATGATGTGCGAGGCTTTGTTGCTGCACTCAATGGGATTGTTGTTGCTATATACGAAGTAAGTTTTTATGTTAGATATTGGTCTACTGAAATTCATGAGCTTATTCGTTTGAAATTGATGTTGTCGTTATTTAGTCTTTGACTATTTATTGTGATGCTTCACAAAGATTCAGTCACTCTAGCACATGTCTGAAATCATATTCGTGCAGACTGTGCATTCCTGTGGTACTCCAAAATGAAATCCACAATCATTTTGAGGATTTCAGTGTCGACAGGGACCTCAGCATGCTGTCAAATATTAGAATGCACAATCTGATATCCTCTTTGTTTGTTTGGGTTTTTTTTTCCGGTTGTACTCCATATGTCTCATCAGAGCTTTACTTTTAACGCAAACATGATTTTGGAATAAAGCTTGTATTGACTGAAATATAATTTTCATGGTTATGTTGTATGAGGAAATTCAGATAATATTGGAGGTAGAACGAACATTTTCCCTACAGGTATTTAACTTGTTTTCTTGGTTCCTTTTTGGTTTATTTTTACTTTCCCATGCCATGATACTTAAGTTCTTTTTTCTTTATATAGGTAGCAGAAAAGGTGTTTAAGTTGAAGTGTCGTGATCGGGTTTTAGGTTTTTGAGGATGAATAACACTTAAAGAATTAGCGGGACCATAACCTCGCAGGGGGAACATCAATCTTAGTTGAATGAAGCAAACATACAAAATCAGGTCGTAACCAATCGTGTGGATACAGTATAAGAAGTGTTGCTAAAAACGGTTAACTTGTCCAAGAGAGGACACTCCAACTATGTAGAATTTTTATTTTTTTATTTTTAATTTTAGATTGAACAAGAGTTAATTATCTATTAGTTTTAGAATTTAAAGACAAGGGGATGTGATTGTTGAGTTTCACATAACTTGAAATTTTGTAGTCAAATTCTTTTGAGTAATAAAATTACCATTTTGTTTTAATTGATTGATTTATAGTTGTTTATATTGTTTCATACAGAAAATATAGGTGTTTTGAAGAATATAAATAATTTTATTAGGATTGCAATATTAACTACAGAATAGTTCGTTGTTATTGCCAAAATTTTAATTTTTTTACCATTGGAATGACATTTTACGATGTTTTTTTTGGTCGTTATTGCTTAATTATTCATCGTGAATAAGTATTTAACGATGAAATATCATGTTGTCGTTATTTTCTAACGACGAAATAACAATTCGTCGTTAACTTTAAACGATGAAATAATAGTTCGTCGTTAACTTTTAACGATGAAATCCTCAATTCGTCGTTAACAATTAACAACGAAACCATAATTCGTCGTTAATTGTTAACGACGAAACGGTAAACCGTCGTTAATGGTTAACGACGACATTATGTTTCATCGTTAATGTTCGTTAAATATTAACGACGAACATCGTCGTTAAAGAAAATAACGACGGAACCTGTTACAACGAACATCATGACCGTCGTTAAAGGTTTTAACGACGGAAATTGAGGCTTTTAACGACGAAATTGTTCGTCGTTAAATGTCCTTTTTCTAGTAGTGGCCCGTCCTCTATAATCAACTGCAGAACCTTCCCCACCACCAAGGTATCACCAATAATAGTGCCGTCATCCAAATACCATGCCTGGAGACATACATCAAACGCGTCCCTGATTTTACAAACCAGGGGTTGTAAAACCAAAGCAAAGAGCAGAGGACCAAGGGGATCACCCTGCTGCACACCCTGAGACGACCATAACGTATGCTCCTCATAATACAATCTGGCTGGAGTTGAGTAGCAGAATTCAACCCATCGAGAAAAGCCCGGACAACGAAGACGAACTTCACGTAACATGGCTGCACGATCAACTAAATTAAAGGCACTTTGAAAATCCACCAACAACATTGAAAGACCCACATCAGAACCCCGATCCTCAATCAACCTGTTCACAGCATGAAGAATTGTCTCACCACCCGCAGACACCTCGACACCAAATTAAAGACCATCAAAATAACTACCCAAAGACGGGCCAACCATAACAGCACCAACCTTCGAAACCAGACGTCGCCACACAGTACCCACATCAATAGGACGAATACCACCACCGGGCTTGACCAGAGGGGTGAGGGGAGCACTAGCAACATACTCCCGCAAACCCGCAGGGCATTTCCTAGCTAAAAAGAGATTAACCACCCCAGAAATGGAGTCAACTAACTCATCAGAAACAGCCACAACAGCCCCACTCAAGCAATCCATAAGGTGCTGTGCTCGTAAACCGTCCCTCCCACAAGATGTGCCACGTGGAAAACTCCTAATCCGGTCCAAAACAACAGCAGAAGTAGCCATGATATGATGGTCATCAACATGAATATCAGGCAAGGAAGGAGCTGGAAAAGAAGGGTGTTTGGACTGTAAATCCGCAAGAGTGGCCTCATTATAAGGCGCAACGCCAGAAGAAGAAAGAACACGGACTGCAGCAGTGTAATGGCCATCACCAATCTTCCTACGGCACTGCTTGATATTACGCTCTGCCAAATCAAGACCCTCATCAGCATCCAACAAAGTAGGGGATCCAGCTGCCAAAGCTTCCCGCAGAAGAAGCATATAACCACCCGACTCACTCCAAGAACGAATAGCATTAGCAATGCTCTCTTCCTGCCGTTGCCTCCGTACGGCAGATGTGCACTCACGATTACTTCTCGGACTAAAGGTTTTAAGGATACATAGAGGCAACACAAGAATTTTAACCCAATAAGAGACGTCCTCAGGCCTGCAAATAACCCTATCAAGCGCGCTTCTCAAAACCCGGGAAAAACCCAAACGACATTTAGGAGGGATGAATTTCACTGTGCAAAGCTGTTTAGAAAACAATCTGTCAAGAAGAGTGACGGTAAAACCACAATCCTGGTCTTGCACCGTAGTATCCATGCGAACATCAGAAGCAAGTGACGGTGTAGAAAAACCATAAAGCACAAACCGAACAACACCATCCTCAAAAACAGGTGGGGCCACAAAATCAGAACCATGACGACATTTAGCACGAAGAGCATGCGTCTTAAAACAATCCCCACAAAGCCAAATCCCCATACGGCGGAAGGTCAACTCAGCCTCATAAAAAATAGCCAAGTTAGTGGTTAGAGAGTGTCGTGTGACCACTTGAGCATCACCCTTACAATGACGATCACGAATATGAGTGATCAAAGAGCTCTCAGTAAGCCCATTTCCACCGCCGTCTTGACACCCACTAAGACCCACAAATGGACAATGAAAACGCACAACGCCAGAAGAAATTATAAATAGCAAGCCAACACAAAAACACCAATAAACGCGAGACTCCCAAAAACGTAACCAAAATCCAATCACAGCCCACGAACCACAGCAACACCAAAAGAACAACAAATAAACGAACTTACTTTGTGTTTGATTTTTCCACGGTTATGACGTGGGGATGGCTGGAGGCAATGGAACAAACTCCACGAATCACAACACCACAACAACAACAAACACTGCCACTAATCCCCTCTTACTGCCGGAAACTGCCACAAGAACGCACTCAACAATCACCGCCACAAACAATGCCACAATGCTAAACCACCGCACCAGAACACAACACCGGCGACCGCCGCCCCTGACACCAACATACCGTCGCCCCTAACACCCGTAACACCGCCGTATCCGCTCACCAAAACACCGTCGCAACTGCTCACCAAAACACGAAGAACCACCACAGGGCAAGGCCTAACCGCCGAAAACACCTAACCGCCGCAACCACCAGCCCAGACCGCCGAACCCCAACCACTAGAGCAGACCGCCGAATGCCGGAAACTGGACCAAAAACCGCGAGAGAAACTGCACCAATATGCGAGAAAACAACACCAAAACGCAACAAAAACTGCCCCCACCAACACCTGTAACCGCCTGAGAAAGTCAGCCGCCGACGTGAACCCTTAGCCGACCGTAATGCCGCCGGAATCCCTGCCGGATTATGGACGTGAAGCCACCGTCATAATCGCACCCTAATCGCGCCCTAATTTAGAGAGAAACGGCTTTATTATTATTATTATTATTATTATTATTATTATTATTATTATATTTTTTTCCCTTTTATTTTTATTCCGTGATTTTCCCTCGTGTTTAATTTTATGTGTGTAGGTAAGAGTATCGTGGTCCGGGATCGAGTTATTATGGTCAAGAAAAGTCATTGTTGATTTAGAGAATTCTAAACCCCACATCTTAGCCTACACCACACCATCCTCTATCCTACACCACACTCTTCGCCAACAACGAACAGCAGGCAGGCTGTTCTTCACCGCACTCCATCTCATCTCCCACCTCTTCCCTCACCTTGCAGCCAACAACACCAACATCAACAACTGCGATCCCCCACCGTACACCATCTCCACACCTGCTCCACCCACATCAACCACCTCTACATCACCCCGCCTATCATCACAGAATACCAACTTTAATGTCATCATCTCTGAAGGAAATAATTCCCTTGGTCCAAGTATGCATTCAATGCTAAGTCTAATAAATGCGGTTCAGTATTAATTAATTATACAAGTTAATAATTCAGTGAGATCAAGTGAGCTGTATGCCTAGCTAGAGGCCGCTTCAGTTCAAGTGGAATTAATAATATTAATCCACAACTTACTCTTGACTGAACCCGTAAGGTCACACAAATAGTACGTGAACGGATCAAATATTTAAGTGAATTAAATACTCCATTTATGGATATTCGGAATCGACGGATCTCGGTTCAAGTGGGAGCTGAAATCGTCAAAAGGCAAATTATGAATACTCCGGAAACAATGATATTACCGGAAACGGAAATATGGATCGTATCGGAAATATAAATATTATCCAAGTCGTAGATGTTGCCGGAAACAGAAACATGGTATGTATCGGAAAATATTATCGGAAATGGAAATATTACCGGAATCGGAAATATTGCCGGAAACGGAAATATTGCCGGCATCGGAAATATTATCGGAATCGGAAAATAATTCCGGAATTGGAAACATTAAATATTTGTTCGAAACGGAAATTAATTCCGGAATCGGAAATATTAAGTATTGTTCGAATCAGAAATGAATCTAGAATCGAAAATTAATCGGAAGCGCGTCGTACGGAATAAACATCGGACGAGCTTGCTAGACGCAAGGCCCAGCACGAAGACATGCCTGCGCCTAGCAAAGCACGCACACAGCAAGGCAAGCAGTAGCCCGCCAAGCACCGCAAGGCCCATCCAAGCAACACGCAAGGCCAGGCCCAGCGAGGCCAGCAGGCTGGCACGCCCAAGCGTGGGCTGCAGCGCTGCTGGGCCAGGCTCTCCGCGCGCGCGCCCCCAGCGCCCTTCGTGGGTTGTGCGTGTGTGTGCGTTGAGTTCGTGCATGCGTCGAATCCTTAAGCGTTTAGGATTAGTTCGATTAATTATTATTTTCCTAAAACTACTAGAGTTAGTTGTTGAATTAAACACTAACTTAATAGATTTAATTGGAATCTAATTCTAATAAGATTAGGTTAATTAAATCCTAGTAGGTTTCTAGCTCCAATAATCCTAACCTATAAATAGGTGATGGAAATCACAATTTATAATACATCAAAAAGTATTCATATAGTTTTAAGTTAAAAAAACTAGAGTTAATAATTTGCCACAAATTATAATCGAATAAACATAAAACCTTAGGCTAAATTCTAGTTAATTGAATCTAAAGAGGATCCGAACGTGCTGTGGACTATCTACGGAGAGAATACACTTGGAGTCCTAACCTTGTTCTTGTTCGGTTCGGGAGCAGCTAGGGAAGGCACGCTTCGAATGTATGCATCCTAAATTATGCTAATTGTTATGTGGCAATTAATTTGGATTCCTTGCTTTATGGTTTTTCCGCATGAAATATATGTTTTATATTTGCCATAACCTATCAATCTCAGCCCGCCAACAAAGCAGGCAGCTGCGAGCTTCGCCAACCTTACACCAACATCACGCAACAACATGAAAAGGTAGAAGCAAAACATCCCAAAACAGAGTAATTGGGTTCGTTCGAACCCGTAATTGTGTTCGACCGAACCCAAGATTTAGAGAAGTGTCTGCAAAGGTTGGGTCCGGCCGAACCTTCCTTGAGTTCGACCAAACTAGAACGAAGTCCGACCGAACCTCCATTGGGTTCGTCCGAACTTTTCAGCTCTCAATATTGTACGGAATTAATGAGGTCACGTGGCTGCGCTCGTGGTTCAGGTTATTCCTTATGCTTGATCTGCCGCCGTACATGGTTGAATCAAAGGTTGCGATTTCGTGAGAAAGGGTTTGAGTTCGATTGTGGTTGATGATTGACTGAGGATCAACGATTGAAGACCGTTAATGAGGACTATGAGGATGATTAATAGATGATAATGGATGCAGCTGAACAGATGAGGGATGATCGGTGATGATTATAGCTGATGATGATTGATGATTGATGATTAATGATTGCAGATGATGATAGAAAAGCAGCGTAGCAGGAGCATCAAGCAAAAGAAAAGAGTGAAACTTAGTTTTGGGGGTTTTTGAAAGAAAAAGCTACGGGGGTAGCCGAGGGGTTTTGATTTTGTTTTCATTTCTTCCTTTTTTCCCTTTTTCCTATTTCTTTTTTCTCCTTTTTCCTTTTCTTTTTTTCTTTTCTCCGTCTTTTAATTTCTTTGTCTTTTTAGATTTTATTTTCCATTTTTATTTATTTCTTTTTATTTCTTTTATTAACTTTAGTATAAGTACCCATTTTTAGTTCAAGACAAGGGGGACAAAGTAAATATTTAGTTTTCTCTTTTTTTTAGGGTTTATGCTTAGTTTTTTTTAGAGAGATAAAGTGAGGAAAATCAATGAAAAATTGGGGCTTTTGAATTCAAGTGTGGCAATTTGGTTTGAAGAACCAACAATCAATTAATGAGAATTCTCTACTCACTCTCCTTATTTATTGCTTATTTATTACTTTATTTATCGTTTTAATTAGTTTGATTATTTTTGTTTAGTTTAACGATTCATGTTTAGATTAGTTGTTATTATTGTTAGAATCATGTTTTTAGTTGTTAATTTCTATAAATTTTGTGTTTTTATGATTATGGAGTAGTTTATTGATTAAGGTTTGGTGAAAATTCAACATTGATTGGTTTGGGTGTTTGTGATTGGAAATTAGGGATTTTTATGATTAAATTATTGCATGTTTAGACATTCCCAATATATGTTGCATTTAACTTGATCAATTAAGTGTTCCATGATTGCTTGGAGTAGTCTAGTTGGGTTGGAAAGGGATTAAAGACCTAAACTTGATTATGTGGTTGAATTGGGATTTTGATTTACCTCGGGCATGATAGGGTAGAACGGGATTTCATCCTTGATGCTTAGGGAAATTGCTCGCATGTCGAGAGATAGTTGGAGCTATTTGTGAATTTAACGCCTATTCATGTAGTGTTTGTGAATCTTCCCCAGTTTTAGCTCTTTTATGTCCATTCCATGATTTGTTGTTGTTTGACCCATTCCCTAATCTCTTTCACTTTTGATTTCTTAGTTTAAGTTAATTAGTTTTATTCGATTAGTGACTTTTCAAAACCCCATTTCGACCTAGCTTATCGATTGATTAGCATAAATTAGCGCACCTTAGTCCTGGTGATTCCGACCCTTGCTTACCGCTTTACTTGTGTTTAGTGGTTAGTTTAGGTAATTTGTTTGATTTAGGAGAGCTAGTAACGACCTAGTTTTTCCCTAGATAAGCGTCTCAAACTGAGGTCCGTTATCAAAGACAATAGACTGCGGTACTCCGAACCGGGTCATGACATTCTTCCAGATAAATTCACTCACATCACAAGTTCTGATATTTTTGAGGGCTTAGGCCTCAACCCACTTGGTAAAGTAATCGACGGCTACTATTACGTAACGTCTGCCGCCAGGGGTTGCGGTGTATGGTCCGAGTAGATCCATTCCCCACTTAGCAAATGGGACGGGGCTAGAGATAGGAGTGAGCGGTTGAGCCGACCTGTGAATGAGATGGGAAAATCACTGACATTTGTCACATTTCTGAACCATGGACAATGCGTCCTCTCTCAGAGTGGGCCAATAGTAACCGGTTCTTAGGGCCTATTTAGCTAGTGCTCGTCCACCAATGTGTGAGCTACAAAACCCCTGATGCAGGTCGTCTAGTATTTCTTGCCCCTTCTCAGGCGTTACGCATCGTAAGAGGGGTTGGGAGAACGACTTCTTATATAGGATTCCATTCCACCATTCAAACCAAGAACTTTTCTTTTGAATTTTAGCTTCTAGGCGGGGGTGGTCCAGAAGCGTACCGTTAATTTTATGAGCTATGATATCATCCATCCAGGTGGAGGTTCGGTCCAGGATAGCCACTTCAGGAGTTTGAGTGCTGTATTCTTGCTCAATGCTTTGTCTCTATTTGACTTCCTAGAAAATCTGACAAGGGGTGTCGCAAGAGGCCGAACTAGCCAATTTAGATAGGGCGTCGCTTGATTGTTCTCAGTTCGGCGAATCTGCTTTACTTCGAAGATTTTCAAGTGTTCAATTTCTTGGTGAAAATCTTGCATACATGTAAACATGTTGGGATCTCTGGTTTCGTAATCTGCGTTCACCTGACTCACTATAAGCTGTGAATCTGACAGGGCCTATATCTCTTGCGCTCTAGCAACTTTACACATTTTTATGCCGGCTAACAATGCTTCATATTCTGCTTCATTGTTGGATGTCTGAAAATTGAACCACATTTCATATTCATATTTGTCACCCTCAGGGGACTGACATATTATGCCGGCTCCGCATCCATTATAAGTTGATGGCCCGTCCACATAGACTGTCCATCGAGTCTGCTTGTTTTCCTCAAAGGAAGGCCTCGTCATTTCAACAATAAAATCAGCCAATGCCTGCCCCTTGATAGGCTTTCGAGGTTCATAAGAGATGTCGAAAGCGTTAATCTCAATTGCCCACTTGAGCATACGACCAGTGGCCTCTAGCTTAGTAAGTGGCTGTTTCAATGGCTGATCGGTGTAAACTACCCGTTTATGTGCTAGAAAGTATAAGGACGCATCTTCTTACTTGCCATAAAAAGTGCCAGCGCAAATTTCTCAATTGAGGGGTATTTCAATTCGGCGTTTTGTAGCTCATGACTAACAAAGTAGACGAGGAGCTAGACTCCTTCTCTCTCCGTCAACAACACTGCACTCAGAGACCATTCGGAAATAGCTAGATAGACATACAAAGTTTCACCTTCCATAGGACTGACGAGCCTTGGGAGCGTATGAAGATGGTCTTTTAGCCTTATGAATGCCGATTCAGCTGACTCTGTCCATTCAAATTTTGATTTTTTCTTTATATATGGCCGCAAAGAAATAGTGGCATTTGTCACCAGCCCTAGATAGGAAACGTCCTAAAGGCGCTAGACACCCAGTAAGCCGTTGAACTTCTTTGACAGTCTTTGGGGACTTCATATCTATGACTGCTTGCACTTTTTCATGATTGGCCTCTATCCCCCTTTCATGAATAAAAAAACCCCAGGAACTTACCGGCCGTGACCCCAAAGACACATTTTTTTCAGATTCAGCCTCATTTTGTACTTTTTGAGCGTCTCAAAGGTTTCCCTTAGATCAGTGAGGTGATTCTCATGCTGCTTACTTTTTATAATCATTTCATCAATATATGCTTCAATGTTGCGACCCAGCTGATTGGTGAAAACAGTGTTTACTAATCGTTGGAAAGTTGCCGGTGCATTTTTCAGGCCGAATGGCATAACCTTGTAACAGTGTAAACCTTGTTCAGTGATGAATGATGTTTTCTCTTGGTCATCCGGCCAGAGAGGGATTTAATGAAAATCCGAGTAAGCTTCCATAAATGACATCATGGCATGACCAACAGTCGAGTCTACCAACCGATCTATCTTCGGCAATGGAAAGCTGTCCTTAGGGCACGCCTTATTCAAATATGTGTAGTCTACACACATTCTCCAAGAGCCGTTAGGTTTTGGAACTAACACCACATTTTCTACCCAGTTAGGGTATTGACTTGGGCGAATAAAATCAGCATCTAGCAGCTTCTTGACTTCTTCGGCCGCAGCCTTGTTTCTTGCTTCACCATGATTTCGTTTCTTTTGACGGACATGTTTTAAAGTGTTATCTACATTGAGTTTGTGCACGGCCACATTCGGGTCTATGCCCGGCATTTATTCTACACTGAAAGCAAAGATGTCATGAAATTCTCTAAGGAGGAGGACCCGCTCTACCCCAAGCTGATCGTCAGGAGAAACTCCTAATGGCACCATCCTATCTGGACGTGATTCGTCGAGGACAATCTCATAATGTCCTCCGACCGGCTCAGGTCGCCTAGCTTCCATGTGAACAGTAGCAATAGTGAAAGTTTCCCTTTTGACCTCAGTGTCGTCTAGTTTCCTTTTGGAACCGCCCTTTCCTTCGTGGGTATTACCCGATCCCCATGCTTCAGGATTTAAGGTAGTCAAGTAGCAATCTTTTGCCCGCTGCTGATCACCATGAATAATGCAACCATCCCTTTATCACAAACATACTTCATCAACATGAGATGAGCGACGACGACTGCCTTTGCCTGATTTAATGTGGGCCGTCCCAGAATAATGTTGTATTCTGTCAAATCTTTTACAATAAAAAACCGGATGCTTAAGTTTCTACTCTAGTGCCGTCCACCCACTCGAAGTGGTAGGGAAATAATGCCCTGGGGATGGATTATGCTGCCTCCAAACCCGATGATAGGATAATGAATTTTTTCAATCGTCTTAGGGTCGTGTGCAAGACGGTTTAGACATGCTAAGCTAATAATGTCAGACGAACTTCCAGTGTCCATGAGAATGCGCCTTACTTTTAGGTTTTCCACTTTCAATTCTATCACCAAGGGATCGTCATGCAGGGTTGCAATCTTTCCCCTGTCGGCCTCACAAATCTCTACTTTTTGGAAAGTGATCCATGGGTTCCTTTCCAGATAACATAATCTGTCCCAGCCGGCTTGCATAATCCTTCTGCCCTCTCCTGGCCGGGCCGACATCGGCTAGACCACCAGAAATAACTGCCACACACTCTAGATCAGTGTCATTGTCGTCACGACGGTATGAGGGTGACTTGTTCTTCTTGTAGAATTTCTTTCCAGATCCTCCGTCATTTGTACTGAGGTAGGCTTTCAGAAAACCTTTACTTCTAAACCATCGAGAGTTCTACGCAAGCTCTTGCAATCCTTTGTGTCATGTCCCACATCACAGTGGAATTTGCAATAGAGGGTACTGTCACGGGTCTCAACCGGCGACTTCATAGGAAATGGAAGGTCGATCTCATGCTTGTTACTTATGTCCAAAAATATTGTACAAAGATCAGTGTTATATTCAAATTTCTCCTTATCATAGGGTCATCCCCTCTTCTGCCCTGGTGACGAGTTGGAACGATACCCTTTGCCTTCGATGGCCCAGGTTCCATTCGGACGGGCGCTCTTTTTATCAGATTTCTCTTTACGGTGGGGGTTATCAGTTGCTTCAGTTCCCTTTAATTCTTTTGGGGCGGAACAGATTTCAGTGGCATGGATGAAGAGCTCAGCTTCGTCCAGCGCATCATCCATGGTCCTTACACTCATTTTGACCAGATTAAACATAAAGGAACCCTTCTTGAGGCCTCAGAAGAAATCATCAAACGCTACTCCATCCGGAAGATCAGGTATCTGCCCTGATTCTAGGTTGAAATGTCGCACATAACTGCGAAGGGACTCATCCTTGCCTTGCTGGATGCGTCCTAGATGCATACTCGTCTTCTTTTCCTCTTTATAGGCCACGAACCTTGTCGAAAACAACATTTCCAATTCAGCGAAAGTATTAATGGTACCGGCAGGAAACTTCTTAAACCACTTCGAGGCCACCCCTTTCAGAGTAGCGGGGAAATACTTACACCAGATTGCTTCAGTGGTTCCTTGAACATACATGTGATGACGGTATGCAAGAAGATGCAGATCAGGATCCGAAGTACCGTTATAAGAATCAATAGCTGGTGGCTTGACCTTAGGTTCCTTTGGAGAATTCATAATATTATCACAGAAGGGAGTAGTGTAATCTAGTATTAAACCAGCTACCCCTTGCTGAATGTGACAGATAGGATCCTGCCTTCTTGCTTGAGATGGCCTACGCTGCCCACTATCCACGTGGCTCATGGTGGTTCTTTCCGGCCGCCGAGAAAGTGAAGCTAATGGTGCGTCATCCATGACGGGGGTTGAACCTGTGTCTGAAAGCTCTGCTTCTCGGCGGTGGTCAGACTGAGCTGCCGATGCCCTCCTGGACGGTCTGGGGTCAGGACGAGCAGGCACCAAAATGCGACGCAGGGCCATAGGTAAATTCGAAGTCCTTGTCCATTCAAAGCGTTTGTCTCGCTCATCATTATGAGGTTGATCCCGTGGCAAGACATTTGACCTGGTGACTCCGTTCTGAATGTCGTTCCCGTCCCATAAGACTGAAAACAGATGGTTCGTATTTCTTCCTAAAGAGTGTCCATTTGAGCCTTGAATCTAGCCAACATATCCTTGAGATGTCCAGCTGACACCGACAAGTCTGGGTTTTCTTTCATTACAATGTCGGCATCTTCCCTTAAATGTCCTCCCGGCAGAGCTTGATTCTGGCCGACATCCTCATCTTCAATTATTACATACTATGAGCGTTGCTGCTCAATCAGAGAACTAGGACGGGCGCTTTGCCCTGTAGAATACGTGTTTCTATCGTCTCTCCCTCGAGGAGGACGTTCATCAGCCGTTGCGGCTCTATCTGCCTCGTAATGATTAGCGTTCGGCGAGTTACCAGAGTGTTGGACGTCTACCATGATTCCTTACCTCCCCACAGACGGCGCCAAATATTGTGGGAGTTTTTCCTTATGTTGCTGCTGAGGAGGTATGCGGCCCAGGTAGAACTTGATCCACGTCACGTCCGGTCGTGTCACCTGCAAAACAAGAATATTCCCATAGGAATATTCCCTCCGATGCTTAAGTAAGACTGGGGGTTTTTAGAAGAAGAAAACAATATTAATTTGAGAGAGAGAGAGAGAGAGAGAGAGTTGTTGAAGTCATCAATAGTGATGTATTTGTGTTGAAATTTGTGCCCCCTTTTCTTGGGAAACGGGGGTATTTATACTTGTTGTCTCTCATGGGATTAACCCTAAATAGGCAGGTCCAGATTGGCTAATTAATGAGGAGAGGAAAAGTTTCTCTATCAAGATATTCCTCTTTTGGGCCATGGGCCAGAGGAATTAATGGGCGTATTGTCTAATATTTGTCCCAAAGAGAAATGGAAGGGGCCAAGTGGCTTGCTGACAACTTCGAGTAGTGCTACATGGCACTTGTGGATTGGGCCACGTAGGCCGGGTAAATTTACCCACAACAGATATGTCAGTACCAAAAACAAAAAATTGTTAAGAAGTGCTAATATAAGTCATTTTGTGTTATTGGTACTAACACATTCGATATTGGTACTCACTTGTATCCATATGTAGACAAGCCACTTGAGGCCAAAACTTCCTCCACTGGAGGGAGACTTCATTGTTGTAGTTATTGAATGATACACCCGAGAGTACAATTCAAATGGTACTCCCTGGGCAAAACGCAGTGATTACACAACAAAACACGCGCAAAATTTAAACGTTGGGTAACATAAAATAGCATGTGAAACGCTCAACGTAACATACAAAGTTACAGTAACATACGAAATGAAAAAAATAACATAGCATAAATTCCTAATTAGAAGTATAAATAGCATTTACTCCCTCCGTCCCTTAATACTCGCACCGGTTTGACCGGTGCGGAGTTTAAGACATTTGAATTGACTTATTTATTTAATGAATGTTAGTTGATAGTGGGGTATTTTTTTAATATAGTTAATGGGAAATGTGTAAGAGGTGGGGAGTGGTGAGTGGGTGTGTGAATTTTTAAATGATGTTTTGCAGGGAATAGAGGTGTAGGTGGGGTTAGTAAGTATGTGTGAGAAACAATATAATATTGGTATAAATTTCCATTTACAGAAGCGGTGCAAGTATTAAGGAATGGCCCGAAAAGGAAAGCGGTGCGAGTATTAAGGGACAGAGGGAGTAAATGAACAAAAAAAACCAGTAACACTTCATTTCTCTCTCTTCTCCACTTTTCTCTCCTCTTTCTCGCTCCACAACTGCTACAAACCGCCGCTTCTGAAGTAAAATGAAAGAAAAACATACAGAAAACAAGGAAAATAAAAGTACAGGGTGAGTAACACTTAGTTCTTCCTAATTTTTGTTCATAATTTTGAATTTTTTCACTTATAAACCCTATTTTTTTCCTTTTAACTGAACAATTGCAGTGCTGAAGAAATTAATGACGATGTGACAATTGCACAGTAGCTAAATTCAATCAACAAATCAATCGAAGCACATAAGTATGTTACTTTACACATCGTAATTTCCTATTATATGCTAATTAGATTTCATAATTTTGTAATGTTTGTAATTTCAATAATAATTAGGGTTTGCGGTCATTATTTAAAATCTTGCCATTTAATACAGTGAAACTAACGAAGAGGAACAGAGAAATGATAATAGCTCAAGTTTAAAGAGCAATGGAGACGAAGAAAGGTAGTTTTTCTCCTAAGCCTAAACTAGAGAAATGTATGTGTAAATTCTTGTGTTAATTATGTTACATAGAATATTTATGTAGAAATGTATGTTATTTAGATTAAAATACATGTTAACATGTTATTTCAGGATTCATGTTTCTGATGTGCTATTCTATTAAAATGATTGTGTTATCTCTGTATCTATGTTATTTATGTATTTTTTTTATGTTATTTATTTTACAGTGCATGTTATTTTTGTACAATGCATATTTAATTTACTTGGTATTTTAAATATCTTACTCTAGTTAAAACCTATGTTACATTTGTTTTACTATATGTTATTTCCATTTAACTGAATGTTATTTAAATCATTTCTTATGTTATTTTATGTTTTATGTAAAACAGATATTCATGTTTCAGGATTCATGCTTAATTTGTGTTACCTATCTCTGTCTCTGTATCTATGTTATTTATGTTGATGAGTGTATTATTTATTTTACATTATGTGTTATCTAATGATACTTGGTATTTTAAATATGTTATTCTAGTTAAAACATGTGTTACATCTATTTTACTGTATGTTATTTCCATTAGACTATAGGTTATTTAAATCATTTCTTATGCTATTTTATGTTTTATGTAAAATAGATATTCATGTTTTAGGATTCATGCTTAATTTGTGTTACCTATCTCTGTATCTATAGGTTATTTATAGAGAACCTGAAAAGAAAATGCCAAAGAAGAGAATTGCTGTCAAAATTTCAAAAGAGGTGGCTGCAGAACGACGGAAGAAAAAGAGACTTGGTGAGCTTGGCCCTATTATCGACGGACCAGTGCGGTGACAAATGAAAAGTCTGGGAAAAGTGATGTACTTGTTAAACCAAAATCTGAAATAGAAAATACAACCAAGAAAAGTAAGGCGGGAGAAACATCATTAAAAGAAAGAGGGGAGGATGCTGATAACAAGAGAGAACATAAAAAACAAAAAAAGGAAGGAAGTGGTGATCAGTTCAGATTTAAAAATTAATGAGAAGGTACAATTGAAGATACCCACAATACAATGGATTGAACTCTTCCAAAAATTGACGGGAAGAGAATACCCGATGAAGCTGAAGAGAAAAGAGAAGCCGCAACAGAAGAAAAAGAAAGAAGTTGTTGATGATGATGAGGAACTAATACCATCATCTTGGACGGTGACAAATGATGAAGATAAGTTGGCTTCGATTCGAGAAATGAGTTCTAAGCAATTTCTCGATCTAAGTCTGACGCGTCACAAAACACAATTTGCTACAAAGATAGTTCAAACTATAATGTTATTTTCATTCAGATTCATGATTTTATATATAATGACTTGTGTCATTTAAATGAATCTATTTTCCAGTTTCCAAATTAATGAACCTATGTTATTTTTTTTGACATGTATGTTTTTTGGTTTACAATTTATGTTACTTTCATTTTTTTTAATGTTATTTTTATGTCTATTGAATATGTTTTACTATAATAAATGTGAAATTGAGCTGGAATGTAATGACATCTTGAAGGTGGAAGTTGAAGATGTGCACATAGTCTATAACTTCCCTGTTGATGGTCAAATAGACATTATCGTAGATGACTTAGACACAGTAGGTGAAGAAGAGAGGTCAAAGTGAGAAATTCCAAGAAGGTTGGAGAAGTTATTTGGGCATTACTTATGCAAGTACATGGCACAAAGAACTGAATGAGAAGTTGGTGGAGGCAGCACTGAACTACTACTGGAAAATCACTTTTATATGTGCTACTGTCAATGCATGTATAAAGTCAACTCCAAACAACCAGGTATGTTATTAATGTAAAATACAATGTTTTGAATTTAACTTCACATGTTACTTATTATTAAAATAACTAACTTACACATAAAAACTATCAGGTCAACTACAATTTTTTATACAGTTGCATGAATCTGGAAAATGGGACAGAGTTGAGATGGTCAGAGTTCGTGTTATCAAGTTTAGTTTCTGCTACGAATGAATGAAAAAATTCTAAAAGTGAAAGGAAGTATTACACTAGACCACTCCCATTTCTAATGGTAATAATATTAACGTTTAGTTATGTTATTATAATAAATAAGTTGTGTTTTTTTTTGGAAGTGCATGGTTATTTACTTAATTATATTGATGATCAACATTTATGTCGCTCTTAGCTTAGGATTTTAGTTCATTTCATTAGCATTTTATTATTATTTTCGCTTAGTTTTATCGTTTTTAGTTCGTTTGTTGCATTTTTGCATTTATCGTTACATTTTCTCGTCTTGCGTATAATTTAGTCGTTTTTGCTCTAAATATACCTTTTGTGCGCATTCTCATTGCGTAAGAGTCATTTTGAGTATTAACGTGTTAATAACGTGTCATTATGCTTGTCGACGAGTTATATGTTTTACGATTTGTAAAATTGTTAAACAAATTAATATTTTGATTTTCGATTATTAATAAATGCTCTACGATTTTCATTGATTTTGCTAGGTGAAGCAATCTACTTAGGCTGCCTACAAAGTGCACGAACAACAAGCACTCACAACAATGCACGAGCTGCCACTGCAGCAGCCTTGTGCTCTCCTTTCTGCCATCACTGCAGCAGCCTTATTGCTCACTTGAGAGCCTTGTCGCAGCTACATAACAGCAGCCCTACACTGAAGGAAATAATGCCCTTGGTCCAAGTATGCATTCTATGTTAAGTCTAATAAGTGCGGTTCAGTATTAATTAACAAGTTAATAATTCAGTGAGATCAAGTGAGCTGAATGCCTAGCTAGAGGCCGCTTCAGTTCAAGTGGAATTAATGATATTAATCCACAGCTTACTCTTGACTGAACCCGTAGGGTCACACAAATAGTACGTAAACGGATCAAGTATTTAATAGCATTAAATACTCCATCTATGGATATTCGGAATCGACGGATCTTGGTTTCAGTGGGAGCTGAGATCGTCACAGGCAAGAAATGAATGCTCCGGAAACGATGATATTGCCGGAAACGGAAATATGGATCGTATCGGAAATATAAATATTATCCAAGTCGTAGATGTTGCCGGAAACGGAAACATGGTACGTATCGGAAAATATTATCGGAAATGGAAATATTGCCGGAATCGGAAATATTGCCGGAAACGGAAATATTGTCAGAATCGGAAATATTATCGGAATCGGAAAATAATTCCGGAAACAGAAATATTAAATATTTGTTCGAAACGGAAATTAATTCCGGAATCGGAAATATTAAATATTGTTCGTATCGGAAATGAATTCCGGAATCGGGAAATTAATCGGAAGCGTATCGTACGAATTAGCATCGGACGAGGCCTGCCGGACGAAGGCCCAGCACGAAGCCGGGCCATCGCCCAGCAAGCCAGCGCGCCACAACGCACCATCCAAGGCTGCGCCAGGCCCACCACAAGGCAGGCCTAGCGCGCGCCAACGCTGCGGCAGCGTGTGGGCCTCGCAGCAATGGGCTGCGAGCTCGCGGGCTGCGCGCGCGCGCATGGCGCCCCTCGTGGGCTGCTGTGCGTGCGTGTGTGTTGGTGTGCTATACGAATCCTAAAGCTATCAGGTTTCGACTAATGATTAAATTCCTAAACCTAAAAGGATGAATTAATTAAATAAGAATTCTATTAGGATTCTAATTTAATTAATTCGTATCCTAATAGGATTACGATTCCCTTTCCATACCTCTATAAATAAAGGCCTAGGGTCATTATTTTATATAGAGTATTCAAATATTCAAAGTGATTTTTGAGAGCAAAAATTCAGTCACACAATTGCCTATAAGTCCCGAAAATTCTAAGTACCTTAAGGGCGATCCTAGTTGGTCAAGCTTAAGGCGGATCCGGACGTGCTGTGGACTATCTACGGAGGGACGACACTTGGAGTCCTAAAGACTTGTTCTTGTTCGGTTCGGGCGCAGCTAGGGAAGGCACGCAACAAAGAGTATGCATCTAAACTATGCTAAATGATTATGTGTAAATAATATGTTTTCCTGGCTTTATGGTTTTTCCGCATGATTTATGAATTGTCATATGTATCATCACCTAACAGTGGTATCACGAGCCTCTTATTATTTTCATAATCTAAATTGCATGAACATGGTTAAAAATTACAAATTTGCAAGAATTAAAAGGGGTGATTAATTTTCGTAATTGTTAATTAATTGCAAATTGCGTTTATTTAATTATACGTACGCAGTTTTTCGGCAGTTTCTTCGTTACTCATCCAAATCGAGTGATTTTTGTGTCAATTCCGCATGTAAAAGGCATTCTAAAATTTTGACAAAAAATGTATTTTTCTGCCGAACCCAGAATTCTCAAATTCGAAGCCTAACTATGACTTTTCGAAGGTTTTAGTTTTTCGAATGCAAAATTTCGTAAATTTAAGATGTTAAATTAAATATTTGCGATTCTTGTTGATAAATCTTGAATTTTTGATTGACCTACTGTATATGTTTAACAAGTTTGAATGCCTAGCCTTGTTAATTATGCAATCTAATTTGTAATTATGATTAATTTGTTGAAAATTGGAATAATTTAGAATTAATTTGATTTTCATAATTAGTTATAATTTAATTAGATACCTATGATTAAAAACCACCATAAAAATTGTAAATTTATGTTAAATTTTAAATTTTTATGACCTAGACTTGAATCCATGTTAATCGGAAATCAATTGAATAATAAATTTTCGATTTTTTCGCCCTAAAATTATGAAATTAATATTATTTATTAATTTGTCATTAAATTTGAATATAAATTTTAAATTTTTATGCGATTCGCTCATATAACTTGCACGCACAAAGCAATGGACGCTACGTGTTACCCTTAAGGGGTGTTGTATAGTGCGGGCATGTGACGACGAGCAAGGGAGCTCATCGCCCATGCGGTACGAATGCAATGAGCAAGGCCATGGTGCACGAGCACAAGGCAGCAGCCCTGCCTTGTGTCGTGGGCTGTGTGCAATGGGCGAATGGGCGAGGGCGAGAGCAAGGCACGAGCAGTCGCGTGTGGGCAGCAAGCGAGTTGCGCCACAGCGCGCACTGCCTCGCGCAAGCGTGCGGAGCCTCGCGCGCAGCGAGCGTAAGCTCGCGTGCCACGAGTGCTGCGCCAAGCATCGATCGCTCGCGCGCATCGAGCGCTACTGTACGTGCGACGAGCGCTGCGCCCAGCGATGGCGTGCGAGTGCTTGTTGTGCGTGCGACGAGCGCTGCGCCCAGCGATGGCGTGCGAGTGCTTGTTGTGCGTGCGACGAGCGCTGCGCCCAGCGATGGCGTGCGGGTGCGTGTTGCGACGTGCGACGAGCGCTGCGCCCAGCGATGGGCTGCGGCAGCATGCTCGTGCGTCGAGCCCTGGCGCGCGCAGCGAGCACCAACTCAAGTGATGCCTTGCGATGGTGAGCAGCAGCGATGCGAGGCAGCGCATGGGCTGCGCGCACAGCTGTGTGCGTGTGGCCCATGGGCGTGCGTTGCGTGGGGTTGTTGCGTTACGATTAGATCGTTTTGAAATTTTAATTTGAAATTTTCAGTTTACGTAATTTTAATTAATTTTAAAATTAATAATTTAAATTATTTTCTTGGATTTTAATTTTGAATATTGTAATTATAATAAATTTTATTTATTCTAATTATTTTACTAAAATTAAAATCATGAATTAATTTAAATACGACTGAAATTAAATTAAATTTTTGGATTCAATTATAAATTTATATGAGCTTTAAATTTTAATTAAATTTGTATGTTTCCGGTTAGACTAGAAATACATTTTTATGTTTAAAATTAGTAAAGCATATGAATTTATTGGTTTAAGTGGGAGCCCTTTTTAGTCATATACTCTTGATTAGGTCTACAAATCCTTAAGGTTAAAACAACTTGATTAGAATTAATAAGGACTGAATAATTTGTAGATTATTGGTGCCCTTGATTAATTGCTGCAAATATTTATGTGATGCATAATGTGTTTTACTAACCAGCTATGTGGGCCATTCATGATAATGAATGGGTGAATGGTATATATTGTATATGTACTGTTTTGCAGGTTATGAAGTGACTAGTATGGCCCAAATAGGATAGAAAATATGGTCTGCGTACCATTAATTTGAATGTAATTGGTCTAAAGTACCAAAGTTGTTTTTCAATTCAACTATGGTCTGCGTACCATCAAATAGTTGTAATTAGTTTTAATTATAGCTTATCCTATTTGAAGAAAATGGTGCCTCCCACGGAGATTTTCAAGACGGACTTTGAAGTTAAAGCTTCAAGATGAAGTCGGGCCATACTAGATCACATTTATCTTATGCATGTTTTAAGTTATTTATTGCTTTTAAATATGTCTTAAAATGCATGAGATCAAAAGCTTGATTATGTTGCATGATTAAGGATTTTAGTTCACTTAAAATCTAACCAACATAGTAAGAGCCATAAGTTCCAAACTTAAAAATTGAGTTAAAAGGTGCCATGCCAAAATATACACTTGCTTGGATATCCTTTACATCAATCTAGTAATAGTTTTCGCTCAGCGAGGTGTTACTTATTGGTCCTAAAGGGGCAAGGTACACAAATAATTGTGAGTACACGTTAGTTTTGGTGAAACTCAACGATATAAGTAAGGAGTCCTTTTATGTCGTGGCAAAATCGATAGGTTTACCTAATAAGTTCTTAGACGTACCTATCAACCAAGAATAATTTCTAGACTATTAGCAAAAGGCTTTTGCTTACCTAAGATGTTTTAGGATTAAGTCGACAAACTGTGCTTAGTTCTTCAATGATTTTAGGGTCTTGGAATCATTTTATTCACACCTGCCGGAACACATAATTCGAATAAAATGCTAATGACTTGTTTAAATTGCATGATTGCTTTCATTTTCAAGTTATTATTCATGATAAATGTTTAGACTTTGCATGCTTCAATGTATGTTTTAATTATTGTTTATAATTAAATATCTTGCACTGCAATAAATCCTTTTAGAAAGGTAACAATAAATTTCCTCGATTGGTAGTGAATCCAAGAACGATTCACGGAAATGAGAGAAAGTGAGCAATTTAAAATGTACGTTTCTTATAGCGACTTTTATGGTTGTTTTCGAACATCAAAGTCGAATGGCAAACCAATTGGTGCTTGTGAATTCAAAATACACTGTAGTTTTGAGATCATAAAGCATTGAGTTTAATACGCTCAGCTTTACCAATGGTTAACAACCTAATATCTTTGTCCATTTAATTCTCGAATGAGTCTAGTCCCTAGACATTCGAATAGATCGATGCTTAGAGAACTTTAGAAGCTTCTGGTAAGATCATCTAGTTGAAACTTAATATTCAACATAAATTAAATGGTAAGAACCTTGTTGGGGTGACATTGGACATGTCTAACAAAGTATAAAAGTCAACACTAAGGAATTCAATTCTTAAGACTATAAGAAAGGGTACAAGAAATAGGAAAATGAGGAACAAATGAAAGGAATTTACGATTCCGTTTCTACCTATAAGTTTATGTTTAAAGAGAAGTGACCTAGCAATCAAACTTCCTTGGTATCATATACCGCTTGAGGTTCTTACTTCGGTAATAACTCAAACAATGGAAGCTAGGATACACTAATGACCTACAAGTGGGAAATGAAGCATGGCAATGCTACATTAGTTGTAGGGTCATCTAGTTTGTTTTAAGTCCTTTCAAAGGCTGGAACTTAATGGCTATTTTGTTCCATAATCAACATACCTAAATTTCTGTTTTCAAACACAGAAAGACTCACATTCAAGAAAAACAAAAACAATGTTTGTTTGTTTATTTGAATGAAATGGTCAATTACAGGTTGAGTCAATATGGTTGATTAAAACAAACAACTCTTTAAAGAACTTTACTAGGTTCAAATCAACCCCTTGATTTGAGTTCCACTAATCTTTGGCATTGTTGCTTAGACCATATCAACAAGTTAACATTCAAAAGCTCTATTTTGATGGACTTTTGAAAGTTGATTGATTTCTAGATCATTTTAAGACAACTAGTCTTACTTGTTGAAAGTAACAAAAGATATGAACTATTGTTAGAACGCCTAGACAATAGAGTTCAAAGCTAAAGAAAGATTTTATGACTTTATTATTTCACATGGATTTGAGTGAATATAGGTTTATTTACTCAAATGTGATATAAGTTGAATCTGTTTGGCTAGTTCAAAGATTCAAAAGTATAAAATCCACTTGGCAAGAAATCATAAAGATCAAGGTTAGATCATGTTGATGATTACTTGAGACCAAATATGATCATCAATGATTGTGTGTTGTAATTTCACAATCTAGGTCCATAAGATATGGCATATCTTAGTTGGAATAATCGAAGTCAATTAGTACTTGATTCGATTAATGATGAATCATAAAGACTTTTCCTATAATTTCTAAAACAAAATGCTCAACTACCACCAAACTAAACCAAATTCGTCAAAGCTATTGAAAAGTAATTTCAGAATAACTTTTCATAAAATATATCTAAAGAGTTCCTAAACTCAGTAGGAGCTTAGTGTTTGTTATTCAACAAACTAAGGCCCCAAGTATAGATATATGTTTCATTGTGATTTATTCAAATGAGACACAAGGGTATTGTTTCTACCACGAATTTTTGAGAACATAATGTTTGTTTGCTCGAAATGATGTCCTTTTGGAGATTCATTTCCAAAATGACAAGTGGGAGAAAATAGACCTCGAAAGTCTTCGAGGCGAACAACAAACATAGACGGACATTCCGGAGGATTTTCGAAGTTCTTTAGAAAATCCGAACACGTATTCTTTAAGGACTTTAGAAGTGGCTTTAAAGAATAGACATCAAATAGACCTCGAAAGTCTTCGAGGCGAACAACAAACTTAGACGGACATTCCGGAGGATTTTCGAAGTTCTTTAGAAAATCCGAACACGTATTCTTTAAGGACTTTAGAAGTGGCTTTAAAGAATAGACATCTCTTAGAAGACTTTACAAGTGCTTCAAGGAGAACAGAATATTCAAAGGACTTTCAAGTGGCTATTGATATTCTATTGTTTGATGTTCTATACCCATGTAGGCATAGAGTTCAAGTCACTGAAACTGTGAGATTCTTCTATTAGATAGTGAAGAAACATGGAGTTCAGGTCACTGAAACTATGCAATTCTTCTATTAGATAGTGAAGAAACCTACAACTTGCAGTCAAACTATTATCATGTAGATTAATGAGTTTGTGACTTGTAAGAAAGCTATGACGAAACCCAGATTCCCTAAAATGGTTAGAGGCCATATATAGACTCAAATGTTTTAAATGGTTAGAGGCCATAAAACATACTCAATGTTTTGATGACAAAATTGGAATTTTGTTGATTTGCAAAAATAGTTTCACACCTATTGGTTGCAAGTTAGTTTTAAAGATAAAAACAATCAAACATGGAATTGTGTTCACACACAAAGCTAGATTAGTTGCTAAAGGTTACAAGCAAATTCATGGTGTGAATTGTGTTGAAACCTCATGCATAATCGTAATGCTCAAGTCTATAATTCAAGCAATGATTGCATATTAGTACATATAGCAATTGGATGACAAAACGTATTCCTCAATCAAATGTTGGAATAAACTATGTACATGGTATGTCATAGGATTTATAGATCCAAATAAATGCTTGAAAGAGAAAGCTAGCTTATAAAATCTAAGTACAGATTTAAGCAAGCAATTGGGAATTGGAATTATATTTTAATGAAGCTAATAAGTATTTTAGTTTCATAAAATATACATAATTCTTATAGATATATAAGAAGTTTAGTGGGAGTACATAAAAACTTAATTGGTCCTATGTGTATCACACACATATCTCTCTATTGTAAAATAACATTCAAATGCTAATGACTTAGATTTGAGATTATTCATCAATGATGGACCATGGCGAAACTTAGTACATACTGGGTATTAAGATCTATTTACAAAGATCTTATGATATTGTTTTGGATTAAGTAATGGCATTTACTAAATCAAACACGAAAGTCTCCATTGGAGATATTCGACCCATGTGAATAAATCTAAGTAAAGGATGTTTGAACTATGTATAAGCATTTACTAAGTTAAACATCAAAGAGTCTAAATGAGATTCTTAACCTATATTATATGTCAAAGAATTTAGCTGAATTTAGTATCTACTGAAACTAGATAAGCTAAAGTTACATGAATAGAATTCAATTGGGAATTATTCTGCAAAAGAATTTATCATGTATGATATAATATGAGGATCGCCAAAAACGTATCGTATGACTTTAGGCATGACGAACATATACCAATCTCTATTGATCTAAGTGAAGATCAACTAGATTGAGATCAAGAATACTTATGGAACTTGAAAAGGTACATAGGAATAGTTCTTGATTCAAGGAAATAAAGATATGCTAAATATTGATGCTACACGCATAAACACTGGCAAAGGATCAAGCAAGACCCTTTGGAGTTAACCATTGATAAGGACGAGCTATAGAGCATCGTGTTTTGAAATGGCATCATGGATTGGAGACCATGAGTTGTTGCGTGGGATATTGAAATATTAATTTCTATGTTCTAAGATACAGCTGGAAAGTATTCCACATATCTTTGAACTGCTTGGATAAGCAAATCCAAACAAAGCATCACTAGCAACCTATACAGTTGAAGTAAAAGTAATTATTGCCGAAGAAGCAATGAAACAGGGTTGTTTAAGTTAAAGAGTTCTTCACTGAACTTGGGTAGATCACATGTCTGTTGACTTAATAGTTCTTCATTGCAAAATGCGTAGAACCACTATTGTAGCAAGAAAGACTAGATCACAAAATAAACATACTCAAAAGTTCTTATCATCATATCTCGAAGAACATTCGATGAAAAGGATGTTAAGATTGGCAAAGCGTGATAACTAAACCTATGCAACAAGTGAGAAGCAACACTCACGTTGTAGCACTGGAAATCAAGCATAGCTTTGAATTCCATGAACTGTTTTAAAGATGGGTTTGAGGCCCATGGTTGTAAAACATTGGGGTTGAACATTTATCATATATGAAATGTATTTTCATATTCCATTTAATCTTGGTTTAGTATTAAATGATGAGTCCCTTCAATTTGACGATATATTCAAGATAGACTGTCAGGACCAGTCCTGTGACTAAGAAATGTCTATCAAGTGAACTTGAATGTCAAAAGTTGAAAATGGTCCCTAGTCGGGGTTTTCTATAAAATTGGACGCATAGAAAACGTTAGACGATTAGAATGCAAGATGACTAGTAGTTCTGTTTCTTGAACTATGTGGACATGGCAATGTCATAATCATTTACATAGATACTTACTTTGAGAAGACTAGTATCAGACAGACCTATGAAACTTTACTGTAAGAGATGAAAATCTGTCATAAGTAAATTTCATTAAAATTATTAGACACTAAATCCTCAATACCTGAGTGATTTGAGATTACTTGTTTGAGAACTGGTTGCTTTGACGTTGACCAACCGTCGCACCGTAAAAGGAGGCTATAAAGGCAACGCTCAGGTAATCACCTATCAAACGAAGTCTAATCTCAAGATCGCAAGATTGGGATTATCCTCCCATAAATCGGGATGAGATGCTTAAAAGTTGTACAAGGCGACTCGGAGAGCTAGAAACTGTGAAATGCATGGCCGTGCTCGGATGAATCATAGGCTATGATTATCTGTTTATTTGATCAGTTGAACTCTGAAACCGAGGAAAACCTCTGGACAAAATAAGGATGACAACTCTTACCTTAATTATGTTCAAGAGCAAGCATCGAGCGACAAAGGAATTAGGAAATGCACACTTGTCCCTAAGGACAAGTGGGAGACTGAAGGAAATAATGCCCTTGGTCCAAGTATGCATTCTATGTTAAGTTTAATAAGTGCGGTTCAGTATTAATTAACAAGTTAATAATTCAGTGAGATCAAGTGAGCTGAATGCCTAGCTAGAGGCCGCTTCAGTTCAAGTGGAATTAATGATATTAATCCACAGCTTACTCTTGACTGAACCCGTAGGGTCACACAAATAGTACGTAAACGGATCAAGTATTTAATAGCATTAAATACTCCATCTATGGATATTCGGAATCGACGGATCTTGGTTTCAGTGGGAGCTGAGATCGTCACAGGCAAGAAATGAATGCTCCGGAAACGATGATATTGCCGGAAACGGAAATATGGATCGTATCGGAAATATAAATATTATCCAAGTCGTAGATGTTGCCGGAAACGGAAACATGGTACGTATCGGAAAATATTATCGGAAATGGAAATATTGCCGGAATCGGAAATATTGCCAGAAACGGAAATATTGTCAGAATCGGAAATATTATCGGAATCGGAAAATAATTCCGGAAACGGAAATATTAAATATTTGTTCGAAACGGAAATTAATTCCGAAATCGGAAATATTAAATATTGTTCGTATCGGAAATGAATTCCGGAATCGGGAAATTAATCGGAAGCGTATCGTACGAATTAGCATCGGACGAGGCCTGCCGGACGAAGGCCCAGCACGAAGCCGGGCCATCGCCCAGCAAGCCAGCGCGCCACAACGCACCAGCCAAGGCTGCGCCAGGCCCACCGCAAGGCAGGCCCAGCGCGCGCCAACGCTGCGACAGCGTGTGGGCCTCGCAGCAATGGGCTGCGAGCTCGCGGGCTGCGCGCGCGCGCATGGCACCCCTCGTGGGCTGCTGTGCGTGCGTGTGTGTTGGTGTGCTATACGAATCCTAAAGCTATCAGGTTTCGACTAATGATTAAATTCCTAAACCTAAAAGGATGAATTAATTAAATAAGAATTCTATTAGGATTCTAATTTAATTAATTCGTATCCTAATAGGATTACGATTCCCTTTCCATACCTCTATAAATAAAGGCCTAGGGTCATTATTTTACATAGAGTATTCAAGTATTCAAAGTGATTTTTGAGAGCAAAAATTCAGTCACACAATTGCCTATAAGTCCCGAAAATTCTAAGTACCTTAAGGGCGATCCTAGTTGGTCAAGCTTAAGGCGGATCCGGACGTGCTGTGGACTATCTACGGAGGGACGACACTTGGAGTCCTAAAGACTTGTTCTTGTTCGGTTCGGGCGCAGCTAGGGAAGGCACGCAACAAAGAGTATGCATCTAAACTATGCTAAATGATTATGTGTAAATAATATGTTTTCCTGGCTTTATGGTTTTTCCGCATGATTTATGAATTGTCATATGTATCATCACCTAACATACACAACCACAACAAGGCAAAGCAGTGCAGCAAGAACACGCAGCACATACCCAGCAGAACACGCAGCACAGACCCAGCAGAACACGCAACAAAATAGCGCAAAACCAGAAGCTGCAGTCTGTGCGGTCGAACAACTGCTCCTGTGCGATCGAAAGGATGTTGTGCGATCGAGTTATTTTGCCTGTGCGGGCGAGTTGCTGGACAGAATGTCCTGAATTTCATGTGCGACCGAATGAGCTTCTTTGTTCGACCGCACAGATGTTGTGCGACCAAACACACTCTTGTGCGACCAAACAAGAGTGCGGGGCTGATACTATAAAGACTGAAAATCGCAGCATTGTGAATGAAGCTTTCATTACGTAATTTTCATTTTTCTTAGGCTTAGTTTAGAATTCTCTCTCTAGAATTAGTTTAGGGATTAGATTAGAGATTAGGATTAAGGATTCTTAGCCTCAAATTCTTGATTCTTGATTCTAAATTCAATTCAATCATCAATTTTCAGTTTTCTTTTCTCTTTCTTTTGAGCTTTGTTCTTCATTTTGTTCTTCAAAGTTTGTTGCAATTTCTTCAATTCAAGGTATAATTGTTCTTTTCTTTTTTATTTTGTTCTTTAATTCTTTAATTTCCTCATTAATTTCGTTTATGCTTTGATTTCATGCTTGAATTCTAGAATTAGTTTCATGTTTTGAATTTCATTGTTTTTCCCCAATTTTTGAGGTTTGAATTTTCTAAATTTTCTTGATTCAATTAGTTTCATTAATTCAATTAGTTTCATGATTAGGATTAATGTTAGTTTAATGTTGATGTTAATCATGCTAATTGAGTAGTTTAGTCTAGAGGTTAGGGATGAAGCCTTGGGATTGAATTTGGGGAATTTTAGGGAAATTCATGATTGATGTTTTGATTAAATGTGATTTAGTGATAGGATATCCATGACTAATTGAGTAGTAGTTGCAAACGCTATTTGATTGGGATTTGATTGGAATGCATGAGCTAGGTTTGGTAAGACATTGTGAACCTAATTTGTGCAAGTGAATAGTAGTTCCTATTATATGCAAGTTGTTTAGTCTAGGATTAGGCAAATGCTCTTCCATAGATTAGACGCTTCGCGTGCTCCATCAGAGAGGTGGCGAGCACGTCATTAGTTTCTATTCCCCTATGTGCTAAGTCGTTGCATATTCATGAATGTTTTGACCTTGTGCTTCCTTTGATTCGATTTCCATTGCCAATTCCCGAATCCTCTAGAATTTCTTTATTTGTTTGCATTTCTAGCTTTGATTAGATTAATTCAAAAACTTTAATTTGATTCGAACTAGCTTGTGAACGCATAGATTGAATAGTCAAACATATCCATCCCTATGGGACGATCCCTATGCTTGCCTCTATAGTCCATATAGCCGGTTAGTTAGGTGTTTTATAAATTTTGTTTGGTGAGATGAATTTCTGTTCAACGACGGAAAAACACCTTATCAAAATGGCGCCGTTGCCTGGGAATAGCATCATTGTTTGATCTTTCATTCTAGTTCTCTAGTCTAGTTCATTTTTCATTTTCTTTTCTTTGAAAACAAAAAAATGGCAAATTCCTTTATTTCTCAAAATGACGAATCGATTTCACTTGATGATCTTCTCTTTCTCCATGATAATTTCCTAAGCTCTTTGAATTTTGAATCTCCAAAATCATTATTGGAGAGGCTCCTTTTCATAAAATATCTTGAAATTCAAGAAGAGCAAAGAATAGATTCTTGTTTGAATTCATTTGAAGTCATTTCCCAACAAGTTGTAAAAGGCTTTTTGGGAATTTTTAACCTAATGCAAGAATCTATTAAGGATGTTTCGTGGAGAAGAGATGAGTTTGAGGCTACATTGCCACCTATGATGCATGACATTGAGGAATTGAGTATCGGAGAGTTTATTCCTACTCGTTCCACTTTGAGTGAATGCTTTAATGATGGTGATGAAAATTTATTTGCTCCTTTTTGCCTTGAAGTGCTTAAATCGATTCAAATTGAGGAAAAAAGTGAATGTGCCAACCAAAAACTTTTAAAAGTGAATGAAGGATCTTATGTTGAGATTTCTTGTGCTCTTTGTGATGTGAGTGAAGTTGTTTGTGAAACTTTGGTTCCCACTCCCTTCCCTCATTCCCCATTCCGAAAGAAAAAAGTCAACATTTATCCTTCATTTCCCATTTCTTTTCCCTTTTTGTCAAGACTCCCACCGCTTGAGGATTCCTTTTCCTCTATTGATCCTAATGATTCTCCTTCCTCAAAGGAGCAAAAATAAGGGAGTATTTCTTTTGTTTTTCATTTTGATTTTTCTTATTTTTGGTTCCCCACCCCTTGTAGGCATAGAGTTGCATTCTACTTTGTGCTTGCATCTCATTTTACTCTTGCCTACTTGTTACTATTGGATGTGTTTGCCATTGCATATGACAAACTATTGCGATCATTGTTGGGGTATTTACTAGAGGTAAGAAGCGTCAAGATAATGACGTAAAAAGAGCGCTTCTCGGGAGGCAACCCGTGGGTGTTGGCCATTTGGCCCATGTATACTAATTTTTCTTGATTTTTGAGGTTTTTTGTGGCTCAAGCTTTCTTGATGTGGACATCTTTGCATCCATCTTTGCCATGTCCGGCTATTCTTATTGGTGAGTTCGTTCGTTATTACGGTTCTTTGCGGGACTTGCTCCCACGACATATCCGGTAATATCTTTCTATCTCACATTCATTCTTTGGGGTCGGGCATATTTCTTGTGGGGCATTGGTTGGATGGGTAGCTGTGCCCCTCCTAGTTTTGTTTTAGGCCTTGAGGACATGGCCTAATTCGAGCTTGGGGGGAGATTCTATTGTTTGCTACTTTGATCTCCGTGTGATGGATTGCTTGATTTTGTGAATATTTTGGATTTTGTGCATATTTCTTGATTAGTTTCATTGATTTTCATTATTTTCTTCATTTTAATTTTCTTTTCTTTTCCTTATTTCCTTTTTCATTTCTTTTTCTTTCTTTTTGGTTCCTTTTAGATCTTTGTCAAGGCAAGTTTTTCTAGTTTTTAGGATTTATTCTTGAGTTGGGCAAATAAAAATGGAACTTGTAGGTTAGAATGCTTTTATTCCTAATTGGTAGATGTTTGCACGGGTTTCAATGTCTTGGGTCGAATTTAGGATTTAGGTGTTAAGAAAGTTGGTTGAACTTTGGGTAGCATGCGTCTTGAACCCTTGGCTTGTGGTAAGATGGTGTCGATCTCTCTAGTGACTTGAAACCGGAGAGAGTGGTATTTTCTCCCATGTGAGGTTCATGTTCAAATTAGCCCAAACACATATACATATATTGAGTGGCATGGATCCTTGGCATTGACTTTCTTATCTCCCGAATTTGACTATTTCCTTCCCGAGACCGCGACCGAACTACTTTAGGGGACGATAGAGGCATTTCCTTCGGTGACTATTTTTCTTTTTAGCTTAGGACTTTAATTTCTATTTTTCTCATATGTTTTTGTTTTCATTTGCCTCCTTGCTAGCCATTTGAGCCTTTCCCCTTCATTTCTTATGAGCACATTACAAGCCTAGTAGCCTTTGTTTTATTTTCACCCTTAGAAGTGATAGTGAAGCTTTGTCTTATGATGCTTGTTGGTTTTGAATGATTATGCTAAGTTGAGGAATGAATGTTGATATTGGTATGAATGGCAATGTTTGGGAAGTATGGTGTATATAGTCAATGAATAAGCAAATGCAAAAAGAGAAAGGAAAGTTTTGAAAAAGCCAAAAATAGAGAAAATCAAGGCAATGAGAAAAGTTTCAATTGAAACACAAAAAAAAAAAAAAATCAAATCAAGAAAAGGTAAAAAAGAATTGTAGTTTAGAATTGTTGTTGAATAAGCTTGGGGGTACCCCAAATAAGTGGTATGAGTTTGTTTTTGGTTCGATTTGCTTGAGCTGAGTTCTATCATTGCGCTTCACTTTAGGTATGAGCACCAAATCCCAAATTTGTTCCACACCTTACCCCTAGCCTACGTTACACCCTAAAATGTCCTCTTGACCCTTTTGAGTTGAGTCTATGTCGGTAGAGGGAGGATTTGGTCAAGTTTATGGAATGGGATTGTCATGCTAAGATGTCGGGTAGCCTAATCTTGTTTTTCCGGTGCCTTCGCGGCGTCTCGAGACGCTATTCTCAAGGGTGGATAGGATCTAGAGATTTGACGTGGTATGCTCGGTTGAAGGGGAATTGACTAGTGTTTGCCCTTAGTTCTCTTTGCTTGGCACTTGAATCTTTCACTCGATTTAGGACATTGGTTAGCGTGCATTTGTTTATTTAGTTAGTAATATTAGCATTCTCTTGTGCTCGTTCCATAATAAAGGCCCTTATCTTGAGTTTTGTAGTTTCATTTTTCGTTTTCTTTCTTTTCTATTTTCTTTTCCTTTCTTTCTTTCTCTTTTCTTTCTTTTTCTTTTCTTTATTTTTCTTGGTTTGTTTTTAGTTTTTAGGTCTTGCCTTGATTCAATTTTTGGAAGAGTTATGGGTGTTTCTCTTTGGAAACCCTTGCGAGATCCCACTCGCCCTCATGAGCGATTGTGGGGTTCAAAGAGCTTGTTGCATGCGCTTAAATGCAACTCTGATTCCTACGAAAGTGAGTTAGTGTGCATTCTTGTAGTTCTTATTTTTCGTAATTTTGATTTTTAATAAATAAGCACATTCTCCTCCCCGTTTCTCATTCTAGCTTTGCTTGAGGACAAGCAAAGGGTTAGCTTGGGGGAGTTTGATGAGCGACATTTATGTCGCTCTTAGCTTAGGATTTTAGTTCATTTCATTAGCATTTTATTATTATTTTCGCTTAGTTTTATCGTTTTTAGTTCGTTTGTTGCATTTTTGCATTTATCATTACATTTTCTCGTCTTGCGTATATTTTAGTTGTTTTGCTCTAAATATACCTTTTGTGCGCAATCTCATTGCGTAAGAGTCATTTTGAGTATTAACGTGTTAATAACGTGTCATTATGCTTGTCGACGAGTTATATGTTTTACGATTTGTAAAATTGTTAAACAAATTAATATTTTGATTTTCGATTATTAATAAATGCTCTACGATTTTCATTGATTTTGCTAGGTGAAGCAATCTACTTAGGCTGCCTACAAAGTGCATGAACAACAAGCACACACAGCATTGCACGAGCTGCCACTGCAGCAGCCTTGTGCGATCGAATGGATGCTGTGCGATCGAGTTACTTTGCCTGTGCGGGCGAGTTGCTGGACAGAATGTCCTGAATTTCATGTGCGACCGAATGAGCTTCTTTGTTCGACCGCAAAAATGTTGTGCGACCAAACACACTCTTGTGCGACCAAACAAGAGCGCGTGGCTGATACTATAAATTAAGACTGAAAATCGCAGCATTGTGAATGAGGCTTTCATTACGTAATTTTCATTTTTCTTAGGCTTAGTTTAGAATTCTCTCTCTAGAATTAGTTTAGGGATTAGATTAGAGATTAGGATTAAGGATTCTTAGCCTTAAATTCTTGATTCTATATTCAATTCAATCATCAATTTTTAGTTTTCTTTTCTCTTTCTTTTGAGCTTTGTTTTTCATTTTGTTCTTCAAAGTTTGTTGCAATTTCTTCAATTCAAGGTATAATTCTTCTTTTCTTTTTTATTTTGTTCTTTAATTCTTTAATTGCCTCATTAATTTCGTTTATGCTTTGATTTCATGCTTGAATTCTAGAATTAGTTTCATGTTTTGAATTTCTTTGATTTTCCCCAATTTTTGAGGTTTGAATTTTCTGAATTTTCTTGATTCAATTAGTTTCATTAATTCAATTAGTTTCATGGTTAGGATTAATGTTAGTTTAATGTTGATGTTAATCATGCTATTTGAGTAGTTTAGTCTAGAGGTTAGGGATGAAGCCTTGGGATTGAATTTGGGGAATTTTAGGGAAATTAATGATTGATGTTGTGATTAAATGTGATTTAGTGATAGGATATCCATGACTAATTGAGTAGTAGTTGCAAATGCTATTTGATTGGGATTTGATTGGAATGCATGAGCTAGGTTTGGCAAGACATTGTGAGCCTAATTTGTGCAAGTGAATAGTAGTTCCTGTTATATGCAAGTTGTTTAGTCTAGGATTAGGCAAAAGCTCTTCCATATATTAGCCGCTTCGCGTGCTCCATCCGAGAGGTGGCGAGCACGTCATTAGTTTCTATTCCCCTATGTGCTAAGTCGTTGCATATTCATGAATGTTTTGACCTTGTTCTTCCTTTGATTCGATTTCCATTGCCGATTCCCGAATCCTCTAGAATTTCTTTATTTGTTTGCATTTCTAGCTTTGATTAGATTAATTCAAAAACTCAAATTTGATTCGAACTAGCTTGTGAACGCATAGATTGAATAGTCAAACATATCCATTCCCATGGGACGATCCCTATGCTTGCCGCTTTAGTCCATATAGGTGGTTAGTTAGGTGTTTTATAAATTTTGTTTGGTGAGGTGAATTTCTATTCAACGACGGAAAAACACCTTATCATATATCTCTTATTTTCCAGATTTGCTATTTCGATAGAGTTGAAAAGCAAAGGATAAAGCATCCAAGGACTTCCCCTCTGATATCAGTCTGGGATGAGAAAAGAATAAGTGTAAGGATAGAAATGGAGATTGCTGATGGTTTTGGAATTGGGAATGTCTTGAAGAGGATACATGACCCAAAACATAAAAAAGACCATGTTCCGAAACCGCGACCGAAGCCCACAAAGCCGGGAAGCGACTCTGATGAAAATGAAGTGCCCCTAGCTGAAGTTGAGGTATAAATACAATTTTGCTTTATTTTACAGTGAAAAATTGATATTTTAAATATGTTATGTATTTAAAAGATGTATTAAATTTGTTATACTAGATGTTATTTATTTTACAGTGCATGTTATTTATTTTACATTGCATGTTACTTGGTATTTTAAATATGTTATTCTAGTTAAAACCTGTGTTACATCTATTATATCGTATGTTATTCCTATTAGACTAAATGTTATTTGAACCATTGCTTATGTTATTTTATGTAAACTAGATATTCCTTCAGAAGTTTGCAAGACTTGCGAAAACACTTGCACGGAATGTGGCTCAAATGACTGTACTGGTAGTGGATGCAAATAAGAATCTTCCTGAAAACTCCTTAGGAGATCAAATGCATGCCATTATCGACTTGATGGTGAAAAAAAAGCAAGAGCCTAGAGAAGCATAAAATAAATGAAGATGGAACCAGTAAAGATGATGAAACTGATGTTGGAGATAGCTCATATTTGATTCAGACCAAAGATCCATATGAGGCAGTGAGCTACCTGGATGATGTTGATGCCCTTCTCAAAGAAACATTTGAAAAGGTGAAAAACAAGAAAAGACCCCACCACATTTCAACATTTTCGAGGAAGAGCACATACCTATGACACCAACTCCTAACTTAAAAGGAAAAGGGAAAGTTGATTAGGACCCAGAGAGAAGCATTGAGCAGAATGAGCCGATTAATAATATGTTACATACATCCGAGATAAGGAGCCTAGATGAATTATTTGAGGGAATGAATAAAACTGCTGAATGGGAAGCCTCAACGAAGGAAGATAATGTTGGGGGTTCAAGAGAGAAGCTAACAGAATAGAAGCCAACTGAAGTGGCTCAAAATGTTGATGAAACTGTTCGGGGTTCAGAAGAGAAGTCAATAAAATAGAAGCTAACTGAAGTGGCTCAAAATGTTGATCAAACTGTTGGGGGTTCAGGAGAGAAGCCAACAAAAGAGAAGATAATAACACATCAGCCACCAGAAGAGCAACCAGATTTGAATCGGTAAAAAAAATAACCAAATTTCTATTATGTAATTTAACTTATTAATAAAACATTTTAGTCTTTTAAAGATGTTGTTTTGAATATTAATGTATGTTATTCGGGGTGACTATAATGTTACCTATTAATTATTTTGATTTTGTAAAACAAAATTTCTGTTTATAAATTAATGTGAATATTATTTAAAAAATTATTGTGTATGTTTTTCTTATTATGTTGACTCATGTGTTATTTTTGGAATAGGGTATATTATTTTTGCTGACACTTATGTTATTTTAACTAATATGTTATGTTATCTTTAATAGAAAGAAAGTAGTAGAAGAACTTGCACTACGAAGATCGCAAAGACAACCTCAAAACCTTCCCGCTATTGCTTTAGATCACAATTCATGGCAACACAAATATCTTTTCAGTAATATTAACCATATGAGTAAGTTGATAGGTGATTATGCTTTTAGCCTTGAATTGTGAAAGGGGTAAGGGATATCATGTTGTTTTTGTTTATCATATATGTTATATTTGTTTATTATTCATGTTATTATGTTTATCATGCATGTTATTCTGTGTCATTCATGTTATTTATGTTTTTTTTAAAGTGAGTTGTTATTTGAAGACGCTACCGCGCAAATGATAATTACTCGTGGAAACATGGACTCTTTATCAGAAGATCAAGAGTCAACACTTATCTTAAGTCATTATTACAAGTAGCAATAGCAAAATAAAGAAGAAGTGTTGAATAACATTATAGATGTTTGGGCATACATATTGATTAATGAATGATGATAACATGTCTAGAAGAATCAATGCGCCTAACAGATTTTTCTTCACAACCTATCCATATGTATATTATTTATTTTATAACTCGTGTTACGTTTTTTTTAATATACATGTTGTTTTTTCAAAATATCAAATGTATTCAATATTTTTAACATTTTATTACAGGGTTTGTTGATATCAAGTGCAAATTATGCCAAAACAGAGGAAGGGAGGATTCAAAATTTCATTGAAAGACTCAAATAAAAAATGAAGAATTCAAAAGTAGATGACATAAAAAGATTTGACTTGGTAACTATTTGTGTTTCTTGTGTTATCCATCATATTCTACATATTATTTATGTTTATCTTTGTGTTACTCTATGTTCTCAAAATGTTACTCTGAGTTATTTGGTATGTTATTTCGTTACAGGTGTTCTTCCCAGTTGCAGCTCATAGACATTTTTATTTGTTATGTGTCAACTTTAAGAGGGGAGTGTTGGAACTGATAGACAACAAATTCTTAGAAGATGGTTTTCCTTTCAAGAAAAAGTATGAAAACAACCCCAAGTTGATGGTAACTTTCTTTCTTTTGTTCTATCTAATCACAATTTGTTTTATTCTTTCTATGTTTGTGGTATCTAGTGCATAACTACTCGTACTTTTTTCCACAAAACAGTTGAAAGCCTTTATAAGGTTTCTGTTGTTGGAAGGGATTACAGATGCTCCAAAATTGTAAAAAAAGACAACAAAAACAATTAAGATGCCATGTAGAGATAATGATAACAATACTGATTGTGGGATTTTTATGATGAAACACATGAAATCATATAAATGAGAGGATGAAAGTATATGGGATTGTAAATTCAGTAAAGACAAGTTAAGTAATAAATATGTTATTTATATTTATACTTTATGTTATTTTCTAATACTGTGTATGCTACTTTGTACTAAATATATGTTATTTGTTTAATGAAACAGACTATAGTGAAGGCACAACTGACAAGCCTGGGGTTAGGATATTGCTCAACAACATTTATGCACAAGAAGAATTCATTTCACCACATTATAAGGAGCAAAGTTAAAGCATATGCACAAGAAAATGAAACTTGGGAAGACAATACCGCATGAATAAATTCGTAGTATAGATTACAATATTATAGAATTGAGTGTGAGAAAGTAGTATTCAAATTGATTTCGATATTAAATGGTTCAAAGTGTACATACAATGAATTTCTAATATGAAGTACTTGGTTTCAGAGTGTGAACATGTTACTTATTTTAATTGCTATATTGGCTTTAGGAAAAATTGACAAAGACTGTCCTAACTATGGACGTTCATCTTTAAAAGGGCCAAACTACAGATTATTACTGACAGGTCTCAAATACGGGGGTATTGACTTCGCGTGGACCCTTCCTAAAAATGACCAGCTAAATAAGGTAACAATGATAATGTGTCAGGTATCTTCCACTTATTAGGTGCCACTTAAAAAAAAACTATCCGTTTAAAAAAACCACATGTTTAAAAAAAAACCACCCATTTATTAAAATCCATCCCCTCTTTAAATTAAACCCAGACTTATCTTCTTCTTCACCCCTCTTTCATTTTTGCTGTAACAGTCTCTCCTTTCATTTATCCACTCCCAATGACCCTTGCTGCTACCTACTCCTCCATAACACCAACAACAATCATAAACAATACAGCCCACACAACACCTTCAATACACCATAATCGCAGAATGAAATCATAGAAATCATAGGTGTTACGACGACCGCAACTTGATTTGAGATTGAAGGTTGTGATTGAGCAATGTGATTTTAATAATCCAAAACTTGTGATAATAATTTAATGGATGCTATTTAAGGAGGGAGGATGTCATCGCTGATATTAAGCGAATCAGGGCAGCACTTCCGCCATTTTTGGAGCAGCGAAGGAAGGGACGAAGTTGGGGTCTCATCACTAGTGGAAAAAGGGTCATTTGCATCGCACTTTTAAGCACATTTGCGTCGCATATCGTGCGTGGCAAAAGCTCTCGACGCAAATGACTAAAAGTCATTTGCGTCGCACATTTGTGCGACGCAAATGAACCTTATTTGCTTCGCACATTTAGCTAATGTGCGACGCAAATAACTTTTCAGGCATGGTGCTGAAAAGTCATTTGCAACGCACATTAGCTAAATGTGCGTTGCAAATGACTTTTCAGCACCATGCCTGAAAAGTTATTTGCGTCGCACATTAGCTAAATGTGCGTTGCAAATGACTTTTCAGCACCATGCCTGAAAAGTTATTTGCGTCGCACATTAGCTAAATGTGCGAAGCAAATGACTTTTAGGCGCAAAAAAAAAAAGTCATTTGCCACGCACAATAGCTTAATGTGCGACGCAAATGACAATTTTAGCGCCAAAAAATTAAGTCATTTGCCTCGCACATTGAGCTAACGTGCGTTGCAAATGACTTATTTTTTTAAAAAAAATATTCGTTTTTTAATATTTTAGTTGGAAATTCCGACATGATCGTCTTTGAAATTAGACGCTTCATTCCCAATACCGGGAATACATTTATAATTAATACCTGTCACTAAAGTTTACAACGTAATTAACGTTCCCAATAAAAGGCAATTAAATTCGTCATAGATCGATCAACCAACATGTTACAACAAACATAAAATTATTACAACAAAGGTACGTAGCTAGCTAGAGATCAAGTTCATATTACAAATTAAGCTAAAAATTCGACATTGTTCATGAAGTAATCTGCCCAAAAATCTTTCACCTCATTAATCTCCTCCGGTGAATAAGGCAATGTTCTTGAAAAATCCTAAAAAAGTGTAAATAATTCAATTTATCAACGATTGATCAATATAATAGTTTTGTGTACTTCAATTTATTATATAAAGTACGTAGTTTATGAGAACATACCTTAGTAAGATCTTGACTATTACCATGAGTCATTATTATGTCGTACATAAAACGCATGACGTAGTAGCCACAATCTAGTGATCCCGGTTGTTGAGCACACTAAATGCATTAAAATAAATAACACAAGTAAAATTTCTATCACATTGTATGTTATAATTTTGAAAAACTTATTTCTTAGGTAAATAATAAACTAATTATATTATATATATACCTGTGCTGGAATCCATGTTAATTTAGTTCCCTTAGATTGTCCACCTAGTCTCTTGTAACTCCGAAAAGCACTACACATTCGATAAAATATGCAATTATATATACTTTGTTTACACATGTAAATGCAAAGAATATTTTACATGTAAGTGCAATTATATACTTTGTTTACACATGTAAATGCAATTATATACGTAGTAGTCACATTTAAGGCTAATTGGGTCGTTCTAGGTCATTTTTAGGCAAAAATGATGTTTTCGAACCCAACTTTGAACCAAAGAACCTAAGGAATGTTTTCAAACTTATTACACGTCTCATATGCATAGTTATAACTTTCTAAGTCTCTTTACAATCTATTATTTCACATTTAAGGCTAATTGGGTCGTCCTAGGTCATTTTTAGGCAAAAATGATGTTTTCGAACCCAACTTTGAACCAAAGAACCTAAGGAATGTTTTCAAACTTATTACACGTCTCATATGCATAATTATAACTTTCTAAGGCCCTTTACAATCTATTATTTCACATTTAAGGCTAATTGGGTCGTTCTAGGTCATTTTTAGGCAAAAATGATGTTTTCGAACCCAACTTTGAACCAAAGAACCTAAGGAATGTTTTCAAACTTATTACACGTCTCATATGCATAGTTATAACTTTCTAAGGCCCTTTACAATCTATTATTTCACATTTAAGGCTATTTGGGTTGTCCTAGGTCATTTTTAGGCAAAAATGATGTTTTCGAACCCAACTTTAAACCAAAGAACCTAAGGAATGTTTTCAAACTTATTACACGTCTCATATGCATAGTTATAACTTTCTAAGTCTCTTTACAATCTATTATTTCACATTTAAGACTATTTGGGTCGTCCTAGGTCATTTTTAGGCAAAAATGATGTTTTCGAACCCAACTTTGAACCATAGAACCTAAGGAATGTTTTCAAACTTATTACACGTCTCATATGCATAGTTATAACTTTATAAGGCCCTTTACAATCTATTATTTCACATTTAAGGCTATTTGGGTCGTCCTAGGTCATTTTTAGGCAAAAATGATGTTTTCGAACCCAACTTTGAACCAAAGAACCTAAGGAATGTTTTCAAACTTATTACACGTCTCATATGCATAGTTATAACTTTCTAAGGCCCTTTACAATCTATTATTTCACATTTAAGACTATTTGGGTCGTCCTAGGTCATTTTTAGGCAAAAATGATGTTTTCGAACCCAACTTTGTACCATAGAACCTAAGGAATGTTTTCAAACTTATTACACGTCTCATATGCATAGTTATAACTTTATAAGGCCCTTTACAATCTATTATTTCACATTTAAGGCTATTTGGGCCGTCCTAGGTCATTTTTAGGCAAAAATGATGTTTTCGAACCCAACTTTGAACCAAAGAACCTAAGGAATGTTTTCAAACTTATTACACGTCTCATATGCATAGTTATAACTTTCTAAGGCCCTTTACAATCTATTATTTCACATTTAAGGCTATTTGGGTCGTCCTAGGTCATTTTTAGGCAAAAATGATGTTTTCGAACCCAACTTTGAACCAAAGAACCTTAGGCAAAAATTTAGGCAAAAATGGTATTTTCATATGCATACTTTACTTACTTGTTTAGTGGCTCCTTAATCATCAAATTTCTCTTCTTCTGTTGAGAATCAAATATGTAGACCTCACGTTTAGACAAGCAAAGAACTAAAAGCATCCAGTGACTCCTACATACAAACAATAAACGTATGTAGTTAGAAAAAAAAAAGTTAAATTTATAACAATCAATTAAAAACGAAGTTCAAAGTAATTTTCATACTTTTCGTAGTATGGACATAAGATGAATGTCTTAGAACTAAGTGCACTCATGGACCTCGTCATGTACAATAGAATTCGATCTGCATCGGACTTTAACATGGTGGCCGAGATCATCTCCGGGCACATGAATCCAATACTATTGGGTTGACAATCATCGTGAAAACACAACTCACTCAAAGCCCTATAATATAGAGTGTAAGAACGTTAAGACAATCATAAAAATCAAATTTAGGGGCAAAATATGAATTTAGGTAACTCACGTAACAAAAACTTGTATTATTGATATATTGAGCCATGCTCCCGAGAGAAGTTGATCGGTGTCTTCAACGGTGACACTAATTTCAAAGTCCTTTTCCATATTGAATGTCCTTTTAGTGCAATGTACCTTAACGTGCTCCCCTTCTTTTAATCCCAACATCATAGTTTTCATCACATTGCACTTACCACTCAAATTTTGCACTTTATAATTTTCAAGGAAATAGGTTTTTGATTTAGTGTTGGACGCTTTTGTTCCACTTCCCCCAACCACTATCTCTTTCCCTTTGTTCCCTTTCCCTTTAGGCTCTTTACTTGTAGGCTTGTTTACCTGAGGTATGATTTTCAAATAACGATATACATATTAGTGAGCATACATGGTATAATAGTTCTACTTCAAATTATCATGCATATGTTAGTTACCTCCTCATTCGTAAGCGACACCAAATGCTTTGGCCACTGAGTGAAGGTACCATGAGCTTGAGCAAGTTTCTTAATATATTGAGAAGGCACGGGGACGGGAGCTTCTTTGTACGCGGGCTCAAAATCATCAACGCTCACTTTCACGTTATCGGACGTGACGTCGTTGTGGTGATCAAGGAGCAACTCTGGACATATGGTACCATAGGCAACAAAGACTTTCTCCGAGCCTATGTTCAGGTATAGATGGCACGGGACAGGTTCCTTATTATTTATTTTGAACAATAACGCAAATACAATGTAACATGTTAGAAAAGTTCAATAGAATTAACTAGAAACAAATTACTTGAAAAACACAAATTATCATACCGTAATGTCGGCAAATGGATCTAAACCCCCGGAACGACAACTACTATGAACATTTGCGTCTATCCTCATATGGCTTGGTATTTGGACACCAAGTTCTTTAGCAAATGTGATAAATTTCTCCATGACCATGGCATCCATCTTGGAGTTCATCTCTTGTATTGTCTCATCTTTGACCCTTTTGGTCACTCTTGCTTCCATTTCCTCCATCTCCGCATCTCCATACCGTCGAAAGCTACGCCGCTCTCCGGTCCCCCACACAGCTTTGATGCCTACTCCACCACCAAATGTTAGTGGTCTCCCTTCTTTAGTCTTACCAAGTGCACGAGATAAGACATCATCTCGTGCACTTTTGGGAACAAATTCCCCTTCATCTTGTTTCCTTTTCCATTCATCCTACATGAAATCAAATGGTTTTGAGAAAAGTTCAACACTTGGTTTCATATTTAAGAACATATATGAAATTAGAGGAATCACAACATTACGCAAAATTGTTAAATGAACTTACAATATTTTCTTTGACCTTTTGTGTGCCCTGATCCGGCAAGTAAGGATTTCCTTTCTCATCTGGTACCAATCTTGCAAGAAGCCATAAACATGTCCTACTCGGCAAACTTGAAGAAATTGTAGACGCAGAGGAACCTTCAGATGACGAAGAAACTGAGGGAATGTACCCTTTTCTCTGCCATTCACTTGTCATTTCAGCATATGATTTCTGTCCCATATGATGAGGATATATGTTGAAAGATTGACTTTGTCTTGCTTTCTCACTTATTTCCTAATTTTAGGGGGGTAAAAGAAATTATTACAACAAAATAAAACTTAGATTATAACAAGACTTTAAATAAGAATAATTTTTATACCTCAGCTTCTTCGGAGGTACGTATCTTCACAAATTCCTTCCATATATCCTTAGTTATATAACTATACAAATCATATGGCATCTTTTCATCTTTTGGCCTTTTTCTTGTACCCCGGATCCAACCAGTCGTCAATCTTGATTTGAATTCCCTCCAACGCTTATCACAACTCTTTAAGACAACTTCTTTCTTAGTTTCATCTGTGATATGAAATTCTCTCTAAATGAAAGAAAAAGAAAAGGAACAAGAAAGTCTTTTAGCACATGAAAAAGACACGTAGATATGTACAACTGAATTTCCAAAATAAAACCGGTTACCTTGACGTCTTCCCACAAAGTGTCTTTTATTCCTTGTGAAACATCTTCCCAGGTTCTGATCAATATTGAAACCTTTGCGCGACTTATCTCGCCAATGTGATTCTTGTAATCCGTTGCCCATTTCCCTGTGGGTCGGTCCAAGTGATCCCATTCAATTATTCTTGGAACCCCGGGCATGGATTTTATTCCTTTTGTAGGGCCTCTTGGCTTCTTTTTTTGCTTTTGGGGCACTTGATTTGGTGATTTGTTAGAAGGACCTGAATTTGCGTGTTGATCTTCATCCATGCCTGACGCTACTGCATTGGAAAATCATCAAAATTACATACCTTCAAAAGCAAAATTTTAAAATAAAAATAAAGAACTGACCAGTTCTGTGCACTGATCTGCACAGCTCAGATCAGAACTATGCAGATCAGTGCACAGAACTGATCAGAGCTGACCAGTTCTGTGCACTGATCTGCACAGCTCAGATCAAAACTGTGCAGATCAGTGCACAGAACTGATCAGAACTGACCTGTTCTGTGCACTGATCTGCACAGTTCTGATCTGAGCTATGCAGATCAGTGCATAGAACTGGTCAGTTCTGATCAGTTCTGTGCACTGATCAGCACAGTTCTGATCTGAGCTTTGCAACATTTTGGAACAGATCGAAACCCATAAAAGACACCATCAATCATGCATGCTGTCATTATTTCGATTCTAACCCATAAAATGACGTTTTCCTAGGTCATTTTTAGGCAAAAATGACGTTTTCGAACCCAACTTTGAACCAAAGAACCTAAGGAATATTTTCAAACTTATTACATGTCTCATATGCATAGTTATAACTTTCTAAGCCTCGTACTAATCTATTATTCCACATTTAAGGGTAATTGGGTCGTTATAGTACATATTTAGGCAAAAATGACATTTTCGAACCCAACTTTTAACCAAACAACCTAAGGAATGTTTTCAAACTTATTACATGTCTAATATGCATAGTTATAACTTTCTAAGCCTCGTACTAATCTATTATTCCACATTTAAGGGTAATTGGGTCGTTATAGTACATATTTAGGCAAAAATGACGTTTTCGAACCCAACTTTTAACCAAACAACCTAAGGAATGTTTTCAAACTTATTACATGTCTCATATGCATAGTTATAACTTTCTAAGCCTCGTACTAATCTATTATTCCACATTTAAGGGTAATTGGGTCGTTATAGTACATATTTAGGCAAAAATGACGTTTTCGAACCCAACTTTTAACCAAACAACCTAAGGAATGTTTTCAAACTTATTACATGTCTCATATGCATAGTTATAACTTTTTAAGACTCGTACTAATCTATTATTCCACATTTAAGGGTAATTGGGTCGTTATAGTACATATTTAGGCAAAAATGACGTTTTCGAACCCAACTTTTAACCAAACAACCTAAGGAATGTTTTCAAACTTATTACATGTCTCATATGCATAGTTATAACTTTCTAAGCCTCGCACTAATCTATTATTCCACATTTAAGGGTAATTGGGTCGTTATAGTACATATTTAGGCAAAAATGACGTTTTCGAACCCAACTTTTAACCAAACAACCTAAGGAATGTTTTCAAACTTATTACATGTCTCATATGCATAGTTATAACTTTCTAAGCCTCGTACTAATCTATTATTCCACATTTAAGGGTAATTGGGTCGTTATAGTACATATTTAGGCAAAAATGACGTTTTCGAACCCAACTTTTAACCAAACAACCTAAGGAATGTTTTCAAACTTATTACATGTCTCATATGCATAGTTATAACTTTCTAAGCCTCGTACTAATCTATTATTCCACATTTAAGGGTAATTGGGTCGTTATAGTACATATTTAGGCAAAAATGACATTTTCGAACCCAACTTTTAACCAAACAACCTAAGGAATGTTTTCAAACTTATTACATGTCTCATATGCATAGTTATAACTTTCTAAGCCTCGTACTAATCTATTATTCCACATTTAAGGGTAATTGGGTCGTTATAGTACATATTTAGGCAAAAATGACGTTTTCGAACCCAACTTTTAACCAAACAACCTAAGGAATTCACAAACCCGAATTTCATTTCATCACCTTAATTCAATAAAACCTAAATGTAATAAACAAATAAATCCAACAAAACCAACTATTATAATAACCTATTACAATTCATCAAAAACTACAATTAAAATTCAACAAAACCTAAATCTTAAATGTGCACAATTAAAATTCAATTAAATAATATCCACAATCATAATATATTCAATCTTAAAATTCAACTAAAATGTACAATTAAAATTCCAATCAAAATATCCAGAATTATAATTAAAATGCACAATTAAAATTCAATTAAAATTCAATCTTAAATGTAAATCATACCTAATTAATTATTGAAGAGAGGAGAGATGTGAGAGCAACGGGACGTGCAGGGGGCGGTGGTGCAGGGGACGGTGGTAGTATGGGAAGTGTGCAGGGGCGGCTGTGCCGCGGCAACACTGTGCAGGGGGCGACGGAAACAGCAGCCGCGGCGGCAGTTTGTGACAGCGACAGAGAAGAGGGAGCAGGAGGACTTCCTTGGCTGTGAAGCAACGACGACGGCAGTGAAGCAACGACGACGGCAGTGAAGCACCGACGACGGCAGTGCAGGGAGCAGGTGTTGGTTTCGTTTGGGAGGGAAGCAGTGTCGAGCAATATTAACCTAAGTCAGAATGTTCCTAAGCAATTAAGCTGAGCGCGAATTCGAAAAAAAAAAATCAAAACATATTTGCGTCGCAGCTTTGTTAAACTGCGACGCAAATGACTCTAGGATGCCCCCCAGAGTCATTTGCGTCGCAGATTAGTAAATCTGCGACGCACTTGATTGAGTTAATTGCGTCGCAGCTTTGTTAATCTGCGACGCAAATGACTCTGGGGGGCATCCTAGAGTCATTTGCGTCGCAGTTTAACAAAGCTGCGACGCAAATGACTAAATTTTATGCTAAAATTTGTCATTTGCGTCACATGTTCAGAATGGCGTGGCAAATGCGGGGATGCAAATAAGCCTTTTTCCACTAGTGCATCTTCCACCTTCCGATAATGAATTTTTGAAATTGGGATTCCTTTTCTGAAACTTGAGCGATAAATTTTATGAAACAAAATTGAGCCACTAATTTCTAAAATTTGAAGAATTAATTTTCAGGTTTTTGTGGGTTTCTGGCCACGAAAATGGTGAATAGGCGGATGGAAGTGAAGTGGAACATAAAAAATGGTAGAGTCTTATAGGGAGGAGACGCGCAAGTATTCAGGTGGGGGAGGGTATAGATGGTTGTGGGGTGCGAAGCGCTGGTTAGTTGAGAGGCGAGGATTGTTGGTGGGCGGGGTGGAACGACCTGAGGGAGGGGCGTTGGTGGTCTAGCTACATTAGAGGGAAGGTTGAAAGCGGCAATGGTGGATGGAAGTTGCAGGTGGTGAGGGGAGGAAGATGGAAGAACGTGAAAAAATATCAATATCTTAATTATTTTTAAAAAAAAGTATATTAAAAAAATTAACTTTGTCGGTTATCGGTTAAAAGACCCAAGCAAAGTTAACTCCCCATATAGTTGGGACCTGTCAGGAATAATCCGTTGTCGGACCCTTTTAAAGTCGAACGTCCATAGTTGGGACTGCTTTTGTCAATTTTTCCTTGTTTTTATTATACTTTATTTTATTTAATTAAAATACTTTATCTTGTTTTAAACTCTAATGCTATAATAAAAAAATATATTATACTCAATATATCATCTTCCATACATAACAAGTTTGAAAATGACAAAAATGTATTGTATTCAATATATCGTATTTGATATCATAACATTGATACAAATCCAAAAAAAACATATACGAAAGTAGGAAAGAATACAAAATACAATCAAGACAACGCTGTTGGTATGAAATTAACACCGAAGTAATTCTCCGGTATATAGACCTCCAACCCTAAATTATGGTGTGTTGGATGAGCAATATTACCACCAGCTGGAATATCACATTCACTCTGCAAAAAGTAATTTAGTTACTTGTAAAAAACATATCAATAAAATAACATACATGTAACGAGAAGTAACATACGTATGATGAATACGTAACATACAATATAAAATAACATAGTTACTTCAAAAAACATGTGAATGTTTTTAAATAACATTCATGTATTTACTAAGTAACATATAAAATAAATAATTAACATACATTAGAATGAATAACAGAGTGTATAATGAACAAGTAACATAGAGTGCAATTAATCAGTAACATACGGTGTAAATAATACATAACCTAACTATGTGCAAAAATAACACATATCCGCATTGACAATTGTGCCTTCATCTTTGTTCTATCAATGAAATTGGCTTGCTTTCTTTTCCACCCAATGATTTTTTTCCCGTTGTTTCTCTAATATACCATGCAACCTCTTATTTCTCACATACGTTTCCTTCATATTGATTGGATATTTCACATATTCAAAATCATTAACACCATCATTTGTAGTCTTTTCTTCACTTGAATTCTCCTCATCCGACTTATCAATTTCACCAAGTAAGTTCTCCATTTCGATTCTTTCTTCATATAATCATATACAGAATCAACAAATTTCCTGACATTTAAATCTCCTTGACTGAAATTTACAACACGAACAAAATCCCATATCATTTGATTCCTCCAAACTGTAGCAGGAACTATATTCATAGTCTCACCATAATCACCAGCCACCTTATGAACCTTTGAGCAAACAACAGCTTTAGTCCATCTTTGAACTATATACTTAGTTGAGATTTTTTCAATATAATTTATGTGATAGACTCTTAACACACGAGCACAAAAAATACCCATCTATGTAAATGATTTACAAGTATAATCAACACTATCATCCCTCAAATCAAGAGTATCAACATTCCTAATATAATCAAACTCCCCCCGCCAAACATGAGTTACTATCATAGGAGGTTCATATTGTAGAATTTTCTAACAACATGCACTTCCATTAATGAAATTCTGCTCAAACACAAAAGCAACTTCTCTCGTATATAGCTCCCTATCATGCTTAGGCAATTTCACATGAGCATATATCATAACACGACTTCCACCTTTAGACTTAAAATCATCTCCATATTCTACATTCCTCCGGTCATCAACAACCTCAATAAAATGCTTGTAAAACTCACACAAACCATCAAATTTTCTAAGCCTATGTGAAACATGTCTATTCGTAGTCTCACTCCTTTGAGATGACAAATTTTCACGGTAAGCCTTTGAATAGGCAGTACACCATTGTTTTCTCTTACCATATAATCTTACAAGCCATTCATTTGCTGCACATTTGTATTTCTGGACCATTCTGAAAAAATACAGACCAAAAATAACATACAGTATACATCAATAACACAAACTGTGTAAATAAATAACAAAGTGAGTAAACATAAGTAACATTAAGTATAACAAAAATAACACATATACTCCAAACAATAACATAAATAACATATAAAGTACAATCATATAACATATATAATACATTTAATAACAAAGACAGTCAAGGAAACAGACCGAGAAAAATATGCAGTGCAATTAATTGAATAACATATACGTTACACATAAGTAACATATAGTATAACATAAATAATACATATAGTCCAAACAATAACATTTATTATATAACTAAAAGGAAATAGAATAACTGCTCCAATAATGCTCAAATTTAGATACAGGATCAGTGTATTTCAGCACATATTCAAAAAGATATACAAAACCTTCCAAAGCCCGTAATTGAGGAATATTCTTTTTGGAATTTTCACTTACATGCCATATGCAAAGACGAATTGCCATAATCTTCTTAGACGATACATAGTAAAAGGAAAAACAATTCTTATTGCCTTCCATATCACCAGCTTCATCTGTCATAATCGTCGTGGGATGTTTCCCTCCCATAGATTTCACAAAAGTTCTGAACAACCAGATGAAGGATTAAGTCTTCTCATTCATAAGAAATCTAACACCAAACATTACTATAGACACCTAATTTGTGTCTCCCCTCTGGGATGATGACGATATCATTATCCTTACTAGGTGATTGGAATAACTCCAGGCGGAAATCCCAATTGCTAAGAATATTTCCAAATTCAAAATCCAAAATCCAATTCCCGAGGCCGTTCCCCTCCCGGAACTCGGTACAAAATACAACTTTCAAAATCCAATTTCAAAATCCAAGTACAATCTCATCTAGTAGACCATCCCTTTGGTTTTTCTAGGCCTTTTTCACTCAAAATCATATAAGGCAAGTCAAATTTGGGCGCCGACCCACAAAACCGAGCATGCCGGGCCCCGTCCCGTACAACCGGAATTCAAAACCCGAGAAAGGCTTGTTTTTAGACGCAAAATAATGCCTTAACCTCCAAGCAAACACAAAACGCCAAGCCTAGTACTATTCACGCGTCCGCCTCCTTGTTTTGGCGGCATTCACGCCACGTCACCAGCGCCCAGCGCTGGCTCGGTATGCTGCGCTGGCGTGTGCTGGCGTCTTGCACCCATTCCTCCTATAAATACCCCTCATTTTCAGCATCAAAAGGGGAGGAAAAACAGAATACAACGTCGTAATACCGACATTACACCTCAAAATGCAAATAAAAAACCCTTCAAAACACACACAAAATCTCTAATTCAAAAGCAATTGGGAGCTCTTGCCTAAACCTAAATAGGTAAATCCGAATCCCACTCTAATCAATTATGTTGTTTTGATTTCAAAATTATTAGCAAGTTGGTATCTTTATTATTAAAAATTCCACTTGCAACAATCATACATGTTTTTCAAAAATCAAAACTTTTCAAAATACAAAAATGCAAACTTTCAAGATGCAAGGATGTTCAAAGTTGTTTACAATCACTTCTTTGAACTAGAATCACTTTCAAGCATGGAGTAATCAAAGATGACACCTTTTAATCCTTAAAGGTTTAGTCTTTTGAGATTCAAAAGTCCATTTTTCAATATACACGTTCAAGTTTTCAAATTTCAAGATCCCACCATGTTTAGGGTTGTTCATGGCTACTTCTCTAAACTAGGGTCCTTTCAAGTTCAAGCATTTTCAAGTTCAATACTTCAACATTCAAGCTTTCAAATTCAATACTTCAATATTCAAGTTTTCAAGTTCAAGTTCAATATGCAAAATCTAGGATATTTGGGTTGAGCAACCTCTCCCAAGTTGAGATTTTTGGCTTTTTGAATTCGTGTCGGGCGCACTTATTTTTAAGGAGCCGCTTGGCGTTCGAATCTCATGTGCCCAAGTACAAGTTTCAATTATGCACCATTCTATATTGCAATTTCAATTATGCACCTTTCAATTCCGCAATTTCAATATCGCAGCTTTCAATTCCGCAATTTTAATACCGCAATTTCAATACCGCAATTTCAATACCGCAATTTCAATATCGCAATTTCAATACCGCAATTTCAATTCCGCACCTTTACTTGCCTAGTCCATTTCTAGGCAATGTGGACCTACTCCCTAGTCCATCTCTAGGGGGTCTTGTATTTACTAATTCCGCACTTTATTTAGTATTGTGATGTTGCTTTATTTGCTTTATTGCTTTCATCACCGCACATGCTAAATACAACAAAATACAAGGTTACATCACGCTTAACAAAGATAATTTCTTGGACAAACCGGCCTTAGGTTCCTCTAAATCAATCTTTAAAGCAAAGTAACCACCATACAATTAGAGATTCTATTTTCTCTAAATTCAAACCCACATAGTCTAATCTAGGGTATATTTTCGAAAACATGTTGTTCCAACGTACTTGAATATTTGTAAAGCTCGTGGAATAAGCATTTCGTTCCCGTACCCGGATCTCACCCATCCGTTTTGAGGATTCAAAGCCTTATCCAAAATAGAGTCAATTGCGGTCTTTCCAAACGAGACTTTAAACTATGTTTGGTGGCGACTCCTTCGAGGTACAAAAATACAATGGTTTTCTAAAGAACCGCCCCCTTTGTAGGAGGACAAAAAAATAACCCCCCTACAATTCTAGCGACTCCACTGGGGACTTTACTAATTTCAATTTCGAAAATGCGAGCAGATTTTGAGCAGCAAGCCACTGATCTACTTAAGTACTGGATGCCAGCACTGGCGCCAGGCGCAGCCCCTGCGCCCAACGCCACTGCCTGCATCCAGGACAGTGGCTCACAGTGGATTGTTGCCCACTTTTGCTCAACTTTTCGTATTGGGAGTTAGTCTATTTTCGAATTTGGAAGGACGCTCCCAAACCTCGTAAACGAGTGCCGAAAAACGAGCTTTACAAATACAAATTCAAGTACGATTTCAATTTCAATTTCTAGGCATTTCATGCATTTTTAGAAAACCATATTGTGCAAAATGAATTTCTACCTTTGCCCAAACTGATGTGTTCTACATTCGGGCTAGCCCCGGGGGCAACGAAATGGTGACTCTCCATACGGTTCCCGACCAAAGTGTGTGACCATTTCCGCGCCTACCGAAACTTGGCATTTACTTGACATTGCCGATGTCAGGTATGGAGGCCGTCTGCCGACACACACCTCCCTTAGGCGGATGTGAAAGTTGTCGCCGGATCCGTCTCTTAGTCGAGTACCTTTTGACACCCTAAGCCGACCACTTGCATCATACAAAACTTAGACCGACCTTAGGTTGAGAACTTTGCATGTCGCATTCATATTCATGACTAGTGTGACAACGTGCTACTTGTGCATTGTGTGGGCGTCTTTGCACGCGTGAATGGCTAACCTCGAGTTCTAGCTTGCCAAAACCCATTAGCCTCCAACTAGGAAACCAAACCCCTAGGAGCATCATTCAAACCTCATGCATCTAAATCGCCGATTTTAGGGTCTTTAGTAGTGTCACTCCATTTGATTCAAAACCCTTAAACACGCCTCACACACAAATTCCAAATTCAATCCAACGGCGTCATAATGCCGGATTTTCGAGTCCAAATTCCAAATTCCAAATTTCAAATTCAATCCAACGGCGTCATTATGCCGGATTTTCGAGTCCAAATTCCAAGTTTCAAAGTTCAAGATTCTATCCAACGGCGGCATGATGCCGGATTTTCAAATCCAAACCTCAAGTTTCCAAGTCAAAGTTCAAATCCAACGGCGTCATAATGCCGGATTTTCTAGTCCAAATTTCGAGTTTCAAGTTCAAATTCAAATTTTCTAGTCCAAAACCTCAATTTTCAAAGGTCAAATCCAACGGTATCATAATGCCGGATTTTCTAGTCCAAATTTCGAGTTTCAAGTTCAAATTCAATTTTCAAGTCCGAATCCAACGGCGCCATAATGCCGAATTTTCTAGTTCCAATTTCGAGTTTCAAGTTCCAAATTCAAGGCTCTATCCAACGGCGTCATAATGCCGGATTTTCTAGTCAAATTTCAAAGTTCAAAACTCAAATCCAACGGCGTCATAATGCCGGATTTTCTAGTCAAGTTTCAAGTTCAAAACTCCAAATCCAACGGCGTAATGCAGGATTTTTCTATATAAAACATTCAAGTCTTCAAACCTCAAATTTAAGTTGTCAAATACCAATCTCAAAGTCTCAAGTTCAAATGTCAAAACTCATGGACGACGTAATGCCAATTTTTCGAATCAATCCTTCAATCTTCAAGTCCTATACTCAAAGTATCTATTTCCAAATTCATGCCGTCGCAATGCCGACTTTCTATTCTATATTTCAAACTTCAAGTTCGAAGTCCTCAATTCAATCTCAAGTCCTATACTTCAAGATTCCAAGTCTACGGCGGCATAAGGCCGTAATTTCAAGTTTCCAAATTCAATCGCTCAACTCCATGGCGGCATGATGCCGGAGTTTTCAAAATACAAAGCCTCGTATCCTATATACAAAAGTGCGTCTTTTCCATTTCAAAGTTCAAACTTCGAGTCAAATTCAAATTTCAAATTCATCTTCAAGTTACAAAAACTCTATCTTTCTATTGCTCCCTAGTACAAAATTCAAAATACTTCCAACGGGTTGAAAATCCCCTGAAATAATACAAGTCCAATCTTCCAATGGGTTGAAAATCCCTTGAAATAATACAAATTCGAATTCCATATTCTATCTCCGGGTTGAAAATCCCCTGAAATAATACAAACCCCATTCCAAATACTTCCAACGGGTTGAAAATCCCCTGAAATAGTACAAGTCCAATTTTCCAACCGGGTTGAAACTCCCCAGAAATAATACAAATTCCATTCAATCGGGTTGAAATTTCCTTCAAACATTCCAAGATCCAACGGGTTGAAATTCCCCTAAAATATTGACGGCTTGAAATTCGCTTGAAATAATACAAAATCAATTCCCTTTCAATCGGGTTGAAATTCCCTTCAAATACTCTGAGTCCAACGGGTTGAAATCCCCTAAAATATTGACGGGTTGAAATCCCCTTGAATTAATTCAAAATTCAATTTCCTAGTACAAGTCCAATTTCCAAAATGCTCGAACGGGTTGAAATTCCCTTTAAAATAGTCCAATTTCCAATAGATCGAAATATTCATTTTTCGATATTTCAAGTTCTAGTACAAAGAGTCAACTTCCACAAAAGAATGAAGGCTCCTCTCAAACATTTCGAACGGGTTGCAAAACCCGGATACAAGTACAAAAACCCAAAATCCCGAATCTTCGGAGTGGCACTTAGAGTCAAGTCTAGGTCTCATTCATTGCATGCATATCATATCATGTGTCGGGAAGTCCAAGTTCTAAAATTGTCTGGTGTGTTCTAAATAGGAGTCCAAGGATCCTGTGGGTTCGCCGAAGAGGAGAGAGGTTGAAAAGAAATCCATGAGCCCTAGCCTCCCTCATAGCCGGCATCGAACGAGCAGCCAATTCATCTCCTACAAATCAAACTTCTAGTCCCATTCAAGAAAGAGTCCAAATTTCTGCCTCTAATCAACTCACTCAACTCCTAACGGCTTTCGCCAGCCTCAGCGCCAATGTGGAGAACATAAGCAACCGACTGGGTGCCGTGGAACAGGGCGCGCCCACTGATGATTTAACCAAGAAGATCGAGAGTCTTGTCAGTAAGGTTACCAATCAAGAGAACTACTTCGACACCTCAATGGAGGACAACCTCAAGGGGAAGGCAAATCTTCCAGACAAATTCTCCGCCAATGATATTCCAAAGTTCAAATCAACTGACAATCCCAAGTACCATCTCAAGAACTTCAGAGCTACAATAGCCATCAAGGGGGTCGAACTCGAGCTATATCCAGTGGTGTTCCCTATGTCTCTGGAACCTGTATGCCAGAAGTGGTACTATTCACCCAAGGAACATCAAACAAATACATGGGAAGCGGTTGCTCGAGCATTCATGGAGCAATATCAGCTTAACATTCAACTCCAAACTACTCTAAGGGAACTGGAAGTTCTCAGGCAAGGGCCCCAGGAAGGCTTCACTACTTACCTCAACCGGTGGAGAGAAATGGCATCCCAAATGGTGACCCGGCCCTCCGAGAGAGAATTGGTCAAGATCTTTATAGCTGGTCTTCTTCCGAAATACAATGCTCACATGAAATACCTAGGCTTGGAAAGCTTCAAGAGAACCTACGACATCGGGGTCGACATAGAGGATCACCTGATGAAGGCACCAGCAGCCCCAGCTCCACAAGTTGAAAAGTGGAAGGGAAAGAGGCCTGAGACAACATATAAAGTTCACGAGGTTAACGCCCTAGAGGCTCCTCAAGGTCCAAAGTCAAACAACTTCAAAAGCAATGTTAATCGGCGCAAATATCAAGGCAGGCCACATAGGGTCTTCACAAACCTTGGAATGTCTTATAGTGAGGCATTCGATAGGCTGGTTGAAAAACAAGTCGTAGCACCAATCGGTCCAACACCTGATCCGCCGGTCGACAAAAGATCCAAGAGTTGGGATCCGGCAGCCCATTGCAAGTACCATCAGGGGAAGGGTCATGACATCGAAAACTGCTACAAGCTCAAGCACTTAATCCAGAACATGGTCGACAACAAGACCTTACCCTTACCACCCGGGGCTAAGCGAACCCCCTCCGTGCAAGCCATCTCCTATGACTGCGAAGATGAAGAAGAGGAGTTTCCATGCAATCCGATCTCCACAATATGCAAGCCAGGTTACGAGCTGATGGTTCCAAGCTTTTTCCATGTACTTCCCAGTGCTCAAATCTGGGTGATCCCCGAACCTAGGGTAACCATCGACATTCAAGAGAACATATGTCCACTCGCCACCTTGAAGGCTTTAGGGTTCTCCGAGTACGATCTTATGTTGAGTGCCCAACAAACTGTCAAACTCCAGGGTGTCACATACAAAGTCTTGGGAGTCCTCGAGCTGGTTTTCTCCTTTGACACCTATTACGACAATGCCGAGTTCCTGGTAATCGATGTGCCTACTAACTTCGACCTACTATTCGGGGAGCCTTGGTTCGAGGAAATACTGGATGGCCCTGCCTGCCTCACCCTCAAAGGTTCAAGCTTCCGAGACACTCTCATCAAGAAAAAGCCGGCTGTACGCCAGGAAAAGGACGAGTGCATTCAAGAATACTACCACAAATGGGCAATCTCCGCTCATACAATTCAGCCCGAGCTGCCAGAGGGAAAAATGGTGAGAATGTTCCTCTTGGGGCTTAACACTTCATGCAAGGGCAGCTTCGCTGCATTTCCTTACAGCACGTGGAATCAAGTCTGGGACCAAGTCCTGAAAGTCTGTGCATGCAGCCCCATCTTCGATGATTATGACGATTATGACGCAGATGTCTGGGAATACCCTGAGAACTATCTTTACGATTAAGTGTCTTTGTCCAGGTCCAGAGTCTGTCTTTCAATTTCCGAGTCTAGCAATGAGTCTAAGTGTCTAGAACTAGAGTCTTGCATCAATCAAGAGCCTCTAAAGGCCGAGCTTCAAGTCAAAACAGTCGATGTAATGATTGCTGATTTCAATAACACTTCAATTTCTACTTACTCTTCGAGTCCTAATTCAAAACACAATCCTAATCCAAACAACTTTGCTTCACAAGAAACTGACTTTGAATTTCTAAAAGCTATCAAAAATCACGAAAACAAGACGCCCATAATTGAGGAAACAGAAAAAATCAACCTTTCTAACAGCAGTGATTCAAAACTAGTTCAGATTGGTTTAACTCTTTCTCAAGCAGAGCGGGACGATCTTATCAAGCTACTTTCAGAGAACGTAGACGTCTTCGCATGGTCCTATGATGATATGCTAGGGGTTGATCCAAGCATCGGCCAGCATACAATTCCCCTTATTCCAGGTTCAAAACCCATCAAGCAGAAACTTCGTCGCATGAAATCAGATGTTTCCCTCAAAATTTAAAAGAGGGCTCCAAGCAGCTAGAGGCCGGGTTTATTCGAGAAGCAAAATATCCAGAATAAATCGCAAATGTCGTCCCAGTTCCAAAGAAAGATGGCAAAGTTCGAATGTGTGTGGACTACAGAGATCTTAACAGGGCCAACCCTAAAGACGGTTTTCCATTGCCTCACATCGACATCTTGGTCGACAACACCGCAAATCAGGCCTTACTCTCTTTTATGGACGGGTACGCAGGCTACAATCCGATTCCCATGGCAGAGGAGGACATGGAGAAGACAACCTTCATCACTTAGTGGGGCACATATTGCTATAAAGTTATGCCATTCGGACTAAAGAACGCAGGAGCAACTTATCAAAGAACAGCCACAGCCAACATGAGCGATATGATTCACAGGGAAATTGAGGTATATGTCGACGACATGATTGTCAAATCCAAAGAGCGACACGAGCATACCTCAGTACTTCGAAAGTTTTTCAACAGGCTCAGACAATAAAATATGAGGCTCAATCCTCAAAAGTGTGCATTCGGGGTAACGTCAGGCAAGTTACTCGGATATGTTATTAGCTCTCGAGGCATAGAGGCTGATCCTTCAAAAATCAAAGCAATTCTCAAGATGCAACCACCAACGAATGAAAAGGAAATTCGGGGTTTTCTCGACAGACTACAATATATCAGCAGGTTCATTTCAAGACTCACAATGATCTGTGAACCGGATCATATCCAAGGTGTGGGATGACGAATGTCAGCATGCCTTCGATACAATCAAGATCTACCTTTCCAACCCACCAGTACTAAAGCCAGCCATGCCAGGGATTCCCCTCACACTCTACCTCACAACAACAGATTCAGCAGTGGGGTCTATGCTTGCCTAGGAAATTGAAGGCAAGGAGAACGCCGTATACTACATAAGCAAAAAGCTGATCGAGTACGAGACCAAATACACTCAGCTCGAGAAACTCAGTATCGCCTTGGTTTGGGCCACAAAGAAACTACGGCACTACATGCTCTCCCATACAGTACATGTGATCAGCAAAGAGGATCCTCTCAAGTATCTATTCAAAAAACCAGCACTCAACGGACGGTTGTCCAGATGGTTGGTCATGCTAGCAGAATTCGACCTCAAATACATTCCACAGAAATCTATCAAGGGTTCAGCAGTCTCAGATTTCCTAGCCGACTGTCTTGTCGAGGCAGAGAGGAGGATTACGACTTACCCGACGAGCAAATCTTAATGATCAGTGATGACAGTTGGTCAATGCATTTTGACGGTGCTTCCAACCAGAACGGATGTGGTGTTGGAGTAATCCTAGTAGCCCCAGACGACACTCACATTCCTATATCAGCAAAACTGCAATTCAACGTCACAAACAATGCGGCAGAATATGAAGCATGCATCATGGGCCTGGAAGCCGCCTTAGCACTAGGTGTCCATAAACTTCGAGTGTACGGGGATTCCTCCCTAATCATCAATCAAATTTCCGGCACGAGTACCTATGAGCACGAGTATTTCATTAACGTCCCCAGTGGAGTCGCCACTGTGAGGGGGTCGAAAAAGCACGAGGCTAATGCGTGACCTCGTCCCTCGTGGGCGTGACGTTGTCAGATCAAGTGTAATTGGATTTCCTGTGAGTTTACACCCAATCGACTAGTAATATAGGAGTCGCCATTCAGTTTTAAACGACAATGAGAAAAACTGACAAAACCCGGTTATCGTGAGATAAAGGGAGTGCAATTATGTTCGACCACGACGACCATAGGTTCCCTTGTGATCCCTGGTGTGGGGATCGCTCAACGTACACCCGCAGGGCAGAGATTGAGAGTTCGGGGGACTGTAGCTACCGAGAGGAGTGCTCATCGATAATACTCCAGAGGCAGGTTATCCTTACTAGCTCAGCATAAATAATTGAAGGGACATGCGTTAAACTATTAAACTATTCTGAATTGATTTTAGCAATATGCAACACATAACACTAAATTGATCGTGATTATCTTATTTAGATTGATTAAAGGTACCTAGCATGATAATTTAATTGTCCAAGGTATTATCTGATTAGGCGTGATAGATCAATCAAGTTAATAGTTTGACAATTTTATAAAAGGGTCATGAAAGAGAATAAATCATACGAGGGACACATTACAACGCACCCTTGAGAGGTGCGTTGTGGTTCTCAGAAAACTAACCACTTGGCTTTGCTATTTCTCCTTTTATTTAACGAATCTCGGGTTTCTAAGCAATGTTCCAGTATTTAGGCTTAATTCATCAAGCTACAAGGGGCAGGATGCGTTCTGTTCGACTTTTGGGTCGATTGCGACAGAACGCTGGATCAATTTCGCAGCGTGAGGCTTAGGCTTAAGGCTGGAGTCAATACTTAGGTTATGGAATTGTGTGTCCTTTTCACGACGGTTTTGAGGCTGTATTTATAGGAAAAGGGTGTGTGGAAAGATAGATTTTAAGATACGGATCCAAAAAGAATCCGAAAATAAAACGGCCCCAGGCATTTTCAGCGCCCAGGGCTGGGCGCTGAAGATTTCGGCGCCCAGATCCAGGCGTTGAAAATGGGATTTGGGCCGAGTTCTTTGTCAGATTTGGACTCTTATAACACGGAGCTTTTGAGATTTATCCGAGTCTTTTAGTGCGTATTAACTTTATGACGGAATGCGTCTGGGCCCGTTACGAACTCTAGGTTCGTTAGGAATTTAATTAATACGTAACTCTTATTTTCGAATTATACCGTGAATGCAAATTCTATCTCTTTTAGGATTTATGTTGTAGTGCAACACCTAATTCTGACAGGTTTCTATCTTTTATGACTTTGCCACTTTTAACAACTACCTTTTACGGCAGTTACTATTCTTAGCAGGTTTCTATAAATAGTAGCTTTGGCTGAAATGAAAAGGGTGATTGAGATGCGTTATTTTATAGGAGATGCGTCGCCAAGTGGAGATTTACGTTCTCATCATCGAACCTTCCCTTTCGGGAATGGGGACAAATGTAGGTGTCTACAGTTAGCCCCCACTTTGACTGAGTCTCGAGATGAGACGATGGTCAAAGTACTAGACGGAGTGCGTCATACAAGCCATGGTGTAGGTGACCTGTTTTGCGAGGGTCTCACGAGCCCCCGAGTGATAACATTTGACTTAAGGGTCATCACTTGAAGTGTTAACACATTCCTCACGCGTCATTGGAATTCGTTAACTGATAGTATAGAAACTCCCTCACTTTGTCATTGGAAGTATCTAAAGATGTTTTTGAAATCAAAGCTATAAAATGTAACCAGGCCTGGCCAAGCCCAATCACGAGGTAAAACGTTTTAAAGATTCTTATTTTCAGGGTTAGCTAAACGAGAAAACCCCCTTGTTTTTATAGGACGTAAAACGAAGGAAAATTCCAGCACATCACTTTTTTTGGAAAAGGGAAACTATCCTTTGATTTTTAGAAAAGGGAAACTATCCTTTGATTTTTGGAAAAGGGAAACCATCCTTTGATTTTTAGAAAAGGGAAACCATCCTTTGATTTTTGGAAAAGGGAAACCATCTTTTGATTTTTGGAAAAAGATAAACCATCTTTTGATTTTTGGAAAAAGATAAACCATCCTTTGATTTTTGGAAAAGGGTAACCATCTTTTGATTTTTGGAAAAAGATAAACCATCTTTTGATTTTTGGAAAAAGATAAACAATCTTTTGATTTTTGGAAAAAAGATAAACCAGGAAAAGTTATCGCTGCAGTGACTAAGGACCTGCGCGGTTAGTGACGCAGACCCCGCCCGCTGAAGGTGGGCGAGCCTGTCCGCTAAGGGTGAACGCCCCGTCCGATAGAAGTGGACGAATCTGTTTTGATGTTTTTTGAAAATAAGGACCTACGTGGTTGGTGACGTAGACCCCGTCGGCTGAAGATGGCGAGCCTATTTTTTGTTTTTGAAGAATTTATTTTCTTTTCATTTTCGAAAACTGAGGACCTGCGCGGTTAGTGACGCAGACCTCGCCCGCTGAAGGTGGGCGAACCTGAATTCGTCTTTTCGATTTGGGACCCGCGGGGTACGTGCCGCGATCTTGCCTGATTGAGGTGGGCAAGCCCCTATTTCATTTGTTCTTGTGATTTGCTTTGAGAATTTCTTTTTATTCATTCTTGTAAGAGAGAATTCTTTCGAGGGATACTCGGATTTAGTTGCAACCTGAAAGTGGGTTGACAACGTGCTTAGACGGACCATTGTCTCGTGGTCATCATCTTTCATGGTTTTGAGCTAGTCTTTACGGCTCAATTTTGCCACTACCTGGGTCCTTGATTAGGGGACTATGTAAAAGTATCAACAGCGACCTTTGTCTTGAGGTCGTAATCCGGTTTTATCTTTTGAGATTATCCAAACACGGGACTTTGTACAGCGTAGTCTGGGAATATTGTTTTAACTTTGCATACTCTCTTTTGAAATATATATTTTCTTTCGAGCCCCCAAGCACTCGTGCTTGACGGTCATTTCTTGTCAAAGAGGTTCCTTGGGGATACGCATTTTGTAATGTCCTTGATCGTGTTTGGGATCGTGCTCGTAAGTGCGAGCGATCTTTGTAGTGGTGTGCTACTCTTAACAAAGCCGTGAGGTGCGACTTTCAGTAAAGAAATCGGCAATTTTCGAGTCGAATGGATACGGCAGGACCCTATTTGACTTCTTTTGGGCCTGGGCTCATTTTCGGCGCCCAGGCCTGGGCGTTAGAAATAATTCACGCCCAGGTGGGGCGTTGAAAATATTGTTTGGGCTGGTCTTTTGATGACACAGTTGGCCTCTTGTTCGTTTGTTTATTTCACTTTGAAATTCTACGTATTCTCTTCTCTTTTGTTTTTCTTTATTTTTGGAACGTAAAATTTTATTTAGAGATCACAATGTGTTGAGTGATCGTGATGATTTCTCGAGAAGCCGTAGCCGATTGGTGGACTACGGTGTTTGTCGCTTTGGGGCGATTATTTAAAGGAACAGTCGCTCTTAAGGCGTATAGTTATTGCAATAGTTGGGCGAGTCTATATGGCCCGAGGAACATACCTTGAGGCGTAAGACTTTGATCGCGTATATATTTTTATTTTGCTACGGTCGTTTCGTAGCTTGTAGCCCCCAAGTATGCATGTTGGGATGCTTCCTTTTGGCGTACGATTTTTGTGGGTTCTTTCGAGAAAGATGCCTTGGGGTCCCGCTCGTGTAGGTGCGAGCTATCCCTTCCGTGGTAGGTAATATTTTGCTACCTTTAATCCTTAATGTAGAAGTCGTGTGGCTTGCATATTGAATTTGGGCGATAAGTAGTCTTTGCCTCATGCTCTTGGTCGTGCCCGCATTAGTGCAATATGCCTTACTCTTTTTTTTTAGACTTGTACCGTGGGATGGTTGAACTTATGGTGCGACGTAGGCTTGTGTGGCCTAACAGCGTATCTTAGAACATTCCTCTAGGTGTTGGGATATCATTATTATTTTTTGCATTGGAGTACTTCGTCACGCCTCGTTCGGGTGCTCGAACAAGTGTAGCACCTTCTGCGTGGGTGTGCACGGCTTATTACCTCGTTCGATGCGAGGATTCATAGATGTTTTTTTTTTTTTTTTCATCCTTGATTTTTCTTTCGCTTTTTCTTTGGAACGACGCAGACTGTGTAACGGGCGTTTGTAGGGCGAGCGTTATGTGCAGTAGTTTGATCGGAGTTTTGGTGACTTGCGATTTTCAGTTACCCTTGTTAGTGGGGTGACTTTATATATTCTAAGTAGCGCTTAGAATTTGGGAGGGGTTGTAACCATTCTAAGGTTCGTTTTACACGATCAAACCTTAGAATTGTGCCCCCATGACGTGTGTATAGCATTAGCGTCGAGAATTTGCGATAAAATCGTCATTTCGAGCGTTTTTAGAGTGTTTTTCTCAAGCCCCCAATTGTAGCTACGGGATTGGCTTGGTGCTATAATGCTTGGCATACGTATTTATGCATTCATGGTGACACGGATCATGAATACTTTGAACCAGACTCGTTTAGTGCGAGGTCCGTTCGAGTAGTGATTTGCTACTTCTCTTGTAAATGTCGTATTGTGCGACATTGCCATGGTCAAGGTAGTCACATGTTGAAGTGTGCCTTGACCGAAAGCTAGGTTCCTTTCTTTACCCATAATCATATTTAGAAATCTTTTTGACTCACTTGCAACATCGAGATAAACGCATACTTAGCTTAAACCAACGACACTTTATTATGTTCGAAGAAGTCTTTGAAAATTATTTGAAATCCGAGTCCTACTGTGTACAATCCGAGGTGTCCTAAGTAAGTCGACTTATAGAAGGGTTCGTACAGGATTACATGAGTGAATCAAAATGCTGTTACGATTTTTGGAGTGCTGTCTAAGGATTTGCTGGAAGCCAGGGTGCAGGCGTCAAGATATTACTTGTGCCCGTGTGGCACATGTTTTGGGCTTTTAGGGCCATCATTTCCAGAATTGCGGGAATATAAACCGCTTTCAAATTGACTTAGATTTACTTGGTGTATGTCTGCACAAAAGGTCAAGGTATACTTAGTTCTTTCCCTAGCTCTTTCATTTCAATTTTTAGCCCCCAGTTGCTATTATGTCTTCCCATTAATGATGCTTTCAGATTTCGATTTTAGATGCCCGTGTCATATGTCTGAGTAGGGTGAGCCTTGGTTAAGTGCCAAGTCCTATTTGACAATGTCTGATTTTTTCAAATGGGATTCGCAAGCATTTGAATTACCATGAACGGGTTCCCTGCGTTCGAAGGAACGATGGGGCGATGCCGTAGAACAATCCTCTTTATTGCAAGCTTACTGCCTTTACTACTTGTTGGCGATTGTGACTGTGTCTAGTGGTGAAAGAAGGTCTTTAAGTGAGTTACTTTGCTTTAGGGAGGGTCAAGTCGAGTACTTTAGAGGTCATGGACGCTCGCGCTAGCCCCCATTCAATTGAGGCAAAGCGATCTTTTGAGTATTGGCTAAGTGCCTAGGAGTGTGAGTGCTACTTCTGGCAAGGGTACGTGCCCTTATTATTTTCGATGTGTGCTCATTTTGGCATTTTGATGACTTGGATTCTTCCTTTGACTTAAATTTTTCTTTCGATTTGGATTGCAAGTAATTAAATTTCAATAAGGGACTCTATTTTTTATTCTTGTTATTCTATAGGCTTTAACATTTTTGCAAATTGGTTGGACCGAATCATGGATTGCCTACGTATCCGCCTTAAGTAGATTTAATTTGGAATCAGGTCTTGCGTAGTTCTTAGCCAGAAAATGGTTTCTTAGAATGCCGATTTTAAACAAGTACGTTCGAGTGGAATCGTAATGTTTGAAATAGGATGAAATAAGTGAAGTTTATTATTTTAATCTGCTGCTTTGCCGTAAGCCAAAATTTTGTTTTATTTTTTAAGTACATGTATTTGCACAAAAATATTTTCATGTGTTTTTTGGTACGTATATCTGAATACGTGCTGTACCCCCCCAAGTGTTCGTTATTTTTCCGTGTATGTGCGGATAAAATGACGAGCACTTCTGGAAAAAATTTGGCAAGCAGAGAGATTCAGCGCCCAGGCTGGGGCGTTAAAGATTCTGGCTCCCAGCTCTGGGCGTTGAAAGTGATTCCTGGGGAGATTTCTTGGCGCGTTGCTTCTTTTCGTTTTGTGCCAAATATTTGCGAATCTTTTTGTGCGCTAAATGCTTCTTTTTCTTTTTAGACGAACTTTAAAGGCTCTTTGCAAAGTTACTTTTTTATTATTTATTATTATTTTTACGTTAAGCGTAGAATGTACTTTTCATTTGTCTTTTTTTTTTTTATTCGTGACTCAAGACGGCTTGAAAGATGGGTTGAATGAGACAGGATAATTTGTATAGGTATTAGTCAAGCATGAGAATTGAAAAGGGTAGAAGATCGTAGGACTTTATGTATAGGTATAGGTATTAGTCAAGCATGATAATTTGCTTGGGCAAGGGCGACTATGCTCTCGAGTCTTGGCACCTTGAGTACTATCCCCTGGCTCCTCCCGCAATCAATCATCAATCTTCCCCTTGCCCAAGCGGCGGGAGAAGGAACTTGCAAGCCTTCCAAGACGGGAGGACGACGAACCTCCTTTGGATTCCGAACGGTCAAGCACCGGATGGGCCACACTCCCATCACCTTCCTCATAGTCAGTTGATGCAGGACGTCTAACTCTAGAACCTCGGACTCTAGCTGGTCCGGAGAGAGAAATTTCCCTCTTGCTTAGACCTCTCATCCATACAATGTACCCCGCAGACAGAGTAACAGGCTCAGGTGGGAACTGAATACTCAAGAATGGTTTGGCAACCCAATACCGCCCCCAAATTTCAAGACGATTTGTATTCAGCACAACAGGTTTCGGTTTCTCTTCAATACAGTCCAGGATCTCCTGTTTCAAGCCATACTGTCTCATCACTCGAGCAGGCGAGTAGAAGACCAGCATCGAGAGGCTTGGCACCCTCAAAGCAGTAGAACCAGGGGCATGTCTCATGGCAGCAATTCCCCACCAAGGAACTACCCACCTTATACAAGATTCAACCCCAGAGAGTGTGCATCGCCACTCATCCAATGAAAGCCAGCCACACAACATGGGCCGCACAGTGAACCCCTTTCTGTTATAGCTCTCCATGTTCTCCGGAGGTGCCACCAACATGAGCCTCTCCATAAGCCAAACCTTGGGGAGTATACAAGAAGTGCATTTCAAAAATTCAACATTCAAAATTCAAAATTCAAATACAAGTACAAATTCAACATACAAGAAGGCTCCAAATCCTTACTTGGAGTAATACCGGACTTCCCGACGGCAGAGAAGAGGGGTCCGACTTCAGCATGTCAAGGCCCATCAATGTTTCGCCAATCACAAGCGGCATTGGGTCCCGACCATTAGCAAACTGCTCTACAATTTCAATTAGGGTGGCATCACCATTTCCAAACCCCTGTTTCGAAAAGAGAAAACAAGCGAATATACAAAAACTCAAGGCTCTCAGGCGGAATACTTTGGGAGCAAAGTAGGTGACAAAGAGGGACAAATCCACCCCTCTGCCATATACAACAGCACTCAAAAGTGGGGGCTTCAAGCCCAAATACCTTTCAAAACTCAAGAAAAAGTGTTCTTCAACACTGGGCATGCATGGCTCCAGCATAATAGGCCATTCCAATATAGCACTAAATTCCTCAGGGAGGGGACATACCTCATTATTTCCAAAGCGGAAGACATGATGATTTGGATCCCAAGCCTCCAAAGCAGCAAGAATGAAGTGTAAATCCAATTTTACAAACCGGAAAGAGACGAGCACCCCAGATGCATGCCATCAAGCTCCCTTTTCTCCAATTTGCCTAGCGAACCAAGCCACGAGTTCAAGGCACTCTGAAAGGATACAACCATATTCTCTTTTCTTTTCGAGAGGAAGAAGTATGCAATGATAGCAGGGAAGGATTGATGCAAGAAGTGATCCAACAAGCTCCCTATTTATACAAGAGTCGGCTTGCACGACAGCTGACAGGCGCCAGGCGCCAAGCCTGCGCCAGGCGCAGGGGCCTGCACCGAAGGACGAGGCCACCGTCCTCTTTTATGACTCCGAGTACACACTCTTTAGTGTTTCAGACAGCAGAGTACAGCCTCCATTATTCAAGATTCCAAAGCCGCAAGCCGCGCAATTTCAAGCAGTCCGGATCAACGCTTCGGGCAGATTTCAGATCAATTTCAAAATTCAAGCATTCTAGTCCTAGATCGGCGTCCTAAGTCGAGTCTGCATGTGCATAAGCAAGAGTTGAATATACTTTGACTTGCGCTTTTCCTAACCAAAAAACCTCAGTCAAAGTGGGGGCTTATAGTGGGTATATACACCCGAAAAATGGGGAAAATTTTTTGGCAAAAATTCTCATGCATACATCTAGCCACAAATTTCAAGGCACACACAATGCATACAATTCCAAACATTCAAGCATACAAAAGCCAATCTTCAAAAAAATTTGCAAACCAATTCAAGTTCAAAGCCATACAACCATACAAAAATTCAAGTATCAAATCCATACAAATACAATACAATCCAACCTATACAAAATCAACGCAAGCAAGCTGGAACTCGCTACCATGTAGGGTCAATCCGAGTCGTCACCAGCAGTGATATCAACCACAGGCGCCTTGTCCCTGTTCTGCCTCCTAAGGCGCTCCAGATCCTGATCCAACTCCGTCCCAAGGGTACTTGGATCCTGCTCCGAGATACGAAGTGTGCCAGGAGAGGGATGAACTCCCTGCTGAGGAGAGGAATACTGATACGGCGGCAGCATCGCCATATACTGGTACGACCCAAACATCTGAGCCTGACGCATCCTCTCCATCTCTGCATAGTAAGCCCAGGAATCTGCACCCCAAGGCTGAGGACCACTTCCTCCAAAATAGTAACTAGGGGAAGAAACAAAAGGCCGTGAACTGCCTGCACCTCCAAACGAATGCCTGGTGGGATCAACATGTACAAAAGGGGAAGCTCCCCGCTCAGCATCAGAATGCCTCTGATGAGCGCCAGCATGGACCCCGGTGGGTCCTTGGGGACAAGTCTATCCCCCGAATTATGCTGAAGGGACACTCGCTCCCCTAGGTACCACATGTGGCGGTACACCCCTGGAAGCAAAACCCGCCGCCCAGACAGGAAATGGGCACGAGCAACCGAGGCAGGTACAAGCGCATTGGCAAAAGGACGCCACACCACCTGCAAAGCAGACAACTCAGGCAACAATACAAATATAAATACAAGAGAGCAAAACAGTACAAAAGATTACCTCGGTAGCAGGTAGAACTCTCCAAGCTCTGCGGGAAGTCTCCAGAGGCACCCTAACGCGCACCGCTCCTATCCAAGAGGCAGCATACGGGTAAGCCGCATCTCTAGTACGATCTGGCGCCAAAGTCGGAAAGTGCTCATATATCCAAATCTTTCAAGAAGCAAGCAAAACATCAGTCAAGTTCAAATACAAACATACAAGTACAACATATAAAGTACAAGGAGTCTTAAATACCTCCAGTACGCTCCACATAGCAGCCATGCTCGGGTCGCTCCGCGGCGCAGTCCGGGAGGCCTGCTTCATCTCATACAAGAGGTGGCTATACGCCAAACCACCCCAGTTGTAGCTCGAAACAGCCCTAAAGTCCCTCAGAACGGACAGAAATCTGATGTGTACCCGACTGTTCCTGCTCGGGGCCAATACTCTCCTTACCAAAACTAGGAGGAAGAGCCTAACCCTCTACTCCGCAGACACACCTACACCACAGATAGCATCCACAATCGCCGTCACGGAGGCATTGGTGTCGTCCTCCGACAAGTCAACAACAGGGCCAAGCAAGTCCCTGGCAGCGGCAGAGCGCCACGTCAGCTCCGGATCAAAGGTCACGTTCCTCTCAGAAAAAGGAAGACCCGTGATCATAGCAAACTCAAAGGGGGTAATGGTGATCTCCCCCCATGACAAGTGGAAAGTGTTGGTGGTATCCCACCACCGATCCAACAAAGCCCACAGCCGGGGCTTGATCCCCGTTCTCCTCAAAGTGCCTCCCATGGCATGCCAGAAGTCAGTCAGGCCAGTGTGCGACCGAATCTCCATGGCCTCCTCATCAGCACGAAGGGCTTTAAAGGCCTTCTGAACCTCCACCAAGGACCAAAAAGTACGAAACGACTTTTCATCGGCCTACAGGTGAACGAGTCAATTCCAAACCTATACAAGTACAAGATACAAACTCAAAACACAGTACAAGACTCACCAAGCCAGCGTGAGGCCGCTGAGACAAGTGCCACTCCGGCCGAAACACCAGGTCGGAAGGACTCCAACCAGTACCAGCAAAAGTGGGCGCCTCCCGGGAAACCATACCCCCACCTGGCGCGTTTATTGCAGCCGCTTCATCAGCCGAAGCATCCTCCTCAGCAGCTCGAACCGCAGACAATTCGGCAAGCTTTCTCCGAGTGTGACGAGGCATACTAAATCATGTAAAGTACAAAATGTCAAAATTCTAAAATGGGGGCTATCCTATACTAGCCTATACAAAGTCAAAAAAAATCCCCAGTGGACCTCTAGTTCAAAGTACAAGTTCAACACCAACGCCTAGGCTACCCATGCCGAAGCAGGTATACAAGTTCAACACCAACTGTAACACCCTAATAATTCCTTGCTTTTATAAAATCATTTTCCAACTTAAAATAAAGGAATTACTAAAGCATTACCGCCACCGTGATAACGGTTAAGGCTATTACCAGAATCACGCAGCGGAAATTAATGTCAACTAACTTTTAAAAACATAATTAATGAAATATCGAGGCCTCCTACAATTTGGAACCATAATGGCCCAAAACCAAAACATAAATAGTTCAAACATTTCAAACATAATCAAAGTATTATTAAATGGTTCGAAATACAAAAACATGCAACTCTCTCGATCATCCCAAGCCACATGATTCCGATCTACCAACCTGCTATATTATTCTACTCCCCATCAATTCAAGTGCAAATGATAGATCATCATAGGGTCATTAAGGCAAAGGCCATGACCAAAACACACAAGGCACGTAGTCAGCAAAAGCCGAGTAAAACAGCATCACTCACTAAGTACTAATCATCATGCAAAAGCCATATAATAATTAACAACCAATCATGAATACAAGACTCGACTCTTGACTCGACTCTTGACTCACAATTTAATTAGAATAAGCTTCGAACGGGCCAAAAGAATATTTCATAAAGGAAAGGTGATGGGAGACAACCATACACCAAATAATAAATAATAAATTCGGGCCATACCGAGTGTCGGGCCATACCGACGGAATCTCAGCGCATATTATAAATGAAACAACGTCTTGTATCATTAGTAGGAGTACGAGCTTTCCGGCAAGACTCCCCCCATTGTTCATACTCAAGGTATATACGTTCCAAGAGTTTTGAAGCTTGTTCAGGTTGCACTTTACGTTTATTAATATTTTATTAAAGGTGAACTCAAGACTCAACAATGTACATTCATACAATTAATAAACAACGAACAAAACAATCTTATTTTAATGCGTTAAGACTTGTGATCAACCAAGCAAGACTCTTGTGAGATTACTACCATGTTCCTCCTCACCAAAGTGAGACTCCACATCATGCACATTAACATGAGGGTTGTGCCCTTGCACCACAAATCCTAATTCATTTCATACATAATATTCCCAACTGAACCCTACATGTGCGGTGGCTTACACGAGCTAACCCTTCACATGTGGTAAAATAAATAGTACAACGAGGTGCAAATAATTGGCTCAAAGTATGCTAGACATCCCGTACAATAGCATACAAATAAATAATCCATCCCTTGCATGTGAAACAAACCATACATGCATAAGTATTGAACAACATGCTTGACAATGAAATCCATACTCATAATAAACTCAACATGCTTGTTCAACCAACAATTCAATAATTCCAATAATATTAATCCACATGATCGTTCACCAAAGCATATATGAATCCACATAATATAATTCACATCATCAACAATCATGTAATGTCATTGACAAAAGGTATGGTCGCCCTACACTTGTACGTACCTTGAATACCTAATCGTAGGGGCCACTTTGCAATAACGAGCACTCAACTAGAAATCACCTCCTATCATCAAAATAATGAAACTTAAATTATTTCCATGTTCATTAAATTTCCAGCAACTTTATAAGATCTAAAACCTCAATTAAACTTTAGAATTCAATCATTTTTCAATAATATAATCGTCTCAATTTGCAAAATCAATCCCTTGTACGAAAACATACTTTTTCCGCCTTTAAAATCAATAAAAATCAACACTTTAGGCCTTTATTCAAATCTGAAAATATAATTGATTATCATAATTAAAATCATCACCTAATTATGCTAATCAATTGACTCATTAGGTCTAGGTTAAAACCCTAACTTGAAAATCCCAATAAAACTAATTTATTATCATAAAAATCAATTCTTTATTCAATAAACAAATCTGAAAATTCGTCCTTTAATAATTAAGACAAGCCTAATGAATCACAACACGCAAATCCTCAAACCACGGTATTCATAACCGGTTCCCAGCATTTTAATTACTCAAAACAATATTAATATTATAATTTAAAATACAGAATTTAAATAGAATAGGTAAGGAAGAAGAGAATTATACCAATCTGGCCTATAGCACGGAACAACCACGAATTAATGTGATTGGGCGAAAAGAGTGAACAAGAACGAACAAAACACGAACAACACCACACACACACACGCACGACTTGTGTGCGGGTGCGCGCATCGTCGAAGGGGCGAGGCAGCAGCAGCAGTGCGCTGGGCGCGCGGGACGGATGGGCGAGGGCGCGAGGTGCTGGGCGCTGTGCGCGAGGGAGAGAGCGAGGGAGCGAGAGGGGTGCTGGGAGCTGGTGCGCGAGAGAGAGCGAGGGCACAGCGCGCGCTGGCGCGAGAGAGCGAGCGAGGGAAGGCGAGCGGGTGAGTGAGAGCGAGGGCGTGGGCGTGCGAGGGGCAGCAGCACACCACACAACACACACACACGATGCAGCAAGGGAGCAAGGGGCGAGGACTGTGCCGTGCGAGAGGCACGAGCAGCAGCGAGCAAAGGGGACGGCGAGCACGAGTGCTGTGTGAGCCGGCCGAGAGGAAGAGGGCAAGAGGAGTGGGGTGCAAGCAAGCCAAAAAGGGTTTTATAAATTTAAGGGCTTCATTTAATGATGGGGAGTCCTATTTATAGGCTCCCTATTTTCAATGGGCTAGGCTTAGGAAATTAGAATTGGGCTTAGGGAATTAAATGATTGGGCTATCTTAGGACTTGAATTAAACTCTTTTGATTGGGCTCGTTTAATAAAACGAATTGGACTTTTTATTTAAAACTCGAAGCCTTTAAAAATCATTTGCAACCCATTTAATTTCCCGACTGAAGAATTAAATTCGTTTCATAATTAATTAAAATAATAAATATTCTACTTAAATGAAATACATTTAAATAAAATACATTTAAATATCATTTAAATGCTAATTAATCGTAAAATGCTTTATAAATATAATAAAATATACTTATAAATATTATAAAAATACGAGGTATTACAGTCTACCCTCCTTAAAAGAAGTTTCGTCCCGAAACTTGGGTTCGGTAATCAAAATTCAACTCAAAACTTGAGACTTTCAGTGCGTTCATTTGCAAAAATTTTAAGTTGCTGTACTCTTTACATGATTAAACAGGACAATAATAAGTGCAAATTCAATAGAAAGCACTAAATTGAGCATAAAATAGGGGAAAACAAGGTAAAAAGCGCAAAATTCTACCGCACTCTACCCCCTTTAAAAGATACGAGTTACGACCCCGTAACTCAACTAACCTCGGGAAAAAGCTCGGGATTTTTCTCTCATTTCGTCCTCCGCTTCCCAAGTAGCTTCCTCGGATTCTTGATTAGACCACAACACTTTGACAATTTTCACATCTTTAGTACGCGTACTACGCACTTTGCTATCAAGGATTTTGACAGGTCTTTCCTCAAAGGTTAGACTTTGGTCTAATTCTATGTCTCCGGTTGCAACACATGCGATTTATCCGGGATATATTTTTTTAACTGAGATATGTGGAACACATTATGCACTCTATGCAAGTCCATAGGCAAGGCTAGTCTATAAGATACCTTTCCAATTCTTTCTAAGATTTCATATGGGCCTATGTACTTAGGGCTTAACTTCCCTTTCTTTCCAAATCTCATGACACCTTTCATTGCTGACACTTTGAGTAGCACTTTATCACCTATATTGAACTCTTCATCCCTACGTTTCAAGTCTGCGTAACTCTTTTGACGATCTTACGCCGCTTGAATCTTCGATTTGATGGTTCGGATTTGGTTCATGGTGTCCTCTATCATTTGAGGTCCCAACACTACGGTTTCACTAATGTCGTTCTAGCAAAGTGGACTTCTACACTTTCGTCCATACAAAGCCTCAAATGGTACCATTCCAATGATAGCATGATAGCTATTGTTATAGGAAAACTCAATCAAATCTAGGCTATCTTCCCAACTTCCTTGGAAATCAATAACGCATGCCCGAAGCATGTCCTCCAGGGTTTGGATAGTCCTTTCAGTTTGTCCATCCGTGGCTGGGTGGAAGGCTGTACTCATTTTCAATGTCGTACCAAATCTCTTCTGCACACTTTTCCAGAAATTCAAAAGAAACCTTGAATCCCTATCCGACACCATATCCTTAGGAACTCCATGTAACCTCACAACATTCTTAATGTAAGCTTTAGCAAGTTGTTCCATTTTCCAGGTTTCCTTCATTGGTATAAACACTGCTGACTTAGTCAACCTATCTACCACAACCCAAATTGTATCATTCCCAGTCCTTGACTTAGGTAAACAAGTGACGAAGTTCATAGAAATACAGTCCCATTTCCAGCTTGGAATCTCTAAAGGTTGGACCTTTCCTTGAGGTCTCCTGTGCTCTATTTTAACCTTCTGACAAGTCAGACATCTAGCGACAAATTCAGCCACTTCGTTCTACATCCTTGGCCACCAATAGACCTTTTTCAAGTCCTTATACAACTTGTCACCACCTGGGTGCACAAAATATGGCGTGTTATGCCCTTCTTTCATCAATCTCTCTTTCAATTCTCCACACCTTTGAGGCACGCACCACCTGCCTTTGTACCTCAAACTTCCATCATCATGGATTCGGAACTCTAACTCCTTACCTTGTGAAATCTTTTCCTTGATTCGCTCCAACTTTACATCACCAACTTGATTCTCCCTAATCTCATCAAATATTGACGGCTGGATGGTTACGGCATTCATCATTCCCTCAAGGCTTTCACCACTCACTATTTCAAGGTTCAAACGCTGCATGTCCTTACACATCTCGTTAGCAACTACTAACGCATTAACACTATGACTTGATTTCCTACTCAAGGCATCCACAACTACATTGGCTTTTCCCTCATGGTACTGGCTGTCCAAATCATAGTCCTTAATTAACTCCAACCACCTTCGTTGGTGCATATTCAGGTCCTTCTGTGTGAAGATGTACTTTAAACTCTTGTGATCCGTAAATATCCTACACTTCACACCATACAGATAGTGTCTCCATATCTTCAATGCAAACACTATAGCAGCTAGCTCTAAATCATGGGTAGGGTAATTGGATTCATATGGCTTCAATTGCCTTGACGCATACGCAATAACCTCCCCGTTCTGCATCAATACACACCCTAAACCATTCTTAGAGGCATCACTATACACATCATATGCACCACTCTCATCTGGCAAGGTTAACACTGGCGCGGTTGTCAGTCGCGTTTTTAAGGCTTGGAATGCTTCCTCACACTGGTCACTCCATTCAAACTTTGCTTCCTTCTTCATCAAGGTAGTCATGGGCTTGGCTACCTTAGAGAAGTCTTGCACAAAGCGTCTATAGTAGCCAGCTAATCCCATAAAACTACGAATGTCAGCCACACTCTTGGGTGTAGGCCACTCACTAACAACTTTGATCTTAGCAGGGTCAACTGCCACTCCTTCTTTTGATACAAAATGTCCCAAAAATGCAACTCGTTCCAACCAAAACTCACACTTTGAGAACTTGGCATACAACTGGTTATCTCTCAAGGTACTCAATACAGATCTCAAGTGTTCCGCGTGATCCTCTTCACTCTTTGAATACACTAGGATGTCATCTATGAAAACCACTACAAGCTTGTCCAAATAGGCATGGAATACACGGTTCATTTAGTCCATAAATATTGCAGGGGCATTGGTTAACCCAAAAGGCATAACAGTGAACTCATAATGTCCGTATCTAGTCCTGAATGCGGTCTTTGGTATGTCGTAATCAGCGATTCTCAATTGATGATAACCCGAACGCAAATCGATCTTTGAAAAGATTCCAGCTCCTTTCAGTTGGTCAAATAGGTCTTCTATCTTAGGTAAAGGATACTTGTTCTTGATCGTGACCTTATTGAGCTCCCTGTAGTCTATACAGAGCCTCATACTTCCATCCTTTTTCTTCACAAACAAAACTGGTGCTCCCCAAGGCGATGCACTTGGCCTAATGTAACCTTTCTCCAATAGATACTCTAGTTGGCCCTTTAACTCATTCATTTTTGCTGGAGCCATTCGATAAGGTGCTTTTGAAATAGGGGCGGTTCCAGGAACTAAATCTATGGTAAAATCAATAGGTCGATTGGGAGGCATCCCCGGGATCTCCTCTGGAAATACATCAAGGAATTCATTAACTACTGCAATATCTTCAGGCTAATCCTTGATCACGTGCTCTAGGTTCCTCACATTGCATAAGAAGGCTGGGTTCCCTCTACCGACTAGCTTCACGAGTTCTATTGCCGTGATGATTCCTATGTTCTTAGGCTTGCCAAAACGATGATATGACACTACTTTGCCTAGGCTAGACCTCAAGTGAACCTTCTGCTTGTCACAATCTATTTTGGCTTTGAACATGGCCAACCAATCCATTCCTAGAATTAAATCTAGCTCTCCTAACTCAAACTCGATTAGGTTAGATAAGAACACGATCTTGGCTATGGTCAAAGGCATATCTCTATGGATTTTGGTACACTTCACTATACTACCAGTAGGTATGACTATAGGTACTTCAATTGTTTCAGGCTCTTTCAACCCTAGTTTCCCCAAAGCATCTATTGATATAAAAGAATAAGTCGCACCAGAATCACATAGAACTTTAACTAAAACGGAGTTAATAGAAAAAGTACCCGCTATGACGTTAGAGGAAGTTTCCGCTTCTTGCCTAGATATCACATTCAACTTTCCTTGGGCAACTCCTTTGTTATAGCCACCTCCATTGGTGTTCCCATTGTTGTTTCGGTTCCCATTCTGTTGTTGGTTTCCTCCAGGCTTTCCATGGTTCTGGTGATTGCCATTGCTGTTGCCATTGGTACCACCTTGGTGGTTCCTTTGGTTTCCACCTCCATTTCCCCCATTTCGGTTCTGACTGTTCCGATTATTGCCTTGGTGGCTACCTTGGTTAGGCTTCCCATTCTTAGAATAGCATTCATACTCCCTATGGCCTAACTTTTGGCAGAATCTACAAGTCACTAAGTTTCCATCACAATCCTTTCCAGGGTGATTCATGTTACAGCGCCTACAGTTGTAGGTCCGTACTCCATTCCTTCCAGACTGATTTCCACCACCTTGGTTGTTGCGATTACCACCATTGTTAGCCCTAAACTGGAAATTCCCATTTCCTTTGTGCTTCTTAAAATTCCCCTGATTCTGATGGTTATTTCCTTGATTCGAGCTTCCGCCATCCTTTCTCTTTTCAGCACTACCATTCTTCCTTTGTTGTAACCCATACAGGTGAGCAGCTTTTCCGTACAGGGTGTCTAATGAGGTAAAGGTCTCTCCAGAAAACAACAGCTGTAAGTCCATGGTCAAACCATTCTCAAATCTTTGAGCCCTAAGCTCTTCCGTTGCCACCACTTCAGGTGCAAACCTAGACAACTCTATAAACTTAGAATAGTATTCTGTCACAGACAGAACCCCCATTTTGAGTTCAATGAACTCCTGTGCCTTTTGCTTCTTCAGATAAGGTGGGTAAAACTTGTTCCTTAGTGCAGTTTTGAATGCTTCCCACCCAAAGTTAGGTGTGGCTCTAAGGGTATTCTCACATCGTTGCCACCATAAATCAGCTTCACCTCTCAGGTAGTACACAACACTGTTCACCCTAAGGTTTTCGGAGAAATTCACAGCTACAATGAGCTTATCAAACTCTCTCAACCAGTTTTCAAGCACACTTGGTTCAATCTCTCCGCTATACAGTGGAGGCTTGCTTTGAGCTATTTTCTTAAACATTTCCACAGCCGGATCATGCACTGGGTTGGCTCTAGTTTGAGCTAGGTCTCGAACTACCTCAGCTAGTTGTCTAACCACTTCAAAAATCTTTTGGTTAGCCATATCCCTTCTCTTGAATAAAATAAAAAGGCTAACTTTAATATTGGTTGGACATGACATTACTAAGGCACTAGTTCGACAACGAACCTACTCACAACAAGAACACGTTTAGGCGCACCTAGGGGAAGAGTTGGCGCCATTTTTGGGCCTTCTCACCCCACTATTCGATGCAAGTAAATTTAGATGGTTGCTACTAGACCACCTTGCACATAAAATTTCATTGAAGAAATAACAATTAATCCCTTTGCGATGCCCACAAGACTTAGAATTGAGAGTTGAACTTAAGAGATAACGAAAAGGAAATTTTATTCTTTTATTAAAACTCCAATGAATAAGTCTTACATCCACTAATGCCATAACATTTATTCTCCAACTATAATAAAACTAAAAACCATAAATAGTAGCTTTGCCACTTTATTAATCAACGAAAAATAAAACTAAGGATTACATTTCTCTAGAGACTAACGTCGTCACGACGATCATTTCTTTCCTTGTATTGCTCTGGAGTAAAGTCTTGATCATTAGGATCATCCAAGTCTTCTTCCGGATCCGAGTCTTCATCCATAGCCTCATCATTTTGTTGTGGCTCAATATCAACCACATTGTTCTCCTCAAGCTCATCTTCAGATCCACTGGATATCTTAATGGTTGGTTCAGGAACGATAGGATTAGGATTTTCAATCTCTACCACATCATCATCACTATCCTCCTCAACCTCACTAGCTTGCTCATCATGGATCATGCCATCCTCACCATCACTTTCTATTCCTCCATAGCCCATACCTAGACCCACAGAATACTTCCCATCCTCATAGCTATTTTCCGCAACCTCTAAGATAGTAGCAAGAACCTCAGAATCATACTTTCACCTACCATCACTAGTCCCATATTTGTACCAATTAGGGGTACCATCACCAAAATGCATGTCACTGAACTTGTTCTTGAGGTCTATGTAAGGGTTCTTATGGGGCAAACAATGAATAACCATACTAGCCATCATATCTTTGTGCCTAAGGTGGGGCATATTCTTGGTCGAAGCCAAATAGTCACAAGCAAACACGATCGTCTGAACATACATGCGAGGAGTCTCATTATCCATCTTCTCTAAGTATCCTAGACTGGTGAACTTAGAAGGTAGCATCCTTAATTCCTGAAAATTCACAACTAAAAAGTCTTACTAACGCGTTTCCATAGAAATTCCAACCCCAAAAGAATACAATAAATAGTTCGTGGAGCCATACAATTTTCAACGCACAAATATATGCTCAACATGAAATATGATGCAATTAATCACGTAAAGCAAGATAAAACATGGTTAGAACATATACATGGCAATTAATAATCCACATAATCACATAAAATGCATACTTAAACTAATATGCCCTTCTTAGTCTACCCATTTCTCACTTGAAAATAATATTAATTTTCGAAATTAATTAAGAAATAACTCCTAACTTAGTTGAAATTATTTAAATTAAAATCGAAAATTAATAAGAATTATTGATTAAAAAAAAATCCGAAAAAAAATTAAAATATAAATTCGAAAAAAATATTCGAATAATAATAAATAAGTGAATAATTAAATAAAATAAATAAATAATTCGGATATTTAAGAAAATCCGAAAATAATAAAATTTAATTCGAAATTTTCGAGTGAAATAAAAAAAATATTTCGGAAAATTTAATTAAATTAAATAATATCCCAACTTTTCAACTCATTTCAAACGACCCAAAATAATTGATATTTGACCTTTAAAATATTGAGTACTCAAAATAATACGTTTTGACTTTAGGAAAATAATATTTAAAAATCCTAAAGTTCCGCATTAGTCTCCGATTACCACTTTGTAGTATTGATTACTACAAAGAAGGAATGAAACTAAGCTATAGTATACCACTTTGTAACACCTTAATAATTCCTTGCTTTTATAATTTCCAACTTAAAATAAAGGAATTACTAAAACATTACCGCCACCGTGATAACGGTTAAGGCTATTACCAGAATTACGCAGCAGAAATTAATGTCAACTAACTTTTAAAAACATAATTAATGAAATATCGAGGCCTCCTACAATTTGGAACCATAATGGCCCAAAACCAAAACATAAATAGTTCAAACATTTCAAACATAATTAAAGTATTATTAAATGGTTCGAAATACGAAAACATGCAACTCTCTCGATCATTCCAAGCCACATGATTCCGATCTACCAACCTGCTATATTATTCTACTCCCCATCAATGCAAGTGCAAATGATAGATCTCATAGGGTCATTAAGGCAAAGGCCATGACCAAAACACACAAGGCACGTAGTCAGCAAAAGCTGAGTACTTACAAGAATAGAGTGAAATGAAACTAAAACGTGCATCACTCACTAAGTACTAATCATCATGCAAAAGCCATATAATAATTAACAACCAATCATGAATACAAGACTCGACTCTTGACTCGACTCTTGACTCACAATTTAATTAGAATAAGCTTCGAATGGGCCAAAAGAATATTCCATAAAGGAAAGGTTATGGGAGCCAACCATACACCAAATAATAAATAATAAATTCGGGCCATACCGAGTGTCGGGCCATACCGACGGAATTCCAGCGCATATTATAAATGAAACAACGTCTTGTATCATTAGTAGGAGTACGAGCTTTCCGGCAAGACTCCCCCCATTGTTCATACTCAAGGTATATACGTTCCAAGAGTTTTGAAGCTTGTTTAGGTTTCACTTTACGTTTATTAATATTTTATTAAAGGTGAACTCAAGACTCAACAATGTACATTCATACAATTAATAAACAACGACCAAAACAATCTTATTTTAATGCGTTAAGGCTTGTGATCAACCAAGCAAGACTCTTGTGACATTACTACCATGTTCCTCCTCACCAAAGTGAGACTCCACATCATGCACATTAACATGAGGGTTGTGCCCTTGCACCACAAATCCTAATTCATTTCATACATAATATTCCCAACTAAACCCTCCATGTGCGGTGGCTTACACGAGCTAACCCTTCACATGTGGTAAAATAAATAGTACAACGAGGTACGAATAATTGGCTCAAAGTATGCTAGACATCCCGTACAATAGCATACAAATAAATAATCCATCCCTTGCATGTGAAACAAACCATACATGCATAAGTATTGAACAACATGCTTGACAATGAAATCCATACTCATAATAAACTCAACATGCTTGTTCAACCAACAATTCAATAATTCAAATAATATTAATCCACATGATCGTTCACCAAAGCATATATGAATCCACATAATATAATTCACATCATCAACAATCATGTAATGTCATTGACAAAAGGTATGGTCGCCCTAGACTTGTACGTACGTTGAATACCTAAGCGTAGGGGCCACTTTGCAATAACGAGCACTCAACTAGAAATCACCTCCTATCATCAAAATAATGAAACTTAAATTATTTTCATGTTCATAAATTTCCAGCAACTTTATAAGATCTAAAACCTCATTTAAACTTTAGAATATTCAATCGTTTTTCAATAATATAATCGTCTCAATTTGCAAAATCAATCCCTTGTACGAAAACATACTTTTTCCGCCTTTAAAATCAATAAAAATCAACACTTTAGGCCTTTATTCAAATCTGAAAATATAATTGATTATCATAATTAAAATCATCACCTAATTATGCTAATCAATTGACTCATTAGGTCTAGGTTAAAACCCTAACTTGAAAATCCCAATAAAACTAATTTATTATCATAAAAATCAATTCTTTATTCAATAAACAAATCTGAAAATTCGTCCTTTAATAATTAAACAAGCCTAATGAATCACAACACGCATATCCTCAAACCACGGTATTCATAACCGGTTCCCAGCATTTTAATTACTCAAAACAATATTAATATTGTAATTTAAAATACAGAATTTAAATAGAATAGGTAAGGAAGAAGAGAATTATACCAATCCGGCCTATAGCACGGAACAACCACGAATTAATGTGATTGGGTGAAAAGAGTGAACAAGAACGAACAAAACACGAACAACACCACACACACACACGCACGACTTGTGTGCGGGTGCGCGCAGCGTCGAAGGGGCGAGGCAGCAGCAGCAGCGCGATGGGCGCGCGGGACGGATGGGCGAGGGCGCGAGGTGCTGGGTGCTGTGCGCGAGGGAGAGAGCGAGGGAGCGAGAGGGGTGCTGGGCGCTATTGCGCGAGAGAGAGCGAGGGCACAACGCGCGCTGGCGCGAGAGAGCGAGCGAGGGAAGGCGAGCGGGTGAGTGAGGGCGAGGGCGTGGGCGTGGGCGTGCGAGGGGCAGCAGCACACCACACAACACACACACTCGATGCAGCAAGGGAGCAAGGGGCGAGGGCTATGCCATGCGAGAGGCACAAGCAGCAGCGAGCAAAGGGGATGGCGAGCACGAGTGCTGTGCGAGCTGGCCGAGAGGAAGAGGGCAAGAGGAGTGGGGTACAAGCAAGCCAAAAAGGGTTTTATGAATTTAAGGGCTTCATTTAATGATGGGGGGTCCTTTTATAGGCTCCCTATTTTCAATGGGCTAGGCTTAGGAAATTAGAATTGGGCTTAGGGAATTAAATGATTGGGCTAGCTTAGGACTTGAATTAAACTCTTTTGATTGGGCTCGTTTAATAAAACGAATAGGACTTTTTATTTAAAACCCGAAGCCTTTAAAAATCATTTGCAACCCATTTAATTTCCCGACTCAAGAATTAAATTCGTTTCGTAATTAATTAAAATAATAATTATTCTAATTAATTGAAATGCATTTAAATAAAATACATTTAAATATCATTTAAATGCTAATTAATCGTAAAATGCTTTATAAATATAAGAAAATATACTTATAAATATTATAAAAATACGAGGTATTACACCAACGTCTAGGCTACCCATGCCGAAGCAGGTATACAAGTTCAACATCAACGCCTAGGCTACGCATGCCGAAGCCAGCATTTCAAAACTCTACAAAACAACATCAAGGCATCCTAACCTATTTCTCTACCCGAGACCCCGCCAGGTCACTAGTGAGACTACTATCTACAACTACCAGGTACAACATTCAAGAAAACTTTCAAAAAAATTCAAAACTACAAGTTCCAAAAGTTCAAGTTCAAGTGGCCATCAAAGAATCTTCTACAAGATTCAGAAAGCTTAAGCATACAAGCATCATTTCAAAGTACGAGAAAATCAAAACTACATGCAATCCTAGAGTTATTTCATAAGCAAAACATGAAATACTTAGATGGATAAGGCAAGAACAAGACCAAGGGAACACAATTCGACCTTTGAGAGAGAAAGAGAGCAAGAAAGCAAGAGGTTTCTCCTAAAAATAGCACGGCAAGGGGCGCTTATATAGCGCATCCCCGCGCCGTACGCAGGCCCAGCGCCCAGCGCTGCCCGATGCATGCGCGAATCTTCAGCGCGCGGTCTCCCATGCTGATTGTGAAGGAAATAATGCCCTTGGTCCAAGTATGCATATAATATTAAGTCTGATAAATGCGGTTCAGTATTAATTAACAAGTTAATAATGCAGTGAGATCAAATGAGCTGAATGCCTAGCTAGAGGCCGCTTCAGTTCAAGTGGAATTAATGATATTAATCCACAGCTTACTCTTGACTGAACCCGTAGGGTCACACAAATAGTACGTAAACGGATCAAGTATTTAATGGCATTAAATACTCCATCTATGGATATTCGAAATCGACAGATCTTGGTTTCAGTGGGAGCTGAGATCGTCACAAGCAAGAAATGAATACTCCGGAAACGATGATATTGCCTGAAACGGAAATATGGATCGTATCGGAAATATAAATATTATCCAAGTCGTAAATGTTGCCGGAAACGGAAACATGGTACGTATCGGAAAATATTATCGGAAATGGAAATATTGCCGGAATCGGAAATATTGTCGGAAACGGAAATATTGTCAGAATCGGAAATATTATCGGAATCGGAAAATAATTCCGGAAACGGAAATATTAAATATTTGTTCGAAACGGGAATTAATTCCGGAATCGGAAATATTAAATATTGTTCGTATCGGAAATAAATTCCGGAATCGGGAATTTAATCTGAAGCGTATCGTACGAATTAGCATCGGACGATGCCTGCCAGACGAAGGCCCGGCACGAAGCCCACCGCAAGGCAGGCCCAGCGCGCGCCAAGGCTGCGGCAGCGTGTGGGCCTCGTGGCAATGGGCTGCGAGTGCTCGCGGGCTGCGCGTGCGTGCATGGCGCCCCTCGTGGGCTGCTGTGTGTGCGTGTGTGTGTTTGTGTTCATATACGAATCCTAAAGCTATCAGGATTCGATATATGATTAAATTCCTAATCCTAAAAGGATAAATTAATTAAATAAGAGTTCTACTAGGATTCTAGTTTAATTAATTCGTATCCTAGTAGGATTCCAGTTCCTTTTCCACACCACTATAAATAGGTGCCTAAGGTCATAATTTATAGATACAATTGAAGTATGCTAAAGGTAAGATTTTGAAGAAAAATCAGCCATATACTTGCACCTTAATAGCCGAAATTCCTAAGCAACCTTAAGGGCGATTCTAGTTGGTCAAGCTTAAGGCGGATCCGGACGTGCTGTGGACTATCTACGGAGGGACGACACTTGGAGTCCTAAAGACTTGTTCTTGTTCGGTTCGGGCGCAGCTAGGGAGGGCACGCAACAAAGTGTATGCATCTAAACTATGCTAAATGATTATGTGTAAATAATATGCTTTCCTGGCTTTATGGTTTTTCCGCATAATTTATGTTTTGTCATATGAATCATAACCTAACAGTGGTATCAGAGCCTCTTGTTATTTTCATAATCTAAATTGCATAAAAATGGTTAAATATTACAAATTTGCAAGGAATTAAAAAGGGGTCATTAATTTTCGTAATTGTTAATTAATTGCAAATTGCGTTTATTTAATTATATGTACGCAGTTTTTCGGCAGTTTCTTCGTTACTCGTCCAAATCGAGTGATTTTTGTGTCAATTCCGCATGTAAAAGGCATTCTAAAATTATGACAATTTTTTTTTTTCGGCCGAACCCCGAATTCCCAAATTCGAAGCCTAACTATGACTTTTCAAAGGTTTTAGTTTTTCGAACGCAAAAGTTTGTAAATTTAAGATGTTAAATTAAATATTTGCGATTCTTGTTAATAAATCTTGAATTTTTGATTGACCTACAGTATATGTTTAACAAGTTTAAATGCCTAAGCCTTGTTAATTATACAACCTAATTTGTAATTATGATTAATTTGTTGAAATTCGAATAATTTAGAATTAATTTGATTTTCATAATTAATTAATAATTTAATTAGGTATCCATGATTAAAATCCACCATAAAAATTGTTAATTTATGTTAAATTTTTAATTTTTATGACTAAGATTTGAATCCATGTTAATCGGAAATTAATTGATTAATAAATTTTCGATTTTTCGCCCTAAAATTATGAAATTAATATGTTTTATTAATTTGTCATTAATTTTGAATTAAAAATTAATTTTTTTTTTTGAAAACGCTCATTAATGTTGCACGCACAAAGCAATGGAAGCTACGTGTTACCCTTAAGGGGTGTTGTATAGTGCGGGCACGCGACGACGAGCAAGGGAGCTCGTCGCCCGTGCGGTACGAATGCAGCGAGCAACATAGCGCATGGCGCGCGCACGAGGCAATGGAGCCTGTGCGTGTGTGCTGTGTGCTGTGGCGATGGGCGATGGCATGGCACGAGCAGAGGCGCGCGCGCGTGCGAGGGCGAGAGCTGGTCGCCCAGCGATCGCTGCTCCGCGCACCAACACGCGTGGCCTCGAGGGCTTTCTTGCGCGCGAGCGAGCGAGCACTCCCATCGTGGCTGCTGCGATGCATGCGGGCGAGCAGGCTGCGCGCAAGCGTGGCTTGGCTTGCTGCGTTTGCGCGTGGCTGCTGCTGCGATGAGCCATGGGCCTGCGATAAGTCGTGCACTCGACGGGGCTTGGGCGCAAGCCCAAGTGCTCGTCATGTTACGATTATCAAGTTTTAAATTTTAATTTGAGATTTTCAGTTCATATACTTTTAAATAATTTTAAAATTAATAATTTAAATTGTTTTCTTGGATTTTAATTTTGAATATTATAATTATTATAAATTTTAATTTATTCTAATTATTTTACTAAAATTAAAAACCTTGAATTAATTTAAATTCGACTGAAAATAAATTAAATAAGTGGATTCAATTATAAATTTATATGAGCTTTAAATTTTAATTAAATTTGTATGTTTCCGGTTAGACTAGAAATACATTTTTATGTTTAAAATTAGTAAAGCATATGAATTTATTGGTTTAAGTGGGAGCAATTTTAGTCATAAACTCTTGATTAGGTCTACAAATCCTTTAAGGTTAAACAACTTGATTAGAATTAATAAGGACTGAATAATTGGTAGATTATTGGTGCCCTTAATTAATTGCTGCAAATATTTATGTGATGCATAACGTGTTTTACTAACCAGCTATGTGGGCCATTCATGATAATGAATGGGTGAATGGTATATATTGTATATGTACTGTTTTGCAGGTTATGAAGTGACTAGTATGGCCCAAATAGGATAGAAAATATGGTCTGCGTACCATTAATTTGAATGTAATTGGTCTAAAGTACCAAAATTGTTTTTCAATTCAAATATGGTCTGCGTACCATCAAATAGTTGTAAAAAATATTTTAATTATAGCTTATCCTATTTGAAGAAAATGGCGCCTCCCACGGAGATTTTCAAGACGGAGTTTGAAGTTGAAGCTTCAAGATGAAGTCGGGCCATACTAGATCACATTTATCTTATGCATGTTTTAAGTTATTTATTGCTTTTAAATATGTCTTAAATATGCATGAGATCGAAGCTTGATTATGTTGCATGATTAAGGATTTTAGTTCACTTAAAATCTAACCAACATAGTAAGAGCCTTAAGTTCCAAACTTAAAAATTGAGTTAAAAGGTGCCATGCCAAAATAACACTTACTTGGATATCCTTTTTTCATCGATCTTAGTAATAGTTTTCCGCCATAGCGAGGTGTTACTTATCGATACTAAAGGGGTAAGGTACACAAATAATTGTGAGTACATGTTAGTTTTGGTGAAACTCAACGATATAAGTAAGGAGTCCTTTTATGTCGTGGCAAAATCGATAGGTTTACCTAATAAGTTCTTAGACGTACCTATCAACCAAGAGTAGTTTCTAGACTATTAGCAAAAGGCTTTTGCTTACCTAAAAGATTTTAGAATTGAGTCTAAATACATAATGTGCTTAATTCTTTAATGGATTTTAGGGTCTTGGAATCATTTTATTCACACCTGCTTAATGAACACATAACTTGAATAAAATGCTTAATGAACATTGAATTATGTATGTATGCTAAAATTTAAGTTTATTAAGAGAAACTGTGAATGGTGATTTATTTGTTTATTCTTTTTCAATTGTAGTTTTAATTATGACAAACAACAATTCATTCAACATTCGATCAATTCTCGAAAAGGAGAAGTTGAGCGGGAAAAACTTCCTTGACTGGCAAAGGAACTTGCAAATAGTTCTTATGCAGGAAGAAAAGGAGTATGTCCTGGAAGAGGCGATGCCCGAAGCCGCGGGCGAAGGGGTCACACAGGCAGCCCTCAATCGTTGGATTGATGCCAACAAGGATGTGAAATGTCTAATGCTTGCAACCATGAGTGCAGATCTACAAAAAACGTTCATCAACTCAGATGTTTTCACGATCATCAGTGAGTTAAAGAACATGTTCTAAGATCTGGCTCGGGTTGAAAGATTCGAGACTCATAGGCAAATTCTTGAGACCAAGCTCAAGAAAGGCGAGCCCGTAAGTCCACATGTTCTCAAAATGATTGGACTCATTGAGAATATGAGTCGGCTGGATCAAGAATTCTCTCAGGAAATGGCTGTAGACACCATCCTCCATTCTCTTCATAACGGGTATGATCAGTTCAAACTGAACTACAGTATGAATAGTCTGGACAAAACGCTCACTGAGCTTCACGGTATGCTGAAGACCGCTGAAAAGACGCTCAAAAGTGATAAGCAGGATGTGCTTATGGTGCGTGGGGGGCAAGTTCAAGAAATCTGGATAGAAGAGGAATGCTAAGAAAGGTGGCAACAAGGCCAGCCCAACTAAGCAAACTGGCGCCAAGTCTGAAAAGAGGAAGGTCAGTCAACCCACTTCTGAATCCGAATGCTTCTACTGCAAGAAGAAGGGGCATTGGAAGAGAGATTGCTTGAAGCTAAAGGAAGATCAGAAGAACGGAACAGTCGTTCCATCTTCATGTATTTTCGTTATAGACTGTACACTTGTTAATTCAACTTCTTGGGTATTAGATACAGGTTGTGGCTCACACTTATGTTCCAATTCTCAGGGACTAAGAAGAAGTAGAAAGTTAAGCAAGGGTGAAGTCGACCTACGAGTGGGAAATGGAGCAAGGATTGCTACATTAGCTGTAGGAACTTATTATTTGTCGTTGCCCTCAGGGATAGTTTTGGAACTGGAAGAGTGTTTCCATGTTCCAAGTCTTACTAAAAACATCATTTATGTTTCTTGCTTAGATGCTAAGGGATTTTCCTTTTTAATAAAAGACAATAGTTGTTCTATTTTAAAGAGATGTTTTATGGATCTGCTAGATTGGTCAATGGAATTTATTTATTAGATCACGAAAAACAAGTTTATAACATAAATACCAAAAAGGCCAAAAAGGATGATTCAGATCTCACCTATCTGTGGCATTGTCGATTAGGCCATATTAACTTGAAACGCATGGAAAGACTTCAAAAGGAAGGAATTCTAGAACCATTTGACTTAGAGGATTATGGTAAGTGCGAATCATGTTTACTTGGCAAAATGACAAAGCAACCTTTCTCTAAAGTTGGAGAAAGAGAAACTGAACTATTGGGTTTAATCCATACAGATGTATGTGGACCAATGAGTACAAATGCTAGAGGTGGTTTCAGCTACTTTATCACTTTCACTGATGACTTCAGTAGATATGGTTATGTCTACCTAATGAAGCATAAGTCTGAATCCTTTGACAAATTCAAGGAATTTCAGAGTGAAGTAGAGAATCAATTAGGCAAGAAGATTAAAGCACTGCGGTCTGATAGAGGCGATGAATATCTGAGCTATGAATTTGATGACCATCTGAAAGAATGTGGAATTCTATCAGAATTGACTCCTCCTGGAACACCACAATGGAACGGTGTGTCGGAACGGAGGAACAGAACTTTGCTAGACATGGTTAGGTCAATGATGGGTCAGGCCGAACTTCCAATAGAATTTTGGGGACATGCACTAAATACAACTGCACTCACTATAAATAGAGCTCCGTCTAAAGCTGTTGAAAAGACTCCATATGAGTTATGGTTTGGAAAGCCTCCAAAAGTGTCTTTTCTTAAGATTTGGGGATGTGAAGTATACGTCAAGCGATTAATTTCAGACAAACTTCATCCAAAATCTGACAAATGTATCCTTGTGGACTATCCAAAGGAAACAAAGGGGTATTACTTCTACAATACATCTGAGAACAAGGTGTTTGTTGCTCGAGATGGTATCTTTTTGGAAAAGGATCACATTTCCAAAATGACAAGTGGGAGAAAAGTAGACCTCGAAGTTTTTCGAGTCGAACAACAAACTCTAGAGAATGCTCAAGATGACATTGAAGATGAAACTCAGAGATCTTTAGAAGTATCTGGTGAGAATCATGGTCAATCTAGAGATGTAACCCCGCGTAGATCACAGAGATATAGATCTCAACCGGAAAGGTACTTAGGTATTTTGACGAACGAGAGCTATGACGTTCTATTACTTGAAAGTGATGAACCTGCGACTTACAAACAAGCTATGACGAGCCCTAGCTCCAAGCAATGGCATGAAGCCATGCAATCTGAATTAGACTTCATGTCTGAAAACCAAGTATGGGATTTGGTCGATTTGCCAGATGGCTACCAAGCCATTGGAAGCAAATGGGTTTTCAAACTGAAAAAGGACAAGGATGGGAAACTTGAAGTTTTCAAAGCTAGATTGGTTGCGAAAGGTTACAGGCAAGTCCACGGTGTGGATTACGATGAAACCTTTTCACCAGTTGCAATGCTAAAGTCTATTCGGATAATGTTAGCAATCGCTGCATATTACGATTACGAAATATGGCAGATGGATGTCAAAACCGCTTTCTTAAACGGCATTTTAACAGAAACTGTGTTTATGACACAGCCTCAGGGTTTTGAGGATCCAAAGAATGCTAAAAAGGTATGCAAGCTAAAGAAATCAATCTACGGATTGAAGCAGGCATCCAGGAGCTGGAATATACGTTTTGATGAAGCAGTTAGTGACTTTGGTTTCATCAAGAACGCAGACGAATCTTGTGTATACAAGAAGGTCAGTGGGAGCAAAATTGTTTTCCTAGTATTATATGTCGATGACATATTACTTATCGGAAATGACATTCCTATGTTGAACTCTGTCAAGATTTGGCTTGGGAAATGTTTTTCGATGAAGGATCTAGGAGAAGCACAGTACATATTGGGCATCAAGATTTTTGCAGAGATAGATCTAAAAGGATGATTGGACTTAGTCAAAGCACTTATATCAATAAGGTGCTTGATAGGTTCAAGATGGCAGACTCCAAGCGAGGCTACCTGCCCATGTCTCATGGAATAACTCTAAGCAAGACTCAGTGCCCAAAAACACTTGATGAGCGTAGACGAATGAATGGGATTCATATGCATCATTGATTAGTTCAATAATGTATGCTATGATATGTACACGCCCGGATGTTGCGTACGCACTCAGTGCTACGAGCAGATACCAGTCAGACCCAGGAGAGGCACATTGGACTGCTGCCAAGAATATTCTGAAGTACCTGAAAAGGCACAAAGATGACTTCCTGGTCTATGGTGGAGATGATGAATTAATTGTTAAAGGCTATACGGACGCAAGTTTCCAAACCGACAAAGATGATTTCAGATCACAGTCTGGGTTTGTCTTCTGCCTCAACGGAGGTGCAGTAAGCTGGAAAAGTGCTAAGCAAAGCACCATTGCGGATTCTACAACTGAAGCGGAGTACATTGCTGCACATGAAGCAGCAAAGGAAGCTATATGGCTAAGGAACTTCATAGGTGAACTTGGTGTAGTCCCCTCCATTAAAGGACCAATAGCCCTGTATTGTGATAATAACGGAGCTATTGCACAGGCAAAGGAGCCTAGACACCACCAAAGAGTCAAGCATGTACTTCGTAGATTTCACCTTCTACGAGAGTTCGTTGAAAGAAAAGAAGTCGAGATAAGCAAGATTGGAACTGATGACAACATATCAGATCCGTTGACTAAACCTCTGCCGCAGGCGAAGCACAACTCGCACACTGCAGCTATGGTAATCAAGCATATTGGAGAATGGCTTTGATGTCCTTATTTAATGTTTTAAAGTTTTAGAGTTTAATTCTTTGTAAAACATTATTGGTTAATCATTCACAATAAATTAATAGAATTCATTTTTCCATTTAATTTATGGTTTATTAAATGATGAGTCCCTTCAATTTGACGATATATTCAAGATAGACTGTCAGGACCAGTCCTGTGACAAAGAAATGTCTATCAAGTGAACTTGAATGTCAAAAGTTGAAAATGGTCCCTGGTCGGAGTTTTCTATAAAATTCGACGCATAGAAAACGTTAGACGACTAGAATGCAAGATGATTAGTAGTTCTGTTTCTTGAACTATGTGGACATGGCAATGTCATAATCATTTTCTTAGATACTTACTTTGGGAAGACTAGTATCGGACAGACCTATGAAACTTTACTGTAAGAGATGAAAATCTGTCATAAGTAAATTTCATTAAAATTATTAGACACTAAATGCTCAATACCTGAGTGATTTTAGATTACTTGTTTGAGAACTGGTTGCTTTGACGTTGACCAACCGTCGCACCGTAAAAGGAGGCTATAAAGGCAACGCTCAGGTAATCACCTATCAAACGAAGTCTAATCTCAAGATCGAAAGATTGGGATTGTCCTCCCATAAATCGGGATGAGATGCTTAAAAGTTGTACAAGGCCACTCGGAGAGCTAGAAACTGTAAAATGCATGGCCGTGCTCGGATGAATCATAGGCTATGATTATCTGTTTATTTGATCAGTTGAACTCTGAAACCGAGAAACACCTCTGGACATAATAAGGATGACAACTCTTACCTTATGTTCAAGAGCAAGCATCGAGCGACAAAGGAATTAGGTAAATGCACACTTGTCCCTAAGGACAAGTGGGAGACTGAAGGAAATAATGCCCTTGGTCCAAGTATGCATATAATATTAAGTCTAATAAATGCGGTTCAATATTAATTAACAAGTTAATAATTCAGTGAGATCAAATGAGCTGAATGCCTAGCTAGAGGCCGCTTCAGTTAAAGTGGAATTAATGATATTAATCCACAGCTTACTCTTGACTGAACCCGTAGGGTCACACAAATAGTACGTAAACGGATCAAGTATTTAATGGCATTAAATACTCCATCTATGGATATTCGAAATCGACGGATCTTAGTTTCAGTGGGAGCTGAGATCGTCACAAGCAAGAAATGAATACTCCGGAAACGATGATATTGCCGGAAAAGGGAAATATGGATCGTATCGGAAATATAAATATTATCCAAGTCGTAAATGTTGCCGGAAACGGAAACATGGTACGTATCGGAAAATATTATCGGAAATGGAAATATTGCCGGAATTGGAAATATTGCCGGAAACGGAAATATTGTCAGAATCGGAAATATTATCGGAATCGGAAAATAATTCCGGAAACGAAAATATTAAATATTTGTTCGAAACGGAAATTAATTCCGGAATCGGAAATATTAAATATTGTTCGTATCGGAAATAAATTCCGAAATCGGGAATTTAATCGGAAGCGTATCGTACGAATTAGCATCGGACGAGGCCTGCCAGACGAAGGCCCAGCACGAAGCCGGGCCATCGCCCAGCAAGCCAGCAAGCCACAACGCACCAGCCAAGACTGCGCCAGGCCCACCGCAAGGCAGGCCCAGCGCGCGCCAAGGCTGCGGCAGCGTGTGGGCCTCGTGGCAATGGGCTGCGAGTGCTCGCGGGCTGCGCGTGCGCGCATGGCGCCCCTCGTGGGCTGCTGTGCGTGCGTGTGTGTGTTTGTGTTCATATACGAATCCTAAAGCTATCAGGATTCGATATATGATTAAATTCCTAATCCTAAAAGGATAAATTAATTAAATAAGAGTTCTACTAGGATTCTAGTTTAATTAATTCGTATCCTAGTAGGATTCCAGTTCCTTTTCCATACCTCTATAAATAGGTGCCTAGGGTCATAATTTATAGATACAATTGAAGTATACTAAAGGTAAGATTTTGAAGAAAAATCAGCCATACACTTGCACCTAAATAGCCGAAATTCCTAAGCAACCTTAAGGGCGATTCTAGTTGGTCAGGCTTAAGGCGGATTCGGACGTGCTGTGGACTATCTACGGAGGGACGACACTTGGAGTCCTAAAGACTTGTTCTTGTTCGGTTCGGGCGCAGCTAGGGAGGGCACGCAACAAAGTGTATGCATCTAAACTATGCTAAATGATTATGTGTAAATAATATGCTTTCTTGGCTTTATGGTTTTTCCGCATGATTTATGTTTTGTCATATGAATCATAACCTAACAGATTGCACGTCCTTTGTTTCTACGGTCTTCCGCACCAAGCATCAAACATCGCATCGGGCCATCCATCAAAAAAACGGGTGTACACCTGTATCTCCAAGTACAAACAGATAAATATTTCAAGAATACAAAGTCCAAAAAATACAACGACTCGGGCGTTCAACTCCCAACGGACCCAAGCTCCGGGAAAGTCAATCGAAATTTCAAAATTTTAAGGGCCGGTAAAAAGCTCTTATCCCCAGCAAAGCACATCCCCAACGGATCAACTCCGGGTGTTCAAATTCAAAAATTCAAGATTCAAAATTTTCGATGCCAAGCTCCGTCCTGAACTGAAGGCGGAAAAGTACAAGTACAAATCGGAGTCGCCTGTTTTATGCAGGTACCGGCGTACAAAGAGTGGTCTCGGTTGCAGAACATCTTGATCATTCCCCGTCCCTTTCGAAATACTTTGACTTGCGCTTTCCTAACCAAACGCTCAGTCAAAGTGGGGGCTTCTGTAGACACCTAATTTGTGTCTCCCCTCTAAGATGATGACGATACCATTATCCTTACTAGGTGCTTGGAATAACTCCAGGCGGAAATCCCAATTGCCAAGAATATTTCCAAATTCAAAATCCAAAATCCAATTCCCGAGGCCGTTCCCCTCCCGGAACTCGATACAAAATACAACTTTCAAAATCCATTTTCAAAATACAAGTACAATCTCATCTAGTAGACCATCCCATTGGTTTTACTAGGCCTTTTCCACTCAAAATCATATTAGGCAAGTCAAATTCGGGCGCCAACCCACAAAACCGAGCATGCCGGTCCCCGTCCCGTACAACCGGAATTCAAAACCCGAGAAAGGCTTGTTTTTAGACGCAAAATAATGACTTAACCTCCAAGCAAACACAAAAATCCAAGCCTAGTACTATTCGTACAAAGGTACAACACTAGAAGGCGAAACAAGGACGGAGCCCGCATCCTTGTTTTGGCGGCATTCACGCCACGTCACCAGCGCCCAGCGCTGGCTCGGTGTGCTGCGCTGGCGTGTGCTGGCGTCTTGCACCCATCCCTCCTATAAATACCCCTCATTTTCAGCATCAAAAGGGGAGGAAAAATAGAATACAACGTCGTAATACCGACATTACACCTCAAAATACAAATCAAACACCCTTCAAAACACATACAAAATCTCTAATTCAAAAGCAATTGGGAGCTCTTGCCTAAACCTAAATAGGTAAATCCGAATCCCACTCTAATCAGTTATGTTGTTTTGATTTCAAAATGATTAGCGAGTTGGTATTTTTATTATTAAAAATGCCACTTGCAACAATCATACATGTTTTTCAAAAATCAAAACTTTTCAAAATACAAAAATGCAAACTTTCAAGATTCAAGGATGTTCAAAGTTGTTTACAATCACTTCTTTGAACTAGAATCACTTTCAAGCATGGAGTAATCAAAGATGACACCTTTTAATCCTTAAAGGTTTAGTCTTTTGAGATTCAAAACTCCATTTTTCAATATACAAGTTCAAGTTTTCAAATTTCAAGATCCCACCATGTTTAGGGTTGTTCATGGCTACTTCTCTAAACTAGGGTCCTTTCAAGTTCAAGCATTTTCAAGTTCAATACTTCAATATTCAAGCTTTCAAATTCAATACTTCAATATTGAAGTTTTCAAGTTCAAGTTCAATATGCAAAATCTAGGATATTTGGGTTGAGCAACCTCTCCCAAGTTGAGATTTTTGGCTTTGAATTCTTGTCGGGCGCACTTATTTTTAAGGAGACGCTTGGCGTTCGAATCTCATGTGCCCAAGTACAAGTTTCAATTATGCACCATTCTATATTGCAATTTCAATTATGCACCTTTCAATTCCGCAATTTCAATATCGCACCCTTCAATTCTGCAATTTCAATACCGCAATTTCAATACCGCAATTTCAATTCCGTACCTTTACTTGCCTAGTCCATTTCTAGGCAATGTGGACCTACTCCCTAGTCCATCTCTAGGGGGTCTTGTATTTACTAATGCCGCACTTTATTTAGTATTGTGATGTTGCTTTATTTGCTTTATTGCTTTCATCACCGCACATGCTAAATACAACAAAATACAACAAAATACAAGGTTACATCACGCTTAACAAAGATAATTTCTTGGACAAACCGGCCTTAGGTTCCTTTAAATCAATCTTTAAAGCAAAGTGACCACCATACAATTAGAGATTCTATTTTCTCTAAATTCAAACCCACATAGTCTAATCTAGGGTATATTTTCGAAAAAATGTTGTGCCAACGTACTTGAATATTTGTAAAGCTCGCAGAATAAGCATTTTGTTCCCGTGCCCGGATCTCACCCATCCGTTTCGAGGATTCAAAGCCTTATCCAAAATAGAGTCAATTGCGGTCTTTCCAAACGAGACTTTAAACTATGTTTGGTGGCGACTCCTTCAAGGTACAAAAATACAATGGTTTTCTAAAGAACCTCCCCCTTTGTAGGAGGACAAAAATAGCCCCCCTACAATTACATTTTTCAAATGATGATTCATCCCAACAAAAGCTCCACAAATCATATCATACTGATATGATTTGTGCGATATGTGGTATCATGAACAACCAAATCCCCAAAGGATTCATAATCCTTCTTCATAATCTCATCTCTCCAAAACAAACTAATTATATGTCCCTTCTCATCAACCTCAAAATCATAATAAAAATCAGATTCTTTTTCTTGCCTTTTCGAGAACATACTTATCAATCTCTTAGTATCGAAACCTCCAAACTTTTTTCTCTTTTACTTTGCAACAATATTGTAATCATCCTCAGGAACAAACACCTGTCAAGAATAACCACCAACCACATTCTTTAAAAGACGAATAGCATGACCAATCGGGAATCCACTTTCCTTTAAAATTGTATTTACTTCCAATTGTTCCTTTGTAACCTCTCTTTGTGACCTAAGCCATTACCTCGTGTTTTCATCAGTCATATAATGGTTATGCTCCAAAACATGTTTTATACAAGTATAAACCTCATCTTTACTAACAGAAAATTTCACCATTGCATTACATCCACAACGCATATCTGATTTGTTGAAAGACTTGGTTGAGCTTCATCTTTACGTTTCAAACCTTCTTCAAAACAAACAAACTGCCTCATGCTTATTTGTGTATTGGAATTATACCTTGTCCTAGTATTTCCCTCCCTAACACTAAATCCAAACTTATATGCATCGTTGTACATCACAAAAGCTTCATTATCGTTATTTGCTATTTTGCCAATAAGTTTAGAAGATTTTGCCTCCACAAAAACAGTTGAACTTACTGTAAAACAAAAAAAGAACAAAATATTACATTCCAAGAATATTTTGAACTCATTTTATTTAATAATCGATTAGTATTATTCATTAAACTGATTAAAGTTTGTAGTTTTCATTCATGATTTTTCAGATTAAGTATTTAATTATCTATGCATGTTTTGAACCTTAAAGTATGGATTTTTAATGTTTAATTGCATGAATTTCCTAGGGTTTTGACCATGATGATTAGTTAGCATTAGTAATTGTTTACTATGATTTTTAAGGAGTTTTAAGATATTAAATAGTTGCTGGAAGTTTTTTTAAGGTTAAATAATAATTAGTTTATTATCTATTTTAGGTGTAAGCTTTGATTGATTAAGTGATTAAGCAAAGTGGCACCTTTGAGAATGTACACATGGTACATATATGTGTAGATCTTGCTTATGTGTGTAGTATCATGCATAGGTTTATATTTATATAAAATCATGTCATATGTGAATGTGGTGATTATTTGATTCAAGAGATGTTGCATAATTTAATGTATTCATTTAGTAGAGCATGTTTGTCATTATTAAAGTATGCAAGCATGTAGTATGACATGCGAAAGAGTCTCATTCATGCTAGAATCAAGAGAATTCAGAATTTGCATGTGAGTTATATTATCCATATAAATCAAGAAAAAGTATTATTTGCATGTGAGTCATAATACCCATGTAAATTCAAGTATAGTATTAATGCATGCATGTGTGTCAAGGTACCCAGTCTAAGAAAGAAAGTTTGATGTCACATGTGTGTCTTTGTACGCTAGCGATTAGGCATGATATTGGTGGCGGGCTAGATCTTGGATATTTAGTAGTTGATTGTCTAGTAGTAGAAATAGTATCAGTAATTAATTTTGATAAGAACTAAAATCTCTTGGATCGTATACCTTGACAGAACATATGGGGGAGGTCCCTAGGCGCAGCCCTTTGGACATCCGTTGTGATACATGACGTTGTTACATGTTTACTATTAATGCGCTGCAATTCCGTCACAGAATTGTGACATAGCTTGGTCTCATGGGTAGCTCCTGTTATACCGTCGCTTTATGGGCATAGTAGAAGTAAAACCCGGTTCATTTCTTAATTCAATTTTCCGAATTAATATTCCATCAAGAAGGAGAAAATAAGTTAGCAAGTAGTAGTAAAAGTCAAGAGTAAAGTCAAGAGTAAAAGTCGAGAGTATTGTTATTATAGATTGCATGTTGGAATGTCAAATAGTAGTTGTTAGTGATCATCACAATTATCAAAGTAAAGCATGTTTAGTTGTATTTATATTTCATATATGTACTCAGCCTTGCTGATTCGTGCTTTCTTGATTGTCTTGGTCATGGCATTTGCCTTAATGACCCTATGATGATCCATACTTTACACTTGTAATTATGGTGAGCAGTTCACATGTGTTCTAAGTGAAGAAGCATTCCATTATCAATTTATCATTTCATTTAGGTTGAGTGCAAGTGATCTATTTATGCATCGAACACTTTCAATGAGTATTTCTTTTAAGTATTGATTTCAAGTATGGGTTTTAAGTATTTAAAGGTTTTGAGTATTTTTAATTAATGTTTTGATGGGCCTTTAATGGTTCTAAGTTGTTTGGACTTTAAGACTTAACAAAGCAAATTGTGTAGTAGTAGCTAGTTAAGTTCCGATGTAATATTCTAATAATAGCCTTAACCATTTTCATGGTGGCGGTAATACCTTGATAATCTATTTTATTTATTAAAGAATATTAGTTTTAGAAAGCAAGAAATTATTAGGGTGTTACATTGGAGGCGGCGAGTTTGGTGGGTATGGTTGCGACGCCATGTGGTAGTTTGGGCGTGAGGAGCTAGTTGTGGTTCTCTCTCTCCGTCTTATCCTGCTTGTTGCGGCGGCAAAGACGACGTTCTTGGTCCATTTTGATGAGATATTGGTTTTGGTTGGGGGTTAGAGTTGGAGCTAGGGCGCCAATGAATGGAATTAATTAGCGTTTTCATGGTGGTCGAAGATGAAGATGAAGATAAAGATGATGGAGATAGGGGGTTTAGAGGGTGGGTTGCAGTTTCAAGGAGACGGGGATAGGATTTGTTGGTTAGGGGTGATTTTCTGGTGGGGCTGGCGGTATCTAGGAAGGGGGAAAAGGAGATATCTGACAAAGGCTATGGAGGCAGGAGGAGGAAGGAGATAAGAAAAAAACTAAAAAAGACCTTTTCTACTGGTTTCCTGTCATTTGGGTCCAATAAAAGTTAACGGGGTGTAAATGTTGGATTATTAGATAATAATTCATAGGTTGAATTATTAACGAAAAATCGTAGAAAGATTGGTTATTTAAAGTAATTTTTCATTTTCTAAATTATTTCCAATACATAAGAAAAAAACATACTCATGTCGGGGCTTATTTGACTCGTCTCAACGAGTACTTTAATAATATCTAATTTGCTAATTTTTGCTAATACATGATTAGAGATAGAAATGACACAAAATTTACATTGACTAACGTAAAAAGCATAAATTGAAATATCATTATGGAACAGATAGAGTACTTCGTATTAAAGTTTTTTTTGATACCCCTATTTTGTTTATAGTTTAATCACCCCTATAAATTTAGGATGCTAACAATGAAAATATTCTTTTATTCTAAACACTAATTACACTAGCCGACGAGTGATTTAAATCGATTTCCTTTAACAATGGCATTACGCCGACCTCATTATATTTGATATGTCTTCTCATATAATTTTCTTGATCATCCCCCATCCTATTATATTGTTGAAAAAAAATAATTACGGAGTAGTTATAGGATCTGAACCTATGACCACTAATTTATAATGTCTCTTATTCTAACCACTATGTCGCAACTCATGCATTTCGTTATTTCCTGTAAGTTCGAAACTATATGACGTATCCTAACACTTATAAAGCCTCATACTCTTATTACTATTCACCCATTAGTGTAATTACCTCTATGCCCCCATTTCCCTTCTTAATTTTTTATCTTATTCTTATCAATAGAGTCTGTTTTACCCTTCTTCACTTGATGATGCCATGCATGCTCTTTGATTAAGGAACCTCTGGTTTGTGACTTTCTTCGTCCCTCTTCCTCCTCGATCAGATTTGTTTGGTTTTTTCACCTTCGCTCTTCTCCCCTTCTCTCCCATGGCGCTGCCTTCCTCTTTCATACTAAAAAATACTCTGGTTTCTTCTCCCCTTTTCCTCCTCTTGTCGGTGCTTCTTTCTTCGATCTTTTCTTCAAAAATGGAACTCAAGACATAGTCTCCTATTCCAATGACATTTAGTTGAAACAAGTCAGTTCTCACCTTCCTCGGGTTGAATGAGGTGAGTTTCAATCTCAATTTGAATTTAGGGTTTGATTTTTTTTTTTTTTTGATTTTTTTTGAAAGATTTGATTTCACAATAGCCATTTTGTATTCATGTCGTTCTGTTGATTGTATCCTTTCTCATGGGTCAGCTTGAACGAATTAGATCGAACAATCATGGTGGAGATTTAAGGTTTTGTCTATATAGAAAGTACTCCTCCTCAGTCTGGGGCAATAGAAAGTAGGTTGTAGAGAAGAAAACTGTTGGGAAAAGGCAAGTGCAATTTTCTCATCTTCTTCCTCTATTTAGGAGGTCTTGGTATATTACATGCCAAATAATATAGGGCTTTAGAGGTTTCTTGGAACCACATTGAATAACTAATGTTTTGGATTTCTTGGGTGTCTTTCTTCGTGCTCTCCATGCTCTGTCATTTCTTCAAGTATGCTTCTATCTTTTTAAGGAAATTTTTTTAAACATGAATAGTCACTAAAAATTGATACAACTTATTTTGGGCTTTTAGAAATCTTTTTTTTGGGTAGAGAAGAAACAGTAGGTTCATACAAAGTATAGTTTTTGTTCTTAATGTATGACATCCACATTTTCAATGCTTCTTTTGACGTTTGAAGAGGAAGAAATGTGACATAGTAAAAAATTCAATTTTATTGAACATCTTAAAAAGGCCAGAAGGCTAATAATTCTCTTTTTCTTATAGTGTATAAGAGAAATACATGTGCATATTTAATTTCAAATCGTTATTCTTAAAGGCTAGAAGGGTGATGTTTAGAACAATATTAAGTATGTTCTTCTCTAGGGTGATTGTTACGTTTCCCTTGAGAATCTTTCGTGTCGCAACTGTAGAGATGGAACTATGGAAGCAATTGGTGATAGAATTTTTTCGTAAAACTTGTATTGATTATGTCAGTCAAAGCAAGATTAGTGTCTTGAAACTTGCAAGTGGCTCTAGAGGTTTGCAAAAAGCAAGGGATGAAACTCCCTTGGCCCTGGTTTTATTAGATGCTTGCTTGGTCGTTGATCTTTGTCTTCGACACTAATAACCGTTTCTTTTGATTATCTGAACGGTGTTGACTATCTGAAGACTAAGATCAGTATTTCATCCTAGAGCTCTAGAGCATGTGATGATAATATAGGAAAAGATTGAAGTGATTGCATTTTTAAGCAACTAAAGGATTGTTCTTGAAGTTACAGACAATGCTTCCGTACGTAGCAGTGTTCTTTTCAATTGTGGATTTCTCCCTTGACATGTGATTCAATTTTGCCACCTACTTTGACTTAATGCTTGTGCAACATTCTTTTGTATAATAATAGTCAGGTCCTAGATTTTTTTGGACAAATGTATTGCTAAGGTCATACCTATGAGAAATTCATATCCATACACCTCTAAGATAATTGTTAAAATATGATACTTCTTATCTTTTATGCAGGTAAAAAACCTAGTTCCATGCCATCCATCGGACATGGGTGATTGAAGGCGCAAAGGGAGTGTTCATAGGTAGCATCCTATTGGTCATATGGTATATTTCAGCCTTCAAACAAGGTGGCTTCGGAACGCTTTTGAAGCTCACATTTTTTTCCCCAGCCATTACTTTTTTTGGTATTACAGATGGGATGTTGTATAGATTCACAAATAGTTGAGCATATGTGTAACTCTTGTTATAAAGTTGATTGAGATTAAGGGAAGAACTTAGTGAAATGCCCATTTTTGGAATGCAGATTTATTTTTCTGCTTTTGATTGCCTATTACACGCTTCAAATTACGTATCCCAAAGAAAAGGGTTGATTACTTGGTTAGTGGTCAGCAAATCAGGTGTCTTCGGGGGCTTAGTGCAGCAAGGAAGTTGAATTGTGTGCAAAAATAAATCATGTATACTAATGTCGACATGAAAAGAATAATATCATTAACAGGAAGCCATACTTTGTATGATTTACGAAAATGGATGCAAAATAAATACAAGTAACATGCAATTGGTAGTAGGTATATCTGGCATGCAACCAGTTCAGTTTGTAATTTTAACCCTCGAAAAGCACATTTTATAGTTTAAAAGCAAATATTTACAAATTATAAGCACGTTTTTCAGTTTTAAAGCATACTTTTATAGATGAAAAGCAAGTGCAAGTGAAAAATGCGGAAGATATGTAAATATGTGCTTTTAAATAGATAATGTGCTTTTAAGTTGTTAAAATGTGCTTTTAAATAGGTAAAATGTGCTTTTAAGCGGTAAAAAAAAGTGTGTTTTTAACCCGGTTGCATGTAGAACTACATACAACCGGGTGCACCTTCTAATTTGTCAGTAACATGAATATGTGAGATTATGAATAAATAAATAAAAAACACATTTGGAAGCTTTTCTAAAGCTCTAACTTACCATGGGTGATCTCTAATGATATTTCATTTTTCTTCAAATTTAAGGCCGTCCCAATTCCTTGTTTCTTTTATACAAAGTATATATATAGTTTTTTTTCCTTGACACATCGAGTATATATATATTCAAGTACAATATAGCTAAGATCTTAGCAATACAGTGACAACCCTTATAAGCTTAGTTAGATTAATTAATTTGTATAGGAAATCATCAATATCCGTTATTTTTATATCCCTTATTTTTTTATACCAAAGCTAAAACTAGGAACTATCCGTAAGTATTTTGCCTTGTTTTTGTGCTCCTAAACTATTAATGATACTTACATTGTAAACGTACTTATGATTCCTATTGTCTATCATATGCAAATCTAGTTTAGCATGACGTTTCTCATTTACTAAAAAATTATAAGTGTCTGTCCTTTATCGAACATTTTTACAAGACAAGTTTTTATAGCTTGTGCGCACGGTTCAACAACTAGTTAAGTTAAATCCTAACACTCATAGAGTCTCATACTTTGATTACTATTCACACAATAGTGAATCCCTAAATTGCCCCCAATTTTCTTCATGTTTAATTTTTTGTCTTTTCCCTAAGAATAGAGAACTTAAGTTTATAACCTTTGCCTTATCAATGATGCCACTTTTTTTCTCTTTCTCTTAGATGAGATCCTCACTTCTCACTTCCTCACCCCCTTCCATTTTCGAACCAAGCTCTCACATCTCCTCCAAACCCTGACTTTTTTCTCTCCTTGAAAAGTCCTTCGATCATCACTAAAACGTTGCATGTCACCTGAATCTCGCGTTCGGTACTCTCTTTTCTCTCTCTGTTTCCATTTCTCTAAGCTCGGCATTTTAGATGAATTTATAGTGCATGTTTTATGTTTTTCTGGGTTTGAAGCAGATCAAAATGGTTTTGATTCCAGAAAGTTTGCAACTTTCATCAAATTTTGAGGGGATTTGATTCAAACGTTTTGGACTTTGGAGTATTTTTGGTAAATTCAGACACAGTAGATAACTTTTGAGGAAATGGGTTGGTTTTATTTTGTTGTTAATTGGGGGGGGGGTTGTGGGGTTGGGTGTAAGTGATTGTAATAAAGTGGGAATTTTGCTTAATTGTTAGTGCAATCAACAGACCCCTTACTATGTCAGTACTCTGAATATCAGATGTAACAGCTATGGATGACGGTTTATGGCATTGTTGTTCCCTCCTTTTTTTCGTGATTGTTTAATTGGGCATCTATGTTTTGGCTATAGTATGTTTGAACAACTCAGAAGCTTGAGGAAGGGGAGTAGAAGGAATTATGTCTTTAGGTTTTCTACTTAGACATGAGTTAGACGTAGAACCTATATGGAGTAGCACTCTGGTTAAAGGATTTTTGAAGATTTGTTATCCGAATAGACTGAGTATTTGAAAATGTCATGTTAAGTAATATTTAATAATGTTCTATAAACTTCCTACTAGATGCATAAATCTCTATCTAATAAGTGAAAATGTTCTGTTGATATGTTGCATAGGATGATTAGGATCTCCAACTAATGATAAGTTACATAAATGTGGATTTCCTTCAAATTTCTCAACACCCATTAACTACTTGTATAACTTGTTCTAACTTATGCCAACTACCAAGGCTTTGTTCTTTTACCCTTGAAAGTATGTTGTGTAAATATTTGGTGAATTATTTAAGATGGGTTCTAATTAACGGAAAACAATTTCATATTATTTCAAATAGTAAGAGATAAGAAGTTCATTTTACAACTTAGTGAAGTTCAAAACTTCAGATAGGGTTCAGATGAAAGAACGAAGATAGATGTTCAATTGTGATCTTATTGGTTTCAAGTTTCGTATTTATCTTGTTTAGAAGACTTGATGTGGACTTTTCTCCTTCACCTTGCTGATTACTTCATCCAAAAGTTTCATAATATCATGGGGAACTCGCCACATTACGAGTTATAATCCCATAATATCAAACATTATGGGACATTTAATACAATTTTTTTTCTTGAAAGACGCATCCAGTATTTTAATAAGTTAATTTCTGAATCTGGTTCAGAAGTTAGCATCCATCAAGAAATTGAGATTCTCAAGAAATTCTACTGCAGGACCCCATTTCAGCCTTTCCAATATTTCTAAAACAATGTTAATTTATCCAGTACTCCCATATAAGTCCCAGCAAATTGAGCGGTTCCTGCCCGAGATTTAAAATCTCCTTGCATAATTTTGACATAACTAGGAACATTGCCAGTAAACTTAGTTGTGCATAACGGCTATTTCCTATTTGTATATGCTTTGCATTTATGAGAACTAAAATTTTTCTATTCTTATGAAACACTCCGAGTTCCTAACTTCCTATGTAGTTTTCCTTTTCTTATTTTATACCTTGGGTTGATGTACATGTATTGCTATTCTTATTTGATGTTATATAAGATATGGTTAAGGATTGAGTGAGTTTATACGAGTTCCATATAAATTGGTTGATTGTTGAAATTGTAAGATACGTATAAAATACAACTTGCTACATTTTGGTGTTAAGGCGGGAAATGCTTGAAGATAACATTTCTGATAATACTTTTTTTTTATAGTGAAGAAGGTGATAAAGGAGAACGAGGTTGTAGATTTTGGTGTTGAAGAGAATGGATGGCATTGAGATAATGAGTTGAACTCGAAGAGCTTTCACTATGCGTGGTTAAACGAATAGCGATACACTACACTCTGCACCCAGACGATGCGACTTTTTGTGATGAAATCCAACTCAATTGCAGTGAAAACATTGTTGGTTATGCCGTATCCTGTTGTTGATCATGCAGAAGTGTCACCCGAGGTATAAATATTTTTTATATCTTTACTCTAATCAATCTATAATTCGACATAACCAGGTTAAGGGTTTCTTTATTTTTGTAGTTCTATCTGTAAATGTTCTTCTCTTCCTTCTGCAGCTTAGTTGTATTATATGATATTGTATTGTGTATCATCTGATCATCATGTTTTAAGGTTTTCTGCTCGATTAATGAAACCTTTTTTTCAACTTCCTTTAACAAGATGTTTTATAGTGAGTCTTTATCTAGTTATGTATTTTCCTATTTCATGCTTTTTTTCAAATAGATGTTGAAAATGTGCGTATTTTACTCATATTCTTTATTCCAAATGAATTTTTTTTGGTCATTTTATTGATCTTTTAATATCTTGAAAGTTTCTGGATGAAAAACCTCCATCAATATGTTGAGATGAATAAAAAGGTTACTAATATCTCCTTGAATTAATGTGTTTGGGTTCTTATCCCCTTTCCTTATGTTGCAGTGGGCCCCATCTAATGTTACCGTACTATGTTGAATTTGGTTGACAAGGTCGGTATTTTATAGTAATAGGAGAGGCCTGGATAAGGTAAAGTTGTTTGGATTTACCTTTTTCTT